>NC_085999.1:11791825-12103748 GCF_030014385.1 Trichomycterus rosablanca | reverse complement strand
GACAATTTTTCAACCAGGACTGCATTTGAAAATAATCAGTAAGAGACAAGACTAAATAGTTAGCTGGTAATAATAATGGTTTTCCCCCAATTGACCTACCTAGTGCACTACTGTCATCAAGCCAGAATCTAAGATTTGTTATTTGTCTTAAGGTTGATGAATGTTGGTCAGACAAAACCTTGTTATTCCACATGTGCTTCAACAGTGCGGCTTTGTAGACAAAGAGCGCGTCTGTGCTTGACTGGCCTGCCTGCAGTCCAGATTTGTCTTCTTTTGAAAATATATGGTGCATCATCAAGAGAAAAATCACTCCACGAGAACCATAAAATGTTGAGCAACAAAGTTTTGTATTAAGCAAGAATGGTCAATAATTCCAAAGCTGCAATAGTTAATTAAAAGTGTAATTAAAAATAAAGGAGATTTTTCTTTCTATTTTATTCATGAATTTTCTCCCATTTTAGTGTAGTTAATTTGTCTTCCACTGCTGGGGGGTATATTGCTGCTCACGCCTCCTCCGACCCACGCACAGCCCTTAGCAGAACCCTTTTTCACCCATGCATTCTGCACAGGCGCCTCTCTGTCTGCTAATCAGGGTCCTTACACAGTGTTTAAAGACTGTGTCTGCTGCAGGCACTGCCAATTATGCCCGCTAGATGGTGCCCCAGCCAACCGGTGGCAACGCCGAGTTTCGCGCCGAGGAGTTTAGAATCTCGGCGCTGGTGTGCTAGTGGAATATCACGCAGTGGTAAACATGCCTCTCAGTGTGTTGCAGGCATCAAATTTTACTTTTATTAACATATATGAAATACATTACATTTGAAGAGTGAAAACATTAGAATTCTTTCAGTTGTCAGTTAAATATGAATTTAATTAAAAAAAAAAAAAAAAAAAAAAAAAAAAAAATTCACAGCTTCTTGTTTTTATTGCATTTTAAAAAACGTCCCAACAAGGCAAACAGAAACCTTGTACTTACTGATCCAGTCACTATGACTTGATCTACCTACCATACTCAATCACTAATGAATTATTAATAATTAATTAATGCTGCCATCACAATGACATGGGAATGAGAGGTTATTTAGATTTTCTACAGCTAGCTAGCATAAGCTAAATTTCTCAAGTGACTGAAAAAAACCCACTTTTCCATGCTAGCCCTTCCCTAAATGCTTCCTGAGAAACATGCAACCCATATGGAGACCAGATGCGTGTTTAGCTGAAGGGAAAGCCAGTCAGCGGTTGCTACGGGGACAGCAGTTGTTGAAAGTGCATTTATTTTGCAGCAGCACTGAGAGGTGGGTGGCCATATTTTAGTAAATAGTGGTGCCTCCTCCACTACAGAGCTGGCCAGAATTACTATCTGCCAACGCACAGGGTCCAGAGATCACCTCTCTCTTCTGTCTGTTTAAACTGCTCACAGAACTGAGTGTTGATAACACACCCACTCAACAGTTTCCCAGGAAACCTCAACTGCTATGACTTTTTCTTTGTTTTTAGCAAATGAAACCTGTAAGTGTGATGCAGGAGATGCCAACATTGTTGGGAATGCTTTCTATGTGATAATATGAGAGAATTTATAATGGAATAGATGGAATAGAAGCAGAAATGGTTATGAGGCTAGATAATCGGCTATTTAAAAAGAGAAGCGAGGCTATAAAACCCGGCTGCATCAAGAGATTCTGGGAAAGCAAACAATGACACCAATTGTGTAAACAAACTACGGGATGGAAAACTCTGTATTTCCTTATTGCTTCAACTGCCCTGGTTAACCATCAAAGGCAAAAGTTCACTAGCATATAAAATGTGTCTTAGAAAAAGTGAATCTTTTTATGTTCTCTTTTTATATTGAGACTTGCAGTACTGCTCTTTCATTTCATCCTAGACCTTTAAACCTAGTAAGTCAGGTTCTTCTCAACCTTGTGGCCCACGCTTTAGTACTAAAAGCCTATTATTACTATAATGCATGTGTACAGCCCACAAGAGCAGCTTGTTCCCGACTGCTGTAAAGCCTTCCTGAATCAAATACGACCTACACTGCGATTACGTTTGCCATTTATGTTTCAATATCCACGTAAATGACCAGATAACTGGAAAAATAATAAAGATCCCATTTTGCTGTGTACATAAACACACATTTATTAAAGCATCGAGAGAGGTTTATCATTTTTTTCCACCATCAGATGAGTGAAGGTTGAAATATTGCCAGCAAACATCACCACCAATGAAATACAGCCCGAGGACTTGGTCTCTATCAGACATTGCTTTACTGTAAATATACTGTAGAACAAGGTGGATTTAAGGCTTGTGTAAAAGCCTCACTTGAGTCCTGTCCAATCTGAAGTCTTCACACTTGTTGTCCTCACAGCACGAAGGTCTTGGATTTGATTAGGATCCTTTCTGTGTGTAGTTTGCATGTTCTCCCCGTGTCTGCATGGGTTTCCTCCGGGAGCTCCGGTTTCCTCCCACAGTCCAAAGACATGCAAGTGAGGTGAATTGGAGATTGTCCATGACTGTGTTTCACATTAAAACTTGACCAGATGAATCTTGTGTGAACAGTAATTAACATTCCTGTCATGAATGTAACCAATGTGTGTAAAACATGACATTAAAATCCTAATAAAGTAAAAAAAATAAATCACTTCCAGGCTTTGTGATTGGCAAAATGTGTCACATAACTACTTTGTGGACCAAAAAAGTCATTTAATTAAACATTGATTAGAAAACCTACTTCCACTGAAAGGTTTCACCCAAACCATTGATTAATAGATGAAAAAGTAGCACTAATTTATTGCACAAAGTTCACAAAGTTTTTAGCATACGCTCCAGACCTTATGCAAAAACATTAGCAATTTACTCCCAGACGTCTCTCACGTAAACCCCTTGAACGACCTGAGGCGGAAGGATGTAGGTTCTAGGCTGCCTCTGGAAATCAGCAGTGACTGTACTCACAATGCCCAGAAACTCTTCAGACTTTATTATACCACAGACTGAACTGAAAGATGATCAATTTTTAATGTTTTCATTTGACCTTTGTTAGAAATAATATTAATAATACATATTAGTCTATTTCATCACATTCTAATGAACCCACTTATTCTCTAGATCATCTAAAGAGGATGAGGGTCCCTGTTGAGTCTGGTGCCTCTCAAGGTTTCTTCCTTGTAAATGTAAGGAATTTTGTTTCTCGCCACTGTTGCCCTTGGCTTGCTCATCAGAGGTTTTTGGTCCTGGAATTTGTTGAGCTGCTTTGAGACAATGTCTATTGTATAAAGCGCTATACAAATAAATTTGACTTGAACCATTATGACCCTAACCCTAACAAATCTGCATTGAATGAATAAGAAAAATCACAAATAATGATCTTAATATTATAAAATAAGCTCATGGATCAATTCAAATATACCCTTTCTAATCTAAATTGGTTATTCATTTGGCAGTTATATACAGTGAGCTTGTGTGGCCTGTGAACTGCACATTAATCACATGCATTTTCAGCTAAATGAGGACTTTCTTTCATGGTCAAGGCTAAAAGTGGGACACATGCAGAGAAAAGAAGGCACAACAAAGACACCCAGGTGTTTGGGGCTAAATTTCCCTCAAACAGAAGGATATACGCCCACTGTGTGCAGCCAGCCAGCTAAGCTCACTATGGCTCAAAGGGGATACATTTCCTGATTGGAGGCAGTTAGTGTTGTGCTAAATCTTTAGGTCCTGACTTAGATCTAATGCTAGATGAACACTGCAACACCAACACATCTCATAATTCTAATAATCCCAGTAGAGTCATCTGGTTGTTTACACAATAAGCTGAAGAGTACTAGTTTGCAAGGAACTATAAAGGAACTATAGTTTACAATGTTCAAGCCTACAATGTTAGCCCCCAAGAGATGCAAAAAAAGAATAATGTCAAGCTTTGAGTTTCAGAACTTGACATCCCCAACCCCCTCTTACACTCCCTTTTTGTGGTCCTGGCTGATCTGGCAGCAGGGTGTGTTCCCAACAACGCCCCAGTGATTCTCAAAATCTGTGTAGTAAATAGAAGGGATGAGAGTGCACCCAGGTCCCATTACCTCATTACAAAAACTGTAACACAATACTCCCCCTGAGACCTGCCAGTCTGTAGTAAGCCAAATCTAGGCATGTCATGCAAAGAGCTTACAATTACAGCATAACCAGCACAGTAAAGCATTTACCAGATAAATAGGTACCTAAATAGAGACAGTGCCATGCAAATGTATCTTTCTCTTATTCAGATTTATTATGATATTTAAACCTTCTCGATGTCTATTGACAAAAAATACTATGAGCACTAAAAGGGTCTAATTGAGGGACAAAATAACATCATGGATGTAGAGATACTGGCCAGTTTGCACAATTGTGTCATCAGACAATTGGTCCTAATAGGCCAGAAGGCCAGCTGCAGTTTTACTCTATTCTCAGTAGGCCTGGCTTTGTTGGGTAGCAGGTGTGTGCAGGGTCTCAAGATGCTGCAAGGCCCCAGTGGGACGGGAAAAGAGCTTCATGATTGCATAGGAGCATTAAGAGCAAAGCTCAGGTTCATAGTGAGTCTGTCAGACAGTGTCAGTTTAGTTATTATGCAAGAGGCTCTAAAGATACTTAAAACAGGGAGCACGTTTTATTCAGACAATCTCAATGTCAACAATCTCAACGTCAACATTTCTTCTACATTAATTATCAGGACACAGGTATTCCAACGACTCCATGGCAGGAGGCAAGACCCTTGAAGACAGATGATAGAATTGTTTGTATATAATGTTGTTTGTTTTAATAATGGCATTATGTATAAGAATGGTTGGTTATGCCATTGTGTTTGTATAAAGCAAAAGATCAGTATCCAAAAATCAATGTGCCAGTGTAAAATGATCTACTCCAGCTAGATGGTGTTTGGTTTCCAGGACTAGGACAGTTTTTAAAATGTATGAAAAATACCAATTGTCAGTCATTCTAAAAACTAGTGTCATATTTTTTCCACCTAAACGGTAGTTAACAGCATCGTCAATTAATCATAAGTAAGGCCCTACATAATTCACAGCCGTGAAAATTGTGTCACAAACCGTAAAATGAGCTGTTTCAGTGTAATATACAATTTGCTGTGAAAGTCAAACTTTAAGGTGTGTGTTTAGTGATTTAACGTTTTTCATTCACATAGAGTTCAAGTGCCTTATGTTTACTGGTTAATTTGCTCTATGAGGCGGTCCTAGCAATCCTACAGCAATCGGTCTGTCAAAATGTCCAAGATGTTAAAATGTAAATCAGCTAAAAACATGACTCGGGTAACTAAGTTGCCATCGCTGGATGTTCTAGGTTTACATTTAAACATTAAGTTAGGCTGTGCTGTGTATTGTAGCTTCCATTTATTTTATTGTTTAATTTATGAGTGTTATTTAATGACTGCTGTGAAATGTGGCACTTTTCTTAAAAAATTAGTGAAATCAAGCACATTTCCCTGTGAATTTAGTAGGGCCCTAATCCCTAAAAATAATCAGTTAACCGATAATAGATAAAGAAGTTCTAGCTTGATTAATGCTGTTAAATGGAATATAAATTCATTTCTGAATGCTGACCCTTCATTTGAGTTAGGACTGGTGCTAGAGAGTGTTGCCTTTCTCGACGAATTAAGAGTTACTTCTGGGTACAACAGTAAAGAGCGCTACATTTCTAAGTCAAACACAAAAACTTTTTTAATACTGGTTTAAGATGCACTTACATTGTACAGCATCTTATTTAAAAAAAACAGGATTTCTAACAAGGTTTTAGCAGATTTATATTCTTGGACTACTGTCTACCTTACCTAGAGTAGGAAAATAAGGGGAAATGTTTACTGTATTATTTGAATCATAAACAATGATATATCAAACTACGACATTAATTTAAAAAATGGAAGCTGTTTAGTAACAGCATGGAGTCTGTCTGAACGTTAAACTCCACACTTGTGGATCTGGGTGGATTAGACTTGTGAAGTAATTTACAAAAATGATGTGGATATTTTGCATCATGTTTCAGTATTAATGTAAAACTGTATTATGAATAAATGTATTACAAAATGATAAGCTTTAATATACTGACTGCATTTCTATTCTTCATTTGCATGTTTAATCAGCGCTAGTAATGAACTTAAATTCTACATTCTGAATGTTTAACTGTAAACATCTAAATAAACATCTAAACAAGGAAGTTGATGATATATATATATATATATATATATATATATATATATATATATATATATATATATATACAGTGTATCACAAAAGTGAGTACACCCCTCACATTTCTGCAAATATTTCATTATATCTTTTCATGGGACAACACTATAGACATGAAACTTGGATATAACTTAGAGTAGTCAGTGTACAACTTGTATAGCAGTGTAGATTTACTGTCTTCTGAAAATAACTCAACACACAGCCATTAATGTCTAAATGGCTGGCAACATAAGTGAGTACACCCCACAGTGAACATGTCCAAATTGTGCCCAAAGTGTCAATATTTTGTGTGACCACCATTATTATCCAGCACTGCCTTAACCCTCCTGGGCATGGAATTCACCAGAGCTGCACAGGTTGCTACTGGAATCCTCTTCCACTCCTCCATGATGACATCACGGAGCTGGTGGATGTTAGACACCTTGAACTCCTCCACCTTCCACTTGAGGATGCGCCACAGGTGCTCAATTGTGTTTAGTCCATCACCTTTACCTTCAGCTTCCTCAGCAAGGCAGTTGTCATCTTGGAGGTTGTGTTTGGGGTCGTTATCCTGTTGGAAAACTGCCATGAGGCCCAGTTTTCGAAGGGAGGGGATCATGCTCTGTTTCAGAATGTCACAGTACATGTTGGAATTCATGTTTCCCTCAATGAACTGCAGCTCCCCAGTGCCAGCAACACTCATGCAGCCCAAGACCATGATGCTACCACCACCATGCTTGACTGTAGGCAAGATACAGTTGTCTTGGTACTTCTCACCAGGGCGCCGCCACACATGCTGGACACCATCTGAGCCAAACAAGTTTATCTTGGTCTCGTCAGACCACAGGGCATTCCAGTAATCCATGTTCTTGGACTGCTTGTCTTCAGCAAACTGTTTGCTGGCTTTCTTGTGCGTCAGCTTCCTTTTGGGATGACGACCATGCAGACCGAGTTGATGCAGTGTGCGGTGTATGGTCTGAGCACTGACAGGCTGACCTCCCACGTCTTCAACCTCTCCAGCAATGCTGGCAGCACTCATGTGTCTATTTTTTAAAGCCAACCTCTGGATATGACGCCGAACACGTGGACTCAACTTCTTTGGTCGACCCTGGCGAAGCCTCTTCCGAGTGGAACCTGTCCTGGAAAACCGCTGTATGACCTTGGCCACCATGCTGTAGCTCAGTTTCAGGGTGTTAGCAATCTTCTTATAGCCCAGGCCATCTTTGTGGAGAGCAACAATTCTATTTCTCACATCCTCAGAGAGTTCTTTGCCATGAGGTGCCATGTTGAATATCCAGTGGCCAGTATGAGAGAATTGTACCCAAAACACCAAATGTAACAGCCCTGCTCCCCATTTACACCTGGGACCTTGACACGACACCAGGGAGACACCAGGGAGGGACAACGACACATTTGGGCACAATTTGGACACGTTCACTGTGGGGTGTACTCACTTATGTTGCCAGCTATTTAGACATTAATGGCTGTGTGTTGAGTTATTTTCAGAAGACAGTAAATCTACACTGCTATACAAGCTGTACACTGACTACTCTAAGTTATATCCAAGTTTCATGTCTATAGTGTTGTCCCATGAAAAGATATAATGAAATATTTGCAGAAATGTGAGGGGTGTACTCACTTTTGTGATACACTGTATATATATATTAAAAAGACAACTATTTTTAGCCAACTTAAAATGTAAAATTGTGAGCACTTCCTTATTCTGATCTTCCCTCTCGGTCATTTGGTTTGCACTGCAGTAATTACAGCAGTGTTCTCACTATAGGCTAAACCACCTCAGACTGAGACTTTTTGTTGGCCGCCCCCATCTATAAGCTGCCAGCTTAACCAATATGTGAGAAAGTAAGCAAGCTCAGTCACACCCTGCTGCTGGAATTACCTCAACATACACAGCCAGCAGAAAACTCAGTCAGCTCAGCTCCTTAGTGTTTCCTTGCTCAGAATATTAGAATGAGCAAAACACAAAATAAGGACCTTCTTGCTGTGAGCCGACAGTGCCGCCCCACATGTGCCTTTTTAAATGAAATAACTGTGGACTGAACATGTCACAGAGAATAAAGACACACCACAAACAGGAACACGACTGTTAATCTGCAGCACTGTTGTACTGTCACATTTACACACCATGATGCAAAAGTGTGGTGATGGTCCAGGTTTGCATGATGCTTTATGAATGTGCTGATTGTGTGGATTTAGACAACATTAAAATGCAAATACCAGCTCATCAACACGCTGCGTGTGTGGGTTTACCTCTTGCCCTTCTAGACTATTTTGGCAGAACCTTCTCTTAAGCCACATGTGCAGAATCAAATTCAATAGCAAGTCAGTTATCAGGCTGCATGCGTGATTTCAACTGATTATTGGAAAGAACTCTGGGTATCTTGATCAAATTACTAATTACTTGATAAATTACTTAATAATCTGAGTGCAGTCTTAATTAAATTCAAATAATCAAAGTGCTTGGTCAACCTAACCATTTAGGTAATCAGATTACTGCTAGAAAATGACCTTTAGGCATGTAAACTCACTTACTGACTAATTCAGGCAGCTTGTTGTCGTATTGGAAAGAGTTTTCAGAATAGTGGATGTAATATATAGGTTTCCATATACAGTACATTTGCCTATGAAGCATACTTAATAGACTGAAAATGCAAAGAGAAAAGTAATAGTTTATGAAGGGAACAGAAATGGTGTTGATATGAACAATAATAAGCACAATTCAGCATGGATTATTAACCTAGAATTTTGGTCAACGATCAAAAGACATTTATAGTCTAAGAGTCTAACTTTGCATCATGATCTGCAAAAGCTTTTGACAGTTTGGACTGAATGGTGAGAGCATTTCCTCATCCATTAATACATGGGTGAGTGTAAAAACCATAGGTGTGATCACCAAGGTGGTCACAATCTCCACAGCGTCTGTGCTTTCACACTTCAGGTCATTACACCTGCCGCATTTGGTCAATACAAAAACCTTTCATGCAACAGCTGCACAACAGTTGGAGGGTTCCAAGGTGTCTGAACATAACACTAACCCATCATTAACCTGCAATTTTCACTACACAAAACTGTAGAACAGATTGCTTTTTTGTGAACAGTCCGTATCTAATCCCTATTTGACACAGACTGGTTGACCTCCCAAAGTCTGAATTTAAAGCTCATAGCAGGGTTGTTCTTAAACCATGCACCATATTGATGGTGGCTCTAAATGAGGATTAAGAACAACATTTAGCTATTGCTTTTTGCAAAAAAATTTAGTGGGCAGGATAAAACTTATATCTAGTTGAAATGTACGTATATCGATGTAAATATAACCCATAGATTTGCAAAAAAAAACTTGCATACTTAATCAAAAAGTCTGAAGTCATTCTGTTATATTATATTGGCATGTAGAGCGATTTTGCTCTGCCAGGTCAATGTTTATTCCATGTTATCTGTACTATGAGCATGAGTGATTAAATAATTGGAATAAAATAAACAACTCTATGCAGCAAAGCACTTAATGAATTCTCAAAAAGGTATAATCTTAGATAACTTTTCTCCACCAGTGTGGAACAAGTTCAGGTTTAGTTTGCGATTTCGAACTGTTCGGTGCATTTTCACCAAAAATAAATAGATTTCGAACCAAGGACTGGTAGGTTGTTCAGCGTAAACCCTGACAACATCCATGGGTATGTCACGTTGTAGAGTTGAGAGAAAGTCTTTTGGATAAACACAAACATACTTCAAAATAAGATGCGTCATTAATGACACATCCTTGGTTACTTTACCTAGGAACAAGGGTAGCGAAATAGGAAGAGCTTTGGGCAATCTATCAAAAGATTGTTGGTTTGACTCCCAGCTATGCTTTTAAGCAAGACCCTTAAACCCTCTCAGCTTCAAGGATGCCACACAATGGCTGGGATACACAGAAAAAGAATTTCATGTACATGTGTATAGGGCCAGTGATAGCTCAGTGGTTAAGGTACTGGACTAGTAAACAGAAGGTTGCCGGTTCAAGCCCCGCCACCACAAAGTTGCCACTGTTGGGTCCCTGAGCAAGGCCCTTAACCCTCAATTGCTCATTGTGTAAGTCGCTTTGGATAAAAAGCGTCTGCTAAATGCTGAAAATGTCAATGTAAATGTGTATATATATATATACATTCTTCTTCTAAATCTCACATTCATGTACCTCGCCTTTACACTTTACATATTCTCATCCATCCACTGATGCCCTTTGTGAAACCTGGCTACTGTACACCGTCAATAAGTGTTGTAAGGCATTTACCACGTTCCTCACTATAAACATGTGTTTTAAGTCAACCAATATACAGTGGGTACGGACATTTAAAATGTATGGATGCATTACTGTATTTGTCACATGACCACAAGCCCCTGAGATCTGTACCAGCACCAGAAGCAGGAGCAGAAACTTAATGGTGGGGACAGTTGACCATGTTGACCATCTTATTGGTACGTTGGTAAGTTGTGTACTACACAACATGTAAAAATGTTCTAAATCCATTAGAAAATGTAAAATAAATATGTATATTTACCATTTTCCAATTATAACACGTACAGCATGTCAGACTGAATGGTTTAATAGTATATAAATAATATAAAGTATCCTGCAACACAGTTGAAAGCAGAATGCCACACAATCAGGGGTCACCTGAGTTCATCCGTATTTACTCTGTGTATAAATGACCAAATGTTAATAGTATATTCAGGTTTAAGTGATTTTGCTAATAAGATTACTAGCTCAGCCAGCTTAGGCTGGTATAATCATGCTACTGATTACCAACTCCATTGATCCAGATGATCCTGACGTCTAGAAAAGACTTTAAGACCTGGTCTAAAGACTTGAGTGCTTCTGCATGACACAATTATCATGAGTGACTACAAGTATTATCTGTGAACATGAGAATGTGTTAACTAGCTCAGGCATACATGGTGTTCTTGTTTATGTGTTTTGGTTGCTGATTATACCCACATTATGGAGTGTTTACTATAAATACTGATCCATGTGTGTGTCAGCAAGCAGAGTAACGATGGAAAAAACCTACATGCTATAAGATCACGTAAAAAAAATTGGATTTGGAATGTTTTACGCTTTCATAACCCTTAAAATAAGAAAATGAAGAAATTATGCTGATTGAAAAGTAACTCTCCAAAAATTTTAGAATCCTCTGCTTTGCTTGGACACCTTATCCAGTAGTAAACTGTGAATCTTAATTTATAAGTTACATTCATGACAGAAACGTGTGACGCTTAAACCTCAGCCCTTCATCCCCAGGCTTAGAATTGCAAACAGCACATTTCTTAAGCAAAATGCAATTCCACCTTAAATACAATCGCAATGTAATGTAGGAGTTAGATAGATTGGACAGAGTCACGATCTGAAATCTCAGAACAAGAGCTTTATTGAGCATAGCAGAGGGACCAACTTTCACAGATGGCACAGTACCAATACACGAGCCCACAACAAGCCCAGTGCAGCACTTTTTCTTCCCACAAGTACAATACCCAAACTAACAGACCCCAGTACACATTACCCATATTCCCCTCTAGGAACTACACAAATTCCACAAGCCTGTGAGATGCAATGAAGCCCAGAGCAGCATCTTATGCTACAGCTTTATGACACAAGCTCCAAGTGCCTGTGTCCCCACAGCAGGTGGAACTTGTCATTAAGCTAGCAATAACAAAGCCCACCCATTCAGAGGGAATGGGTGGGAATGTCATTGAATTCCTATTGCTTGGCCCTCTGCAAATGTATAGCTTGACCACCAATCTCAGCACAACATTCGTTCCAGCAAATGTAGCAGAGATGGCTAAATTCTAATAAGGAGCCAAAGCGGCTTCATTAATCAAACTGTTCACATTTAAACATAAATTGAATAAGCATGTATGAAGGATTGATTTGCATAGATTTGTATTTGTTTAAATCTTGATTGTCAAATTATAAGTAGTTAAAATTACAATTAATTATTTTTAGCATATCTTAGGCCTGCTCTGAGGGTGTAGCTGGGGCCCTGAGGGTTCCCCTCTGGGGTAATCATACTGATAAGAAAGCCAAATAATTACACTAGTAGTAGAAGAAGCAGTTACGCTGACTAGATTTTGCAGCAGAAAGATGGTAGGACTGTTTCCTTTTTAATAATTTACCTTGTATAGACAAGAAAAAAACTTTTTTACATTTATAATGTATTCAAACTTTCTTTTCTTGCCGAGAGAGCCTTTGGTGTTAAGACAATGTAACTGGACTGCTTAGAGAGGAGCCAGCATCCTACATTACAGACCTTCACAAATGTATTGCCTCTAAACAGCACTTCTAATGAAGCATAAACCAATCCAAGAAGTACTGAACATGCACGATTTTTAGATTTTTTGGATCTCCAGGACCATATGTAAGAGATCCGCTTCCCAAGCATAATGCCTACAGCAGCTGTCTTGGATCAGATCTGGACCTGGCAAAGGACCACGAATGGATCAAGCATCGACTATGACTTTTGTCTAAAGGGGGAAAATGCTGAAAGCTCCTCTTAATACATAGCATGTTTATTTAAGGTTAGATAAACTACAGACACCTCATACAAAAGTATAAGTTAAACAAAACTAAAAGCCTCAGCCCCAACCAACAGCTGTGTCTGTTCTGTTAGAACTGGAAAAAAGGAAGTTGGTCTGAAGCTGAGATGAAGATGAAGGTGAAGGCAGAAATCCTGCTGGGTTTTATAGGGTGGGACATTCTTGGCTTTGGGCCATAGCTCTTTCACAGGGGTAGCATGTGTCTGCTGATTTCTCTGGAAAGCAGAGGCTAATTGTACAATTCAGGCTGTTTTGTTTTTACGTTGACACTCGGAGACAGATGGCCATTAGCCAGAGTGTGGCAGAAGGGGCTGTTCCTCCCCCCACCTATGACCAAACCTGGCCTCAGGGGTCACAAGGAGGGGCTTATGTAAATATACATTTGGAGCCATTTCTTACAGTGCTATTTAAATTAAAAAATGTAGTCAAAAAATATTTTAAAACAATAAAACAATAAAACAGTAAATAAACAGTGCAAACTAGCATGAAAAGAAAATGAGTTTACGCATCAAGCAAGTCAAACACTAAGATGTAAAAAATTAAAATAAGCTGTAAAATCAGAAACTCATAGGTTACTTGTGAGTTATGCCAGCTGCCAGCTCTAAATCATTTCATCTTGGCTACACAATGCACTAGGTAGTGCATAGAAACACAGTACACTAGGTAGTGTGTAGAAACCATTTGAGATATGGCTAATTTCACTGTAGCATTAAAAGAACATAACACAGAATTAGGTTTTTAGTATGAATGGGAAAACCTTTGATGGTGATTAATATGTAACTTATAACCAAAGGTAAACCAAGAAAATACTTTCTGGATTGCAACACTCAACAAAAATACAAATGTGTAGCTACACTTACATGTGTGGGCTGAGCTCATAAAAGTTCCTGTTGCGGTACTCTTCCACCTTTTCTGCTGTGAAGATGGGAAGGGACTTGTAGGGGTTCACAGAGATCACCACACTACCAATGTATGTCTGCAAAAAAAGTGTGACAGTATAGATAAAGGGATAAAGGAAACACATTCAATGTTGGACATCCTTATTCAAAACGTCCTGCTGGAACAAGAAAAGACCTTCAACAAACTTCGCCAGAAAATGGAAGTATAAATATATATACTTGTATATACTTTTTTATACTTGTATATATAGACAGTTGTAATCAGAAATATTTAAAACATACACTGATAAGCCATAACATTAAACCACCCCCCCATTCATGCTGTTCTTCAATGGTCAGGACTCTCCCAGGACCACTACAGAGCAGGTATTATCTAGGTGGTGGATCATTCTCAGCACTGAAGTGACACTGACATGGTGGAGGTGTGTTAGTGTGTGTTGTGCTGGTATGAGTGGATCAGACACAGCAATGCTGATGGAGTTTGTAAACACCTCACTGTCACTGCTGGACTGAGAATAGTCCACCAATCACCAATATGCAGCCAACAGCGCCCCGTGGGCAGCGTCCTGTGACCACTGATGAAGGTCTAGAAGATGACCAACTCTGACTTTACATCTACAAGATGGACCAACTAGGTAGGAGTGTCTAATAGAGTGGACATTGAGTGGACACGGTATTTAAAAACTCCAGCAGAGCTGCTGTGTCTGATTCACTAATACCAGCACAACACACACTAACACACCACCACCATGTAGTGCTGAGAATGATCCACCACCTAAATAATACCTGCTCTGTGGTGGTCCTGTGGGGGTCCTGACCATTGAAGAACAGGGTGCTAAAAAGGTATGTAGAGAAATTAAAGTTCTACAATTATTGACTGTAGTCCATCTAAGTGTCTCTATATGGTAAGTGGAGCTGATAAAATGGACAGTGAGTGTAGAAACGAAGAGGTGGTTTTAATGTTATGGCTGATCAGTGTATTATAGTGATAAGCATATAATTAATGAGTATATAATTTGATGAAAATATACAAGTCTCAGTAAACATTAATTTAAATTACAACCACTAAGTTATCTTGATAAATGTCCATGTGCACTTATATTTAACCCCCAGCCTCAGTACTTGGTGGAACCTCTCCTATACAATCTTCACTTATTGGTCTCCTGCAAAGGCTTCCAGTTCATTTAGGTTTGATGGTTTTCATGCTCCAACTGACCAAGCAGACCACTCTGAGATATTCCAGAATTCATTCTTTAAGAAAGCTTTGGTTGACTCTGAAGTGCACTTTGGGTCATTGACTTGCTGGAAAGTCAAATTATCACCAAGGTTCTATTTCACCACAAAGCATAACATTCCCCCTCAAAATACCTTGGTATTTCTGTGTATCCAAGTCACATTGTCAGGATTGCCATTTTTGCAGCAGAAAACCACCCCCAAATAAAAACTGACCCATCTCCATGTCATCAGTTTAAAACTTCTGAACAATACTCCAAAGGCGTCTCTAGTAATGTTCAAGTTCTTGGAAATCTTGTTATACCCATTGCCCTTTTGGAGCAGTGAATTGATCTATATATCATCTCTAATGATCTCTCTATCAGCTTTTGTGACAGCTCATGAGCTCATTACCTTTCAGCATGGTTGCAACACACCTTGAACACTTAAATCTCTGAGTGGTGTTAACATAACACATCATATATGAAGCAAATCAAGGGTTGTTATCAAGTTCCCAATAATGCTGTAACCCAACATTAGGTCATACGGACTAGCAGATCAGCAATATAATATTATGTCTGGATTGAATAATTGTGACATGGCTGTATCATGTTACTCTAAAGTACATTATTATTATTGCTCATTTGCTGTAATAGCTGTGCAGAAAAACAGCTGAACTCAGAAATCTCCATATATGTTCCACAAACCCACAACATGACAAAAAGTATGTGTAAAACTTATTATACTTATTATATTTTATATTATATTATATTTTACACTTATTATATTTGCACTATAAAAAAGCTATAGTTCTTTTGATAATTAGTTGGGCTATATTTCCATTTCAAAAGCAAAGGTCATCAAAGTATCATATCTGGAAACTGTAAGCCACAATTACTTTCTATCACAATAGGTGTTGCATAATTCACTCGAATAATCAGACCTCTGCTACAGCAACACAAGCCACAATCCATTGTTGAATAGAAACAGGTAACATAATGATGGCTTTACATTGTGTTTCACATTGACAGATTTTGCTAAACAGGAGCAAATTATCAGAATTAAACTGTGTGCGCTTCTATAAAACAGGAACATTCTACAAATTACATGTCGAATCTTATTAATTTGAACATTTGACTTTATCATGGAGAGGTCATTTAATACAAGTGATCCAAGACTGAAATACACAAGTATGTATTTGACCGCCTGAACAAAAGCCAAAATACAGCCAAGATCCATGATTATTTAATTCAGAAAATCCATTAGTTTCAACAGGTTTACAAACGTTTTCACACTGAAATTATTGCAATACATACATAAAAAAGAATCAAAGCTAGCCATAGTCCTTTATCTTTTAATACTGATCAAGAACATTATTATACATCTGAGAGTTTTAATGCTCACAATGTCACAGAAAGAGGAACACAAACCCAAAATGTATTGTTATTAAGATAACAGATTAAGAAAACAAAATTAAAAAGAGCCCTACACTGAGCTAATACTAGTGCACAGGACTAGTTACATATTAAAACCACAAGGAGGTATGAGCAGACATTGAAAATGAAAGAGGGCAGTGCTTTAAAACATTTTCTCAGGTTAAGTGTTTTGGAAATTATTCGTTGCATAATGGCTATCAACAGCTTTTATCTTGAACCTAAGTACTTGACTAAAGTCTGTTCAAGATAAACCCAAGGTCTCTGAGAAATAAGTTCAAGTTCTCCTACCTGCTACAAACTATCACCTACTGAAGATGGTAATTAATGTACAGTCCCAGTCCAGAAAGATAAATGATCAGATAAGCCTTGAAATTTAGCTGATTCTAAAAGTGCATCTTATTATTGAAGCTTAAACTATATAAAATAAGTAAATTGATTAATAAGCTTTCTGAATGTCATTGCATTCTGAACTTAATGCATCCAGAGGACTGAGGACTTTTTTAACAAACCATGCTGAACGTCATGTACACTCCTGGACTTAAAAAATGGACCCTGAATTGCAAAATACTAAGCTTTTAATGGTCTTAACAGCGAATAAGGACAGGAAATGAGCAAGGATACAACACACAGATAAAATAACTATGAGATAGCTTTTCCATTTGATTTCCCAAAATGATTAAGTCTTGTGGGTAAACATGCAGACAAGAAAAAAGAAAAAGAGTCAAAAGACTTTTACTCAAAAGTTAGTGGCTTCAAACAGTTGAGAGGACAATAGTTGAGTGGGTAGAGCTTTGAGCTATCAATTTGGAAGATTGTGGGTTTGAATCCTGGCTCTGCCATGCAGCCACTGTTGACTTCGTGAGCAAGGCCTTTAACCCTATCAGATCAAGGGGTGTCAAGTCAAATTTATTTATATAGCGTTTTTACAATGGACATTGTCTCAAAGCAACTTTACAGAATCCAGGACCAACAGACGAAAAACCCCTATTGAGCAAGTCGAGGGCGACAAAAACTCCCTTAAAATTACAGAAAGAAACTTTGAGAGGAACCAGACTCAGCAGGAACCCATCCTCTTTGGGTGGCCTGGATAATACTTTAAATAAATAGGATTTACACAAATCATACACACACAAAATTAAATTGAACTTAGTTGTAACTAGCAAAAAATAATTGGAGTTCTTCATTGTTCAGTCCAGTCTGTGATAAAGTCCGTTGTAAGTTCTGGACATTTTGGTGCAAACACGCCAGGTTCCCTGGTCATAGATCTCTACCGGTAGGAGAGTCACTCCTGCTTCTATGTAGGAGCCTGTTTTCAGGCTTTTTGTACCAGGTACAATGCTGGTACATGACTGAGGAGTTCATTGTTTAAGTTCTTGCAAGTGGCCAATGATCTGTTTTTTTATATATACTTTAATAGTTTGCAATTTTCACTACTGGCAACTAAAGTCCAAGTATTTAAAAAAACAGCTGTTGGACCAACATTGCCGTACTACTAAAATTATATTTAAACAATATAAACATAGCCCTTTAACTCAAAACAAATAACAACAACTACAGGTCAACCTGGCTATTTTAGAGAATTTTAGATGAGTATTTAAAAAAAAAAAGAAAGAGTGTAAATGAGAAGTAATGATGATATTACAGTAAAAAATAAAAACAAAAATACACTTAATTTATATTATGTAATTAATAATGTACAGCTGAAATTACATGCATACTGACAACATGCTTCTAATAAGTTCTTCTTAAACTTTTTAACAAGGCCACAGTTGTGGTAAAAAACAGCCACCAACTTTAGTCAGCAAAATGTTTATTGTAGTTAAAGGCTAAGTGATACACGACTGGGTTAAGAACCACCGCTTAAAATGCTACGTTTTATTAAAGTAAATTTATAAAAAATTGAATAACAATAAAAGAATTATAATCTAAGTTTGACCTGTCTAAATGAAGTATGCTTACAAGGTGATCTAAAGCAGAGCTGAACTTTAGAGTCACTAATGTAAAACAAGGCAAGAGCATATTAATTATATGCTAAACAGTAAAAGACAGGACAGTATTTTAAGTGCAATGTAAGTAATAAATCAGGCTTGGCTTAAATGTGTCCATAAATTGCTAAATACAGTCTATCATTAACTATTTAGACCAGAGTTAAGCAATACATAGAACTTACATAGATCTCATTGTGCTCAAAGCGCTTTCGTAGGTTCTCGATGAAGGTTTCCTCCGACAGGGGCTCAAGCAGGACCATGTCACCCACTCCTATCATGTTGTCGAGGAGTGATGTCTTTACCTCCATTTTGGACATAATTCCTCCCCTGTAAATATAAAAAACACCACCCATTAAAGATTGAATGTGGATTTACTAGCTAAGCTGTTGTCACAATACAAAAAAGTAATAGAACTTTATATATAGAAGCTTCATGTAAGATCGTTTCTGAACATCCAGAATGACTTATTTTCATGCAATACTTTATTACAGGAGGATTATTAAATCACAACAGAACATCAGACAAATGTTAATTAATCACAGCAAGTAAGATTAACCCAGAACTAAACTAAAAATATTGTCTACTACAACTACTACTTCTAAGTTGTGATAGTAATATTCCGAATTCAACCTAATATTATCAAAATTTTTTATAAAACGGTGTGAACTTTTGGCTAATCAGACAATTACTCATGCAAATCTTCAAAAAATACGATTAAAAAGTATGATTACGGCTCAGCCTCAACACCAGATATTTAATATTGCAATGCACCAAGATGCTGCAATTTTATCTCACACAGAAAACTGCAAAACCTTTGTACAACCAAATGCTCACTATCACACCCCCTTAGCAAGATAAAAACCTTTTATTTTCCTGAGACCATGACAGTCACAGTTTTGAGTATCTCTGACAAAGCATAAACCAGGCTGTACAGGGCCTTGTGGAAACAAATCTGGAAGTATGAACAATTATCAGATAGGATCGAATGTTCCAGACACCACAGCTTCTATTGGCAACATGCTCAACCTACCATGAATAATCAGTAAGTATAATTACTCTTACACAACGTAGAATGTTTTATTATAATCAGATGTGTCCAATGGCAACCACTAAGCACAGGATCAGTCATTGGGCTTCCAGTTCAACACACACATCCACATTTGGCATTCAGGCAAGATGAACCTTGGTCCAAGAGGTCATTGGTAAGTGTTGTCTGTCATCGCATAAATCTTACTGAATAACGAGAGTACACATTTGATAAATGGTAAACACAACCAGACGAAAAGATGAAGAAATGTCATGAAAGGAAGAAGGCACTTAGGAGATTACAGAGGTTAACCCAAAGTTTTGCATTGGTGATGAAAGCATTGAAGGCCATGACCCTTAAACTGGGGTCCAACATTAAGAGGAAAGCATAAATCTCAATCTAGAACAGCATCACCTTAAAAGACCTGAGAGATACAAAAGCCAAAATTATATATTATACAATCCACTACTTTAAGTAAAAACTCACTGACTGAACGATGCCTTAACAATCACCTCTTGTGGAAATGCCGGAATGCCTTTTTAACAAAGATAGGAAACCAATAGACTGCCTGATGAATAGCATTCCACAGCCACAGGCTCGCAAAAGTCTTTGTTTTATTAGCCTGACTGATCCTTGTCCAAAATTTTACATACTCAGTCGGACACTGTTAAAAATCTGCATTTACCACTGGCACATTTGTATAATTTTAACACTGTGACACAGAACTTACTACATAAATCAGGAGGAACATTAATGGAGAAATTAGTAAAACGAATATTGTTCCAGTAACCTAGTAGCCCAGATTCTGCTGACAATCCCTGAGGTAAATGTTTTAGAGGCTTAGGCATGAAGACTGGCAATAAAAATCTGTTCATAAAGAGTGGTTGAACAGAAGAATGACCCTGCCTGGCATTATAGGGATGTACTGATTCAACACCACGACGAGTTACGAGTTAAGTGAAATAGAATCAGCCATGAAGCTGACCAGAATAAAGTGGTTGATGAAAATGTTGTTTATTAGGATTTTATCATCATGTTCCACACTTTGGTTACATTCATGACAGGAACTGTAGTTATTGCACAATGTTCATCACTTCTCAAGGTTATATATCGAACACAGTCTTGGACAATTTTGTATCTCCAATTCAGTTCACTTGCATGTCTTTGGACTGTGGGAGGAAACTGGAACACCCGGAAGAAACCCACCCGGACCTTCTTGCTGTGAGGCGACAGTGCTACCCACTTAGCCACCGTGCCGCCAATTAGGATGGACATTTAGTTTATTTTGATAGATAAATACTAAAACTAAATTAACAATAGAAATCATGCCTGCTAAATAAAAGGCCTCCAACATATCTGATCTTATATAAGTCATTTAACTATAACCTAAAACAGTAATTATATTTCTTTTATAAATCCTTTCTTGCCACATTAAAAACCTACATCAAACCTACAGGGGTTGGACAATGAAACTGAAACACCTGTCATTTTAGTGTGGGAGGTTTCATTAATTGCACATTGCACCAGTAAGAGCAGAGTGTGAAGGTTCAATTAGCAGGGTAAGAGCACAGTTTTGCTCAAAATATTGCAATGCACACAACATTATGGGTGACATACCAGAGTTCAAAAGAGGACAAATTGTTGGTGCACGTCTTGCTGGCGCATCTGTGACCAAGACAGCAAGTCTTTGTGATGTATCAAGAGCCACGGTATCCAGGGTAATGTCAGCATACCACCAAGAAGGACAAACCACATCCAACAGGATTAACTGTGGACGCAAGAGGAAGCTGTCTGAAAGGGATGTTCGGGTGCTAACCCGGATTGTATCCAAAAAACATAAAACCACGGCTGCCCAAATCACGGCAGAATTAAATGTGCACCTCAACTCTCCTGTTTCCACCAGAACTGTCCGTCGGGAGCTCCACAGGGTCAATATACACGGCCGGGCTGCTATAGCCAAACCTTTGGTCACTCGTGCCAATGCCAAACGTCGGTTTCAATGGTGCAAGGAGCGCAAATCTTGGGCTGTGGACAATGTGAAACATGTATTGTTCTCTGATGAGTTCACCTTTACTGTTTTCCCCACATCCGGGAGAGTTACGGTGTGGAGAAGCCCCAAAGAAGCGTACCACCCAGACTGTTGCATGCCCAGAGTGAAGCATGGGGGTGGATCAGTGATGGTTTGGGCTGCCATATCATGGCATTCCCTTGGCCCAATACTTGTGCTAGATGGGCGCGTCACTGCCAAGGACTACCGAACCATTCTGGAGGACCATGTGCATCCAATGGTTCAAACATTGTATCCTGAAGGCGGTGCCGTGTATCAGGATGACAATGCACCAATACACACAGCAAGACTGGTGAAAGATTGGTTTGATGAACATGAAAGTGAAGTTGAACATCTCCCATGGCCTGCACAGTCACCAGATCTAAATATTATTGAGCCACTTTGGGGTGTTTTGGAGAAGCGAGTCAGGAAACGTTTTCCTCCACCAGCATCACGTAGTGACCTGGCCACTATCCTGCAAGAAGAATGGCTTAAAATCCCTCTGACCACTGTGCAGGACTTGTATATGTCATTTCCAAGACGAATTGACGCTGTATTGGCCGCAAAAGGAGGCCCTACACCATACTTATAAATTATTGTGGTCTAAAACCAGGTTTTTCAGTTTCATTGTCCAACCCCTGTATATACTTGCTTCCGAACTTTGGCCTGTCTTCATTAAAGAAGGTTAGAATTTACTAGTCAAGCAAGAAAAGGTGCTCCAGTGATGCAGGGGTCTTTTAAACTAGCTCACCAACACTGAGACTTGCTGGCCAAGTGGCTACATAGATATGATTGGCACCCTGCCCAGTGTATTCCTGCCTTGTGATTATTGCTTGATAAAAATGAAATGAAAGGAAATGTATGGAAATTTTTCCCAGTTAACCCATGAAAAGTTGGAGTTTTTACAAAGCAACACACACTGGTCACACAAAATTTTACTGGACATACATTACAAGAATATTATGAAGCAAATAAAAATATATACAGTAAGTCAGACATGATTTAACTGGATTTAGATGTGGTGTATTGAATACAATTGGTCTTCATATTTGTGTATGACCGGTACTGACGTCACGCTGGATTAAGCAGGATATTTTTACACCCATTTGCCCTAAAAACACCCAGTCTTTCAAAGCTGTGCCAGTGGATTAAATATAACATTACCTTTCATATCTCATTTGAGCTTTAGCAAAAAAAGCCATGTCACAAATTTCTCTTAAGCACAATATATATTTTAGAATTTCTGGAGCTGGGCAACATGTAATCTTCCAGAGTACTTTCTCAACCTTAAGCAAAAAAGCATTGGTGTGTTCTGTAAGACATCCAACAAAGGCCACAATTTTCATCTCTATAAATTAAATTGACTTGGAGATGGCCAAAGCTCTGCTATGGATTAGCACCCTGTCCATGTTATACCTGCCTTGCGCTCAATATTTCCCGAAACTAGGTCAGCTGCAACCCAGAATAATGCTTTAATGAAAAGGAAAATTATTTACATCAGTTACTGGAAAATGAATAACTACACTTGTACTGTTTAAAAAACAGAAATGTAACCACAGCCAATCGCATTAGTCTTTATAAGGGTCATATCTCATCAGCAATGGAAACGCTCACCACTAGGATACGTTCCAGAATTTACTGCCACGCCACCGGAGTGCCATTTCAAAAGATTCCAAAAAATGTAATTACACACGGTGTACATTTCTTTCTTCCCCTCTTGGCTCTTCAGTTGCAGTAAAATAGGCTTGAGCTTACACTGCTCGCACATTCTGAACCCCATTGTTCTTTGTGTTGGCTGCTTTAAATGTATATTTTATCCATTTAATTGTTATTCAAACAATCAAGACGTGCATCATAAAAGTTTAGAATGGCAAAATATTTAACCTCGTCATGTTGACTGAATAACAGCTGTAATATCTGTAACTTTATGTACAGGAATGTCAATGATTAACCAGCTAACTGATAACCGACGAAAGTCATCGTTCGATTAATGCTGCCGGCATCAAATGTCATTCAAGTTCCTTCCCAACAGCTGGCACTTAATTCCAACTGAAAGAGCAATTACAATCTGTACAGAGTAAAAATGCAGATTTGAAACACAGCCTTTCCCACCCTCCCTCAGTGACCATGCGCCAGCCTCTGTACAGCGGCATCTGGAGTTTCTAATCTGAAACTCCAAATGTGCACCGTTTGCATTTACATTACATTTACATGTATGCATTTACATGACTGAGTAATGAATGACAAAACTTTTTTGCATTACAGTCACGAACTGAAGCTGTTTGCGTCAGCGTGGAGTCTAACTGCACGAACATGTGGATCTGTGCATCATGTTTTTATTACAAAATGATGTGGATATTCGGCATCATGTCTCAGTATTTAAAAAACTCTGCTTTAATGCCACAACTGTTAACTGTTTCTAAATTATGATAATCATGTTTAGTTAGTGCTTTAATGAACTGTTCACTACTGACTTTGGTCAAAATCTACATTTTAAAGCTACGTCATTGCCATGTTACTACATTATGCTGTTTATTCACAGGTGGAGCAGCGGTAATATACGATAGTACAGCAGAGCTGGGATTTTGAATACATCGTATCGAATCTCAGCTCTGCCATCCGGATGGGCTGGGCTACTATATGAACATTGTTTGGCTGTTGTTCATCCAGGGAGGAAGCCGGATAGGGACCTCATAACTGATGCAATTACGACCTTTCCTGGCTGATTGATGACGTCTGAACCGAGTCGAGGAATAATGCATTGATCAGGGTGTGGCTCTCCGTGCACAAGGCTGATCCGCATATAAACTCGTCTTGTGCAGGTGAAAAAACGCAGTCCGCTACTTCGCATGTGGCAGTTCGCTCTCCTCAATCGGGGCAGGGGTCAGCACAAGTAAAGAGGAAGCATATCTCAATTGGGTAAAAATTGGACATGCTAAAAATCAGGAGAAAAAGGGAGAAAATCTATAAAAAAAAAATAAATTAAAGCATGTTTGACTTGTTGATATAAAGCTCAGTGATGTGTATTCTATTGTGATGTGACAATCTAGGCTTGTCACTTATCGGCTGACTGTCGGTTATCGGTTATTATGTACTATATGCAAAAAACAAAAATAAGATTATAGAGACCAATAATAATAGAGCCATAATTAAAAGCAAACCCCAAAATAAAGTGGCCACCAGACTGCATCCCGACTTGCTGGCAAATGTGAACAAGCTTCAAATGGAACAGTGGAGCTAGAACTTTACTGTTTATACAAACTGGTAAACCTGCTCAGTGACCTGAAACTCTGCTACATGAGCATTTTTCAGTGCCATGATAAACGCTTAGAGACTTTCCCGTTGTTTTTTTTAAGCGCCTGACTGCGGATCGCAGTGCATCCATCAATCAAAGCCCATAAACCCTTTTGAAATACTCGTCACTGATCTGCCTCAAGCAAAGAAAGAGAGAATCTGAGAATCTCTACCAGAGCAAAGGAAGAGAGACTCTGAGAAGCATTTGCTTGAGGCAGATCAGTGATTTCATTGGGTAGTGAACCACCACCCTGAATAATCTGAATACAGAATTGCTACTAAGCATGAAAATATCATTTTTAGAAAACTTTATGAAAAATTGTTGCCAGAAGCATCAATGACCACCAATATGCCACAGACTGCTTGTAAACATGCCTCTATTTTGCATTTTTATTATTCTGTTTTTCATGTTATTTTCATGTTTTACTACTGATTTTTGGTTGTTTCCCCAGAATCACTGGGTGCCATGCATTAACACACCCCAGACAGGACGCCAATCCATCACAGCCTCCCTCCAACCAGTGACATAGCCAAACAATGTCTGTGTGTAGATGCTCAGTGGGGATTCGAACCCTGGATCCCAGCAGTATTGGGTTAGCGTAATTAACTGCCGTGCCATCTGAGCGCTACATTATTATTTTTATATTTAATAAAACGTCTTTCATCACAAATCATATAACAAAAATAAGTGTAAACTGAATCTTTCAAAAATTTATTAACATTTCTGAAAACATTCTGGAAAGCAAGTAAGTCTGTTTGTAAAATTTATCAGATCAAATCCTTTGGAGAAAAAGTCTTATCATTACCATTGAAACAAAAAACACTCAAACAACTGAGTAGATGAAATTGATCTACTTAGTTTGTTTAAATTATTACACTTGCAGCCACTAATCACTTATCATAATATATATTATAAACAGCCAAACCAAATATCAAGAAAGTCTGAAATCCATGTACATTTATTAAAAGATTCAACTTCACAGTCACTTCACACTACACGACTTTCTGATTTGTCGGGTCGCTGTACAGTTCACACTACACGACTGAATCTTTTGCACTCGGGAGTCTTTCAGTCGGTGTATATTTCACACTACACGACTGATCGGTGATAGGGGGTTTCACACTACACGACCTATCACCAACTGGAATCACAGGCGAGCTTCTCTGGTCTCCCAAACTACGTTTTGTCACAAAAACAAACGCGAGAAGTGACGAGGGGTTTAATGATACCATATCCAAAAATGCACGTCAACAAGTAGCAAGTGATCAAAGTGTTTGTGCACTGATGTGCAGCGTAAAATCAAGGAGGAAAAATAAATGAATCTAAGTTGATTTGGCAACACGAACAGTATGGATTGTTCTATAGTAAGTTGGAGGTTAATTAATATTTTTGCAATGCAACGTTGGTGTTTTGTAGAGAACGATCAAGTCAGAAATACTGTAAAACGTGTGTGTGTGTGCCGGTGTATTCTGATATAAACTATATTATCCCCCTGTCCCACCTGTTTACACTCCTCTCCTGCGTTTCCCCTCACACTGTATCTTGCGTTCTCATTGGCTGTTCGACAGAGCACTCATTGCCAGACGTGCAACTGAGATCAGATATCTGACATGCTAGCACTCGGCGAGCCGGTCGGATCGAGTTGTTGAGTAGTTCACACATAGCGACTGAGTGCCGAGTTTTGATCGCCGAGCGAACGCCGAGTTGCTCCCGAGCCGGCAAATCTAGCGCCGACCAGTCGCCGAGCGAAATCTGGCCAAAAATCGTGTAGTGTGAACTTGGCATTAGGAAGCACAGCAGTCTATTACACTAACCTGGGTTTAAATCTATGTGGGTGTCTATGAATTCAAGATTGGCTGTGTCTGAGGGTTGGGGTAGCTGAAGCCCTGTGAAGGACTGCCACCCAGTCCAGCACATTCCTGCCTTGTGCCCTGTGTTTCCCGGTGGAACTGGACCTGACATTTCACTAACCAAGATAAAGCAGTTGATGAAAATGATTGAAATTCTCACTGAAATTGTTACGTTGATTATATGATTTGAAATGATAAACACTTAATTAAAGAAAAAAGCCAAATAAAAGCATCCTCCCACTGTATTTTGTTGACAGGTACTGGAAAGGTATGAACAATACTGTATAAAATGTGTCTGTATGCTCATGCATGCAGTAAACTTAGTGTTTATTCTTTGATGTATTGGACTGCACTGACTTTCATTTTACAGAAACTATAGATAATATTTATAAACTTGTTGCACTTGTGAGTAGGGTGATTATTAAAAAGTACTTTATGTGTTTGTGTTCATGAGGGTGTAAATTGACACATTAAATGAACACATGCTCAAACATATTCTTTATCTAATTACAACCTGTGATAGGTGTTTGATCGTTGCTGGTTTCTTGCCATTAGAGGCTCTAGTCTGGTGTAAACCACTTTGGCTGTACATTAACAAGTACTTTTTCCATTAATTTTACTATTTTTTATTCAATTTCAGCTCAAAGCATTAGCAGATGCAATAATGGCAAGACAGTCTATGCAACTCAGGTTAGTAAACAGTTAAAAGTGTGCTTTGAAAAGAGCTTGTGGCCTGTGTTCACCTGGATGCTCTTTGTCATGCTGGTCACCCTAACACATGTTCACAGCATAATGTGTCAGTCAGTGCATCAGACCGCAAAGTCAATTCAATATCAGTCCAGTGTTTTAGGCCAATGTTGATTTAATTCTAATACTTGGGACTGGATCTGTGGATTACTTTATAACACGCTTCAGACTGACTATGACATTTTTGTACTTTTGCAAAATGGTATGGAGTAAATTGGGCAAAGAAAACTGAAACCCTTGTCCCTTCAAATCTCTACTGTTATTCATTTGCATAGCAACATTTTAGGTGAGTTGGCATGGAAAGTTGAGCTCTTAATCTGCTTCAGTCCTCCTGCCTGGCATTAGGCCCATGTTTACAGCACTCCTTAGACACTCAGCCAGCGCATGTTTGGCCAATTAATAATAACACAGACCCCCTGCAGAGCTAATACCACTGGCCTCCAACTGCCACCACTTTAAGCTGTTTAGGAAACACAACTTGCCACATGCATCTCTCCATGCAACCCTATGATATAAGTAGACCACATTAATCCCCCATTTCTGATGCTCGAGTCAACTTGTGCATTCATTAAATTGAATTTACCCAATGCCAAGCAAATGCAGCCAACCAACATTCCTTTTGCATATTTGCCTATTTCCTTTAACTGATAACCATGTGTCATTAGCTGGCAACTAACTGATAACCAACACATGCCTCTCATTTAAAAGAAATATAAAAAACATCACAAGTCACCTAGCAGTCTCTTATCAGCAGTCTGAACTTTCACTAGCTCAGCCTGCAGTTCTAATCAAGCACCAGCTTATGGAAATGGATTCAAATTCAATTCAAATGTAACTGACAGAATTAGTCAAACAATGATTTCTTTTTCGGTTATCAGTTAAAAGCAGGTAGTCTGGGTCACTTTCCGTGACAAGCTTGACAAGGTTAAGCCGGTTAGGTGGACCGCAATACAAGGTCTAAATATAATAGTGTGTAATGCCCTGTGATGAACTGGCGTTCTGTCCAGGACACAAATTCTAAACTAGTGTTTCTATTTAGGCTCTTGACTATACAAGACCCCAGTCTGAATTAAGGGTTTAATGAAGCTTAAAGAATGAAAACTATTCAGATCAGTAATAGCTCAGTGGTTAAGGTACTGGACTAGTAATCAGTTCAATCCTTATCAATCCTCATCGCCAAGTTACCACTGTTAGGCCCCTCAGCAAGGACTTTAACCCTCAATTGCTGGCTCGCTTGTTATTCGGTCATAACAGGAAGTCGCTTTAGATAAAAAGTGTCTGCTAAATGCCATAAATGAGGTATGATGGGATGAGAACAGATCACACCATCTTCTACAGACTGGATATTAAAAACAGCAGTACATCCCCATTAAACCACACCAAACAATAGTGAAATATCAAGAGCAAAACAAGCCATGCTATCTGAAATCGTATTATATTAGTGATATCAAACACTTATGCCAAGAAAAAGTTAATGTGGAAAAAACATGCCAAAAAGAAGACTTCAGTGAAATAAACCAAAAAAGGTACAATAAAAAATATCTCCAACAACAGTAACCAAAAGTACCTCATGGATTTTTTATATATTGTCGTACAACACATAGTAAACAGCTTTGCCTAAAGATTCATAAATCCAGATATAACTCTGTGTATCAAAGGTAATAAATTATATATTTGAATGTCATCAGGGTATGGTTTTTATTCTTTTATGATGTTATTTGATTTGGAACAGAATTTGTACTGTTCTAAAATGCATCCAGGATGGTCATGTACCTTATACTGACACTGCATTACATATTGTGTGGCCACAATAAAATAATTAGTATGTGTATCAAAATTGATACTTGATACTGGCCTCAAATGCTGGACTGAAGTGTATTTAACATGCTTTCGGAATCTGTTTTCATGACAACAGCACTGTTTTGATAATGATGTTACATGCCATGGTCCAGATCACAGTTGCAATTCACTTATTGTCAAGTTTTGCTAAATTTGCTTGTTGAAATGGGCATATTTTTTTCATGGGAAAATGGAGTCGGGACATTTTCATGAGATGATCAGTTGGATATCTGGTAATATGTTTACTATTGTGTTCTGCAAACCTCTTTAAAATAATACATGACTAACCTTTAGAACAAAATGCCAGAATTACAACAGCATGAGCACAGGAATACAACAAAACGTATAGCCATGAGTTGAACATTTAGGGGTGGGGGGGTATGGTCGACCAGGATTTGGAAAAGGGGGATGCACATCATATTTTATATATATTATAGATTACATATGAATACTGGGGGACATTTCCTTTCCAATATACAGTTTATTGTGATTACGACCTTGTAACATACCATGAGAAAACTTGACAAAAAACACACAAGTAACCCACAAACATTGCGTGGAACTACTGAGGTATTACCACATGATTTCCACCCACCAAACACACTGAAGCAGTTAGGGCTGCATGCTTTATGGGTGAAGTAGTTACACATTTTATTTAATTCTCAATGTTTTGGACCAGACATAAAACATTACTTGCACAATTCTCACAATTCTGAGATTGCCAGTAAGAAGCAGAAAAGAAAAGAACTTCTGACTTAAAGCTGTATGAGTGGGCAGAACTTCTCGACCATGTACTCTGGTTAGTAGACTTCAGAGGAAACAGGATTGGAACTGAACTCTTTGTCTTCAGCCTGTTTCACACTCCTGCAACCCAACCAGTATCCAAAACTCCACACAAAGTGCAGAAATAAAGGAAAATGCAGAACAAATAGGGTGCAAACATGACAGATTTCATACAACTCATTCTTCCCTGAAACCTATTTTAAAGGATTACAAACCAATTCCACTACATGCAGCGTCAATGAATACACAGTTGCACTTATTATAAACCTACTGTTTTTTAGTTTTTTATTAGGCTGCACTGAATTTTAAGTATAAGAACTGGAATAGAAAGTTTAAAACAAGTTTTATCCTGCACCTGGGACAGAGGATCTCAAAACTTTCAATGAGAACGGAAACTTACCTCGTGTTCAGAATAAAATTCCCTTTTCAGTCCACTTTGGGAGAGGAATGTTAATTCCAGTCGTCCTTATAATAAAGCTGAAACAGTGCTTTGTCACTCTTTGTTTGGTCCCTTTTAAAAAGTCGGGACGCGTCAGGTTTCGGCAGCGGCAGCAGCTCCCGGTGAGGTTGTGTATGTATGTATGTATGTATGTGTGTGTGTGTGTGTGTGTGTGTGTGTGTGAGTGAGTGTGTGTGAGTGAGTGAATCAGTGAGTGAGTGTGTGAATGGAGAAAAGCGGGAGTGGCTCTGAATCAAACAGCCTCCTTCCCCCAAGCTAGTGATGGGTCACTCAGTATGAACGACTCTTTGAATGAACGGGATTAACCGAGAGAGTCGATTCATAAGCACGAATCGTGTCTGTATGCAGCTTTCTTTTTAATGCATACCTGATTCGCCAGGCTTATAACTCGCAAACTTTACTTTACAATTAGCACTCACTGGTGTCCCTGTGCTATTTTGTGTCCGTTTTGTATACATTTTGTATATATCACCTCATGGACCTTGTCAGTTACTCAATCCCATATTTATTTAAACACAGTTAACATGTCGAAGTTTCTCAGAAAGTTAAAAGCAACTTTGTGTCAGTTTGTCTAAAAAACATCCTGGATATTTTTGTTTTAAATGTCATTTTGTCTGTTGGTGCAAAGAACAATCTAGTCTTTTGGATTTTAGAAGCAATAAAACAGCATAAAATTAGTATTAGGACTAATAATTGTATAAGCATATTTTAAAAAATGTAATGCTATTAGATAACATAAGGCAAGTTAACAAGTTAACAAATCACATTAGAGTTAACTAGAAATAGGTATTGTTAAGAATTGCAATGACTGGTGACAAGTTTGTTGTAAAAGGTTACTTCAAAATTTCAAAAAGTAATTATATAGGTATTTTTTAGTCTGACAAATAGTATTAAAGTGCATCGGTCACAAAACCAACAATTAGTGTTATGGTTGTTACTATATGTCCTGCTGAAGAAGCAGATTAAACATTGCAAAATAAGTGTTGAATTATTTAAGGCAACAACATTTTTATGCTATAAAAGTTCCATATTTCAACTTTCTAACAACTAACTTTCACAAACAATGTTGCTAATGTTAGTGATACTAACAATTTTGTGACCACTAGTTCTGTTCATTGGGAATGCAATATTTTCAGATGCAAAACAACTTCTCCACAAGAAGGAGCTGTAGTCACGCTGGTGTTTTACATTAATGATTAATTATGATAATGATGCCTCACTAGAGGTAATGAACTGTCAGTCTAATACTGTATATACTATGAAACAACCCCTTGTTCTCACCTTTAAATATCCTTGAAATAACTCTAGTGGTCAAAGGATGAACTGCAGCAGCAGATTGTGTTATCTCCTCTTACATGGTATTTTAAGATTCTAGACATTTAGCAAAGAAGTCTGCAATGCTTTTTGTTGTGTTCTTAAGTATCTGTATCTACTTATTTGTAATAGTGAGAATACTTCACACATGGGTACCAGCACACCTTTCAAGAGTGTGTGCATAAATCGATGTTTTATTAATAATAATAATAATTATATATATATATATATATATATATATATATCAGTGGCGATTTCTCTAAGACTGCAAGGTCTGCGTTAGAACACGTTCATCTCGAAGACGAGTTCGTTCAGAATCAGCTACTTATCACAAATCGACTCGATTTTGTTAACTTAACTCATACATTCCCGGAGCGTCAATGCATTTGCCCGCAGAAGCTGAACGTCTCTTCACTTCTATGGGGCTGCATGGGAGGTTTTTTTTTCATCGCTTCGAAACTCGCCGGTCATTGGATAAATGCCACGATTTTGTCCCGCCCCCAGACGCTGAGCGTCTCTGGGGGTGAATGGAGCTGTGGGCGGGTCTGGACGCTGAGCTTCTGCAAGATGATTGAAGGATCAGTCAAAAGGCTGAATCCTGTTTTGATTGACAGCTATCGCTGGGAGCTTCAGTCCCATCGCGGATTTTGCGAGTGAAGTCAGAAGACAAACTGCAACCCATTTCAGGCCATTTTCTTGAAAAGGAACAAAGGGGAGAATTTATACATTTATATATAAATAAATTGACAAATTTTATGATGTAAGCCGACAATGAGCTTCCCCTCTTTGAAAGACCAGCAGCCGCCACTGATATATATACTATATACAGTGTATCACAAAAGTGAGTACACCCCTCACATTTCTGCAAATATTTCATTATATCTTTTCATGGGACAACACTATAGACATGAAACTTGGATATAACTTAGAGTAGTCAGTGTACAGCTTGTATAGCAGTGTAGATTTACTGTCTTCTGAAAATAACTCAACACACAGCCATTAATGTCTAAATAGCTGGCAACATAAGTGAGTACACCCCACAGTGAACATGTCCAAATTGTGCCCAAATGTGTCGTTGTCCCTCCCTGGTGTCATGTGTCAAGGTCCCAGGTGTAAATGGGGAGCAGGGCTGTTAAATTTGGTGTTTTGGGTACAATTCTCTCATACTGGCCACTGGATATTTAACATGGCACCTCATGGCAAAGAACTCTCTGAGGATGTGAGAAATAGAATTGTTGCTCTCCACAAAGATGGCCTGGGCTATAAGAAGATTGCTAACACCCTGAAACTGAGCTACAGCATGGTGGCCAAGGTCATACAGCGGTTTTCCAGGACAGGTTCCACTCGGAACAGGCTTCGCCAGGGTCGACCGAAGAAGTTGAGCCCACGTGTTCGGCGTCATATCCAGAGGTTGGCTTTAAAAAATAGACACATGAGTGCTGCCAGCATTGCTGCAGAGGTTGAAGACGTGGGAGGTCAGCCTGTCAGTGCTCAGACCATACGCCGCACACTGCATCAACTCGGTCTGCAAGGTCGTCATCCCAGAAGGAAGCTGACGCACAAGAAAGCCAGCAAACAGTTTGCTGAAAACAAGCAGTCCAAGAACATGGATTACTGGAATGCCCTGTGGTCTGACGAGACCAAGATAAACTTGTTTGGCTCAGATGGTGTCCAGCATGTGTGGCGGCGCCCTGGTGAGAAGTACCAAGACAACTGTATCTTGCCTACAGTCAAGCATGGTGGTGGTAGCATCATGGTCTTGGGCTGCATGAGTGTTGCTGGCACTGGGGAGCTGCAGTTCATTGAGGGAAACATGAATTCCAACATGTACTGTGACATTCTGAAACAGAGCATGATCCCCTCCCTTCGAAAACTGGGCCTCATGGCAGTTTTCCAACAGGATAACGACCCCAAACACAACCTCCAAGATGACAACTGCCTTGCTGAGGAAGCTGAAGGTAAAGGTGATGGACTAAACCCAATTGAGCACCTGTGGCGCATCCTCAAGTGGAAGGTGGAGGAGTTCAAGGTGTCTAACATCCACCAGCTCCGTGATGTCATCATGGAGGAGTGGAAGAGGATTCCAGTAGCAACCTGTGCAGCTCTGGTGAATTCCATGCCCAGGAGGGTTAAGGCAGTGCTGGATAATAATGGTGGTCACACAAAATATTGACACTTTGGGCACAATTTGGACATGTTCACTGTGGGGTGTACTCACTTATGTTGCCAGCTATTTAGACATTAATGGCTGTGTGTTGAGTTATTTTCAGAAGACAGTAAATCTACACTGCTATACAAGCTGTACACTGACTACTCTAAGTTATATCCAAGTTTCATGTCTATAGTGTTGTCCCATGAAAAGATATAATAAAATATTTGCAGAAATGTGAGGGGTGTACTCACTTTTGTGATACACTGTACTATATATATATATACTATTTAAAGGGTATATCTATGAAGTTGTTATTTACATCTTTGTTGTTTACTTATAATATACCAATAATTCACGTGTTTTGCTTGATTTCAGTGGTAAAGTAAACTAAATAAAATACCCATTTAATACTGCTCTGAGCTGTGATTAAGTAATGCTAGTAATTAACTAAATCAATGCAACTATTACACCTATTGCTGAAAATATCCACTGACTACGATTTTACGCAAAAATGTGAACACCCTTGATCAAAGTCTTTGTTTTGTGTGTTTTCTAAGTGAAAAGAAGTCAACACATCCTCTACACAGAACATATCTTTGCACATTCTTATGAACAAAAACTTTTTATTTGCTAAATTTTGCACTTTAGAAGAAAAACAATTAATGTACCATGTGATTTTTTTTTTTACTTTTATGGCCTACGTTCAGCAAATAAATAATATAATATAAAAAATTATGTTTGCTAAAATAGAAAAAGCATATTTAAGTTTGTCACCCTGCTGGTGTTTAATATTTTCACTTATTAAAAAATATTATACAAAACACTGTAAGAACACTGTATTCATTTGGCTTTTCTCATAGCCTGGATAGTAAGTGACAACACTGACTACAATACAACATCTCCCTCTCATGTCCTCTTTTAGAAATTACAAAAAAAACACAGTCATTACCCCACAACCTGAAACAAAATAAAAATTCCTAAACTTGTGCCACACAGTGACTTACCATCCTACCCCAATATGATTTAAATACTCTTCGGGTATGTATATGTTAATAGTAAACGTTTTAAATAGGTACATATTTCATTAAGCACTTTAAACGTGTCTACTTTTATTTAATATCCTTACAGTAGTTTTCTTTAAATGTTATTTGTTTATGTGGATTAATACAAGCTTTGTCGATATGACTTCATTAGGAAGAGCAGGATTTGTAGACTTGCTATACATTACAGCTATACGATTCTATATAGACAGTAGTGTAAAGAGGGATTCATATATCTTCCCAAACTGATCCATAAAAAGTAGCTCAGTGACCAAATCAGATTAACAATATAACAATATTGATGACAATGTGGTAGTGGAAGCTCAGTCATTGAAGGCTCTGAGTTCTTATTTGTATGGTTGAGGGTTCAAATCATGCAAATTCAAAGCTCTGTCTAGCAGCCACTTTTGAGTCTTTGAGTTAGGCTATTTACCCTCCTGGCTTCAGGGAAGCAATATGATAGCTGACCATGCATTTTAATCAGGGCTTTCAAACATTTGCAAATATGTAAAGAAAATATTTTCCTTGCACTGTTGTGTATATGCTTATACTGTAAAACAATAAAAATCTGCCCCAGGACACAATCCAAGGGCAATAGTATTAAATAAAAATAACTACACTTGGTTAAACAATTCAGTGTATTTTATAGGGGTGGACAGATTGATCCAAATATCGATAGTATCGATACTAGGGTTGCCAACTTTTAGAACTAGAAATAAGGAACACCCTGGGTTGGCGGAAGGCATAGGGTGGGAGGTGGGATGGAGGGTGTTTACCTGAACGGGAGCAAGGGGGGGTGGGGGTAGGTGGTTAGAGTTGCACCTATAAAAAATATAACGGCTCTTACACCGTCATAGGAACACTATCAAAATGTTTTATTTAGGCTGTTTAACATTTATTATTTTAATCCTTCATAATAATAAATCAGAACCATATTTTAGGTAAAACAACATGCATAAAGAACATCATGTAAAAAAAAATTTCAATAGTGCAAACATTTTTACACAATCCATCTTCACACTGACATGCGGCCCCGGTTCTGGACTGTGTTGCTTGGAGGGGCAGTGAGAAAATGGGGCACCCCCATTGCACCAGCCCTGCTTGAGATACTTTTGTTTCGCCCTAAGCCGGATTTAAAAAATATGCGTGATACGCTCTGCCCACTGCGCTACTCAAACAGACATTAATGGCTGTATATTGAGTTATTTTGAGGGAAGAATAAATTTACACTGTTATATAAGCTGCACACAGACTACTTTTCATTGTGTCAAAGTGTCATTTTGTCAGTGTTGTCCCATGAAAAGATATACTTAAATATCTGCAGAAATGTGAGGGGTGTACTCACTTTTGTGATACACTGTATATATATACAGTGTATCACAAAAGTGAGTACACCCCTCACATTTCTGCAAAAATTTCATTATATCTTTTCATGGGACAACACTATAGACATGAAACTTAGATATAACTTAGAGTAGTCAGTGTACAGCTTGTATAGCCGTGTAGATTTACTGTCTTCTGAAAATAACTCAACACACAGCCATTAATGTCTAAATAGCTGGCAACATAAGTGAGTACACCCCACAGTGAACATGTCCAAATTGTGCCCAAAGTGTCAATATTTTGTGTGACCACCATTATTATCCAGCACTGCCTTAACCCTCCTGGGCATGGAATTCACCAGAGCTGCACAGGTTGCTACTGGAATCCTCTTCCACTCCTCCATGATGACATCACGGAGCTGGTGGATGTTAGACACCTTGAACTCCTCCACCTTCCACTTGAGGATGCGCCACAGGTGCTCAATTGGGTTTAGTCCATCACCTTTACCTTCAGCTTCCTCAGCAAGGCAGTTGTCATCTTGGAGGTTGTGTTTGGGGTCGTTATCCTGTTGGAAAACTGCCATGAGGCCCAGTTTTCGAAGGGAGGGGATCATGCTCTGTTTCAGAATGTCACAGTACATGTTGGAATTCATGTTTCCCTCAATGAACTGCAGCTCCCCAGTGCCAGCAACACTCATGCAGCCCAAGACCATGATGCTACCACCACCATGCTTGACTGTAGGCAAGATACAGTTGTCTTGGTACTTCTCACCAGGGCGCCACCACACATGCTGGACACCATCTGAGCCAAACAAGTTTATCTTGGTCTCGTCAGACCACAGGGCATTCCAGTAATCCATGTTCTTGGACTGCTTGTCTTCAGCAAACTGTTTGCTGGCTTTCTTGTGCGTCAGCTTCCTTCTGGGATGACGACCATGCAGACCGAGTTGATGCAGTGTGCGGCGTATGGTCTGAGCACTGACAGGCTGACCTCCCACGTCTTCAACCTCTGCAGCAATGCTGGCAGCACTCATGTGTCTATTTTTTAAAGCCAACCTCTGGATATGACGCCGAACACGTGGACTCAACTTCTTTGGTCGACCCTGGCGAAGCCTGTTCCGAGTGGAACCTGTCCTGGAAAACCGCTGTATGACCTTGGCCACCGTGCTGTAGCTCAGTTTCAAGGTGTTAGCAATCTTCTTATAGCCCAGGCCATCTTTGTGGAGAGCAACAATTCTATTTCTCACATCCTCAGAGAGTTCTATGCCATGAGGTGCCATGTTGAATATCCAGTGGCCAGTATGAGAGAATTGTACCCAAAACACCAAATTTAACAGCCCTGCTCCCCATTTACACCTGGGACCTTGACACATGACACCAGGGAGGGACAACGACACATTTGGGCACAATTTGGACATGTTCACTGTGGGGTGTACTCACTTATGTTGCCAGCTATTTAGACATTAATGGCTGTGTGTTGAGTTATTTTCAGAAGACAGTAAATCTATACTGCTATACAAGTTGTACACTGACTACTCTAAGTTATATCCAAGTTTCATGTCTATAGTGTTGTCCCATAAAAAGATATAATGAAATATTTGCAGAAATGTGAGGGGTGTATTCACTTTTGTGATACACTGTATATACACGTGGGGGCCCACAACCAGCCGTAGCCCCTGGGCCCACAGGCAGGTTAAATCGCCTCTGTACACGACTGAATCTTTTGCACTCGGGAGTCTTTCAGTCGATGTATATTTCACACTACACGACTGATCGGTGATTTTTTTTTAAACAAAAACACACGTGGGAAGTGACGAGGGATTTTAATGATACCACAAAAATGCACGTCAACAAGTAGCGAGTGATCAAAGTGTTTGTGCGCTGATGTGCAGCGTAAAATCAAGGAGGAAAATTAATGAATCTGAGTGGATTTGGCAACACGAACAGTATGGATTGTTCTATAGTAAGTTGGAGGTTAATTAATATTTTTGCAATGCAACGTTGGTGTTATGTTTTGTAGAGAACGATCAAGTCAGAAATACTGTAAAACGTGTGTGTGTGTGCTGGTGTATTCTGATATAAACTATATTATCCCACTGTCCCACCTGTTTACACTCCTCTCCTGCGTTTCCCCTCACACCGTATCTTACGTTCTCATTGGCTGTTCGACATAGCAATCACTGCCAGTTGTGCTCATATCAGATATCTGACATGCTAGAAATCTCGATTCGGTCGCCGAGCGATCGAGTTGTTGGGTAGGTCACACATAGCGATTGAGTGCCGAGTTTTGATCGCCGAGCAAACGCCGAGTTGCTCCCAAGCCGGCAAATCTAGCGCCGACCAGTCACCGAGCAAAAATCAGGGCAAAAATCGTATAGTGTGAACTAGGCATAAGGGCACTGAGAGACTGAATACATGTAGCACTGAGAGAGAGAATGGCTGAGAGAGAGAGGAGCTGTGTGAGGATAATTTCAGAAAAGTGCAACGAAAGGGATGATTATGTTTTGTTATTATAGAATTGGTTCTGAACAAAAACAGCAGACTTAGTTCATTATAGTAATAAATGACCTATTCAATAATCATGCCAAACTGCTCTACCTTACATGAAAGTAAAATGATCGACGATACTGGTCTGTATTTACTTGGTATCTGATCGATACCAAATTTTGCAGTATCGCACACCACTAGTATTTTATGTTTAAAAACACAAATAAATACAGTAGTAAAATACATTGAAAACATCAAAATGTCACTTTAAATAATTTTACTCTCTAAAAGAGCTAGAATGCGTAGAATATGAGTAGAATGTTTTACAGAATTACTGTAACTTTTAATCTGTATTTTTTCATGTTTACTTGTATAAGACTTAGAATCTTAATCTTTTGAAGATATATTTGTACATAAACCACACTTAAATTTTCTAACATTTAGTTAACATTAGCCTGTGAGTTTTAACACGAATACCTTTGCTAGATGCCACCCAGAAACACTGGGTGCAAGGTGGAAATACACACCTATTTATTTACAGTTTGGTGAGGAGAATTTAAATATACAATTATGGTGAAGGGTAAAAAGAATCTAAACCAACCTAGACTTAAGTAAACACCTCAAAACAGTAACCAGAACAGGGATCAAACCCAGGTCTTGAGGAAACTGGTTCTGTGTGAAACCCACTCTTCTAGCCGCAATGTGGTTTCTGTTATTCTTAACTGATAATGAATGATCTTTTAGGTATTTTCCTAATTTCTATGTGTTTGTGTGTGCGTTTTAGAAAATGCTTTCTTTCCCAAAATTTAATGGAATTACTAATTATGATTTTTTTTTCAATCCAAATGTGGTGATATCTCATGGTTGGACTACTGCAACTCCCTCCTGGCAGGTGCTCTCTTGTCCACTACTAAACCCTTGCAGCTCATTCAAAATGCAGCTGCCCGTCTGGTTTTTAACCAACCTAAACACTGCCACATCACCCCATTGCTGCGTTCTCTTCCCTGGCTTCCTGTAGCTGCACGCATTCGGCTTAACACATTGATGCTCGCCTACAAAGCCAAAAATGGACCAGCCCCAAGCTACCTTCGTGGTCTAATAAAACCCGGCTCTGTACCACGCAACCTCCGAGCCAGGCTGGACTGGGAACAAAATCCATTTTTTCTTGACCAGCCCATTACAAGCACATCGTGCCACACATATCCCCCCCCCCCCCCCCCCCCCATCCCACTTCCACTTCACTATAATAAAAAGAATAAAAATTAAAACAACTATAATAAAAATTAAAACAATAAAAAATAACTATATATATATATATATATATATATATATATATATATATATATATATATATATACGTATATATATAATACAAATTCTACAATATTTCTTAAAATGTACAGTTTCTTAAATGGTTAATGGTGAATTAAATCACAAAAAAATTAAAGGTCTTTAAACTAGGGCTGTCAATCGATTAAAATTTTTAATCGCGATTAATCTCAGAATTTCATATAGTTAATCGCGATTAATCGCATTTTTTTAAAAAAAAGAAGAAAACAAGGATTTTTAAGTGAAATGTTACAGTTAAAATGGTGAACACATTTTATGCTAAATGTACTGATGTTAAAAACTGCTGGGACAAGAGAAAACTGTAATTCACTCACATACTAGGCAGAAATACTATCCAGCAGAGACCCCTGACTTCGTATAAATGTCAGATTGTAGGTTAGAATTTCTCCAAATATTGTAGATCAGTGGTGCTTTAGGTGGGATAAGGTGTAGTTATTGTAACAGACTTTTCTGTGGTTGTATCGTGACATTTGATGGACGTTTTTACACGAAGTGAGTGTGTTTTGACCCCTTGGGGCTTCCATAGTTCATGGACTAGCATGCTTGGCTAACGCGATGACTCCAGCTGTCCGGTACCGTAACAGAAAAAGTAATAAAAGTTTTCTGCTCCCGACAACTTGTGAATATACGGTGTATTTATTTCTTTATTAAGCAAGTGCATCACTACACGCTCGGTTACATTATGATAACAAACCGCAAATGAAAAACGCTGGTAAGTCTCAACATGAACTACGGATGACTCGCAGGCCAAATAGAATTTGCGTTAACTGCACTATTTTTTTTAATCGCGTTAAATTGAGATTGCGTTAATGCGTTATTATCGCGTTAACTTCGACAGCCCTACTTTAAACCTTTAACACTGTTAAATATGCTTTTTTTGGCACTTTTATTCACACGTGATTCACGTTTGTTCCAAATTAGCGCATTGCTCCGATGAGCAAAGAAATAAATCGCATGTGTAAATACTTTAATATGTTGACAAGGGAAATGAACCATGTGAGCTATGCACATGATCACTCTAAAAAAATTCCTGAACAACTGCCTTTTCCTTTCTGTATTATAGAGGACAAGATAGTGTTTACTTTTTCTGAGGAGCAAAGACTAATGGTACCATCTCAAATGATATCCACCGTCCTATGTAGTGCACTATGTAATAATAGAACTTTCACAAAGATAGTCCTTAAAACGGCTGGTTTAAAGCCCCTGATATCCAGCAGTAGCTTAGATAACTACTTATTAATCATTCAGTGACTATTAAAAGAAATGTTTTGTACTGTTAGGAAGTACCCTAAGTAGGGCATAGGCAACATTTGAGATGGGCCCACAGTCTCTTAAACGGCGTTACTAACGAAGCAGAGGCACTGAACACTAACTACACCTTTTCTGCTCTTTGGCTATGCTGTAGTTCCTCACTGCCAAACAGGTTGTCCAGTTTCCTGCACTTTTCTGCATCTGCTTGCAGCTTTTTCTTTTTTTTATTACAGGCTTTTTCTGCACCTCCTTTACGCTTTTTCGACCATTTCTCCATCTTGCACTCATTTACTATGTATTTTTTGAACTGGTGGTGGTTGTGATTATGGTTTATCCTGGGGAAGGGACATTTCTGTGATTGGCCAATGGACATGCAGTGAGGATACTGTGGTGGGCCAATGCACACTTCAGGATTATTATTCAGGAATATTTAAAACAGAATTTATTTTTCACCCCCTCAGCGACCCACATACAGAGCGACCCACCGGGAAAACTCCCGATGGCCAGTCCATCCCTGTTCCGAGCCACTAGTCTCGCTCGACTTGATCCTCCACCCAGGACTCGAGGAAGACAAGCATCAAGGCTATTCTCTGTTCTGGCACCCAAGTGGTGGAACGAGCTTCCCCTGTTAGTCCGAACTTCTGAGTCTCTTGCTGTCTTTCAAAAACGATTAAAAACCCACCTCCTTACTAAACACTTAAGCTGACTTGTACTTACTTACTAACACTCACTAATACTAATTCATTTCTTGCAAAAAACAAAAAAATACACACTTTGGTTTTAACAGGTTTGTGTTCTTGGACAAACTCTCTCTGCTGTTACAGGAAGCTAGCTGAGAGCAGAGCTTTTGTTGTGAAGACTGTGGTGCTGTATGATGGTCAACCGCAAGATGGCGATAACGTGCAACTGTGTCTGCACGAGGAAGCTGAGTGTGTTGCTGTCTAAGGCTGGTTGATATAATTTCTGCTAACATGTCTGTTGTATCAGGCAGCGAGCAGGAAGGCTGTAGAAAACTCTTAAATCTGCTCCCAGTGGATGATCTGCTAGCACTGAACGATACAGTGACTAATCGATTAATCGCTGTAGAGAGCTCCAAAGGTGAGCTTAAAAAAATCGTTAACTTTACTGACTATACAGCTAGCCACCTTGCTAACTCAGCTAACTAATGGTGTTATAGTTTAGGTAGGAGGGGTGTGGTGGTCTGGATTTTTACGTATTTTTTAACAATAATATTACAATTTTTGTTTATTTAGTTTGAGCTACTTAAGTCATATTGTTACATTTTATTAAGAAGTATAGATAGCAGTTTTAGTATTAATATAAAAGTTAAATGTGTAAATGCATGTTGCCAGAGTCAAAATTTAGGTTCTTTATGCCCAAATTACCATGAATTTTTTTAAACTTGGTTTTCTTAAGAATTAAAAACGTTAATTGCATTACAAAACTAATTCCAATACTCTTAAGTGAACGTAGAACACGTAAAACGTTCAATATTCACACTATAAGTTGCCCTGAGGTTTGTGACGTGTCCATAGTGTCCAAGTGTAATGTGTAAACAAATGTAAAACAGTGGATTAATGAAGCATTTAAGTAGAAAACACTTTATTCATTTATTTTTTTAAATATAAACTTCATCTGGGTCATGGTGGTTCCCTAAAAAAATTTACCCTGGTTGGGGCACCAATCTCTTGGGTAGTATTTACTTACCCTTCATAACTCTTCATAAGGGTATTTAAATGTGTTTTTACATTTGCACCCTGAGTTTGGTATGTACTTTTTGACTGTTGGTTTTGAGTTTACATGTACCCCAGCATCTCCGATCCTCCCAAAAACTTAGGCCCAGGGTTCGTGTTTAGTAAACTGTGGAGTTTGATTAAATGTAACCCACTTGTAAGGCTGTAAATTAATTAATGTAATTGGTCAAACATGTCAAGTTACATGTTGTTTAAGTATATACAGTCTTTAATGCAACATAATAAATTATAGGCAAGTAACAATAAAAAAAACCCCTTTAATTAATTTTTTTTAAGTGTTGTGTCTCAATTAGGGCTGCAACTATCGATTAATTTTTTAATCGAGTATTCTATCGATTATTCCAGCGATTAATTGAGTAATCAGATAAGAAATACTTTTGCTTTAATAAAGAGCAAAAATAAATACGTATAAGATTAAATAAGACGCGTCTCTTAAAACAAACTGCACATTTTTATTCCTTATGTACAGGACAGTTTAAAGAGAACATATTGATATGCAAAAACAAATACATCAAAAATAAATCAAATACTTTTAAAATGTATACAGGAAACCTAAAACTAAGGCATAAATAATAATACATAAACATTGCCTCTAATTTGTGCAACTTCTAGAGCGGAGCGGTGAGCATGTCCAAAAAACCTAGTATTCATTGAACTGTACGTGAAATGTACCCGGATTAAGTCCTGTTAAGTAATGTTTAAGTGTGAGATTTCAGATGCAGCCCTTGGCTTCTTCACGTCACCTGACCACAGCGTGAACGTGTTGTGCAAAAGTTCGAAACACCGTGAGCTGTATATAAATGTATGGATTAAACGATGCCTCGATGCGAAAAAATCGTTTCAGCCCTAGTCTCAATTCTACAGTACAAATAGCTACAAAGAAATCTTCACATCAGTACCCCCCCCCAAAAACTGCTTAAATTCTTGGAATCTCTTGCAGTAACAAACACCATATAAGTTAGACCCTCACAGTCACACAAACACTCTTAACCCACCACCTTGACGTTTACATAATCTATTAGTTAGCCATGATAATAGCCATTGCAGCTGACATGGCATTAAGAATTAAACAAACAAACAAGTGTTGTGTCTATATTGGAAGGGTTCACTTAATCAGTCATTGAAACAAAGACGTCATTGTTCAGTTAATGCTGTCGTTTAAATTAAATTCATTACCAACCACTGGGGCAGCATGGTGGCTTGGTGGGTAGCACTGTCACCTCACAGCGACAAGGTCCTGAGTTCGATCCCAGATGGGGCAGTCCAGTTCCTTTCTGTGTGAAGTTTGCATGTTTTCCCTGGGTTTCCTCAGGGAGCTCTGGTTTTCTCCCACAGTCCAAAGACATACAGTGAGGTAAATTGGAGATACAACTTTGTCCATGACCAGTAACTACCGTTTCTGTCATGAATGTAACCAAAGTGTAAAACATGACGTTAAGATCCTAATAAATAAATAAAGAAAGAAAGAAAAATTACCAACAGCTAATAGTTGATTGGAAATATTAACAAGAGAGCTTCAACTGTTAATTTAAAGCTTACCCTTACCCAACCTCAGTGTACATGGTTATGTACGTTCAATATGTTATTTTCAGTGATTTTATGCATATACCACTTAAGTATTGTGCAAATAGTCCACTGTTTGGAAGACACTGTTCTCTATAAATATATGTCTTGTATGATGATGCCCTCCTTCAGACAATCCCAGAATCAATACCAATCAATACCAATAATATTAATAATATTAGTATCAATACTAATATTTTATTATGTTTCAGTTTATTAAAATGTGTTTTTGTTAACCATAATAAGTATTGGGTGAAGCACACTTTAATTTTATTGTTAGTCATTGTATTCTGTTCTGTCAACAGAGGCCATTGAAGCCATTATAGCCTACTCTCAGAGTGCTGAAGAGCTCCTCAAAAGGAAAAAGGTGCACCGCGATGTTATTTTTAAGTATCTTTCTACAGAGGGTGTGACTGTCCCTCCAAACAGTGAGAAACATCAGCTAGTGAAGAGGACTCTTGAATTATGGTCATCTGGCAATGTAGGTAGACGCATAACACACATAGCAGGCTAGACAGAGCACAACTGTACAGAATTCATTGTTTCTATCATAAAACGTTCTAAGTCAAATACATTGTGTATAAGTTTGCCTGAATTTCCCATTTGGTTAGCACTTTTTGTACTGCCAATGGCAGAGAAATGTCCCTAGCTATCCTTAGTATGGCTAAATTGTCATTTGTGGGTTCATAGTAACTCACAAATTGTAATAATAGTAGTTGTCAGTTTTAATCATTCTCTGAGATTTGTCAAAGCTTCCATGTAGAATGTATTACCTGATGCTACCTTGAGTTTTAGGCTGGCAAACACAGCTTATAGTTGTTTGCTTTCTGCTAATATATCAAATGAAAGCTATGTTGAGATGGCACATGCTGGTTAAATGCTGAAGCACCCCACTATTTAGTGGATTCAAAGGTACAACCATTGCAAAAAGATTCATGCATAAAAGTAAGTAGTGTCCATAGACAAATGGTTGCTTTAGAATGGGTCCTATTAAAAGCTCAGTCACTTGAAATGTTGAAATATACAAGTTGAAGATATTTTAAACCTTTGGACTCATTAGCTCAAGAACTGCCCAGAGCTTGGATTTCTTAGCCTGTTCAATGATTAGAAAAGCATAAAGCAATGCACTCTTGGACTCAAGAGCAGTTAAAGTAAAATAGACTCCAGTATGTAATCATATTTCACTGTCTAGCTCTTCAAAAAACAAATCTTAAGTTTGGCAGATGTTTGAATGCATACAAACTGAACTACCCCCTAGTTATGTGACAGGAAAGTGTTATGATTCAGTATGTAAAGACTTTCTAGATAATTGGTTTACTGGTTTGGAGTAAAGGAAGCTAAATGGCTAGCACAGATCCTGGACTCAATTTAGCCACTCTGGGATTAGTTGAAAGGGCAAGCTGGACCCAGATAAAAGCTGGACATATTTTTTTAGCAGACTAAAGCCTAAATCAGTCCTTGCTGATGATGGAATTGTACCTATTTAACTGTGTGCTGTGGACAAGGAAATGATCATGTGTGTGCTTTACCTTATAGGATTCCCAATCACAGGCATCGGTCACCCAAGCCAATGGGCTTGCAGACCTGACAGCTTTGGGTAAGCAGTTTTGCCAGTGGTTCTTTCAGCTCTGGAACTCTCAGAACCCACTGGCAGGTCAGCCAGTGCAGGACTGGGGACCACAGCACTTCTGGAATGATGCCAAACTGCTACTCGTCTCTCATACCGGGAATCACCAGAGAGAGGAATTCCTCGGCGCTGAACTGATGAGCCAGCGGCTGTTCGCTCTCGTCGGACAAGAGCAGTTACTCTTTTGTCCGAATCTAGAGCAAGAAGGACTAAAGTGCTTAACCTCACCTCATGGGTTGGTCCTGGTGGCAGTTGCTGGAACTATTCATCGGACAAGCACTTGCCTTGGAATTTTCGAGCAAGTATTCGGACTGATTCGTGATCCACTTGAAAATAACCGATGGAAGATTCAGTTGGTTCATTTGAGAATCAAGGGACAGCTTGGGAAGGAAATGAAACCGGCCGTGACGTATGATTCAAACGAGCTGCTTCAGCTGTTCACATAGTATTATTATCACCAAAATATTTTATATGGACGTCTTTAAGATGGAAAGAAGCACTTTACATGGTGCGTGATGCATTGTGCATGTTACGTTACCATGGCAGATATTTGTTTTATTGTTATTATTATGCACACTTCACTGTGGATATACAGTGTATATTTTTCTGAACTGTTCATCAGAAGCTAAGAGAAATAATAAGATATAAAAATTTCAGAAGTTCTGGAAAACATGCTCACACCTACAACCTATTTGAAAATTAGAATCCCTAATGTCAAAACATCTAAGCCTTAAATGGGGGTAGTCTGTGACATTAATGAAGCTAGACCTAATTTTGGCAGTTATAGGACTCACAATACAGTCTGTGTTTTATTTCTTTTAATGAAAAATGGTGACTGATTTCTGTACATTTAAATTTAATTCTTTGGTTGAATGTACATAAAAAATTATTGAATCAGTATATGTTTAATTGCTTAATTCTGTTTGCAGACGAATTAAACAGATAAATTATAAACTTAATCCACGTTTGTTTTTAATACTAAAAGCCTCCTAGTTGAAAGGCTTAAAAAATTGATTGATATCTTGTGTGTGTTATGTGTGTGATATCTTGGTTGCACCAAGTGATGCTGGATGTGCCACGACCCCGACCAAGGTAAAGCAATGGTTAAACATTAAATTGAAATGAATTATTACACTGATCAGCCATAACATTAAAACCACCTCCTTGTATCTGTACACTTACTGTTCATTTTATCAGCTCCACTTACCATATAGAAGCACTTTGTAGTTCTACAATTACAATTATCTGTTACTCTGCATGCTTTTTTGTAGCCTCTTTTCACCCTGTTCTTCAATGGTCAGGACTAGGGATGTCCCGATCACGTTTTTTTGATCCCGATCTTTAATTTTGATCCCGATCCGATACCGATTCTCAAACCGATACTTGTATTTTCTAGATATTGTCTAGATAATACTGTTCACACAGTGCACACTTCAAGTACATTACAGTTATTCAAATTAATCCAATGTATATGTTTAACAACTGAATAGCTCTGCAGTGCTGTAGGAAAAAAATTGCCTGCATCCAAGCTATTGCTTAATGTTCTTTTACAAAATAAAAGTAAACAAACCTAGTGCAGCATTGTAGTAAAAATGAAGTGAGATAATTACAGTTTCACTTTGAACTTTATATTCAAAGAACATAATTTTGGTTAATGCAGTGATACACTAAAAATGAACAAAAATCTCCACTCAGAAGTGGTGTAGCAGCTTAACTTGAATATAAAAAAACAAATAAGTTACTTAACAGCATTACAGTAAAACCTGAATACCAAAATAAAATGGAAAGTCACTCTTTTGTCATGAAGGAAAGCCAGTTCTTAAAGTGCTTGTATTGTGACAATGGTTTGATGGACGTTTCTACGCAAAGTGAGTGTGTTTTGACCCTTTGGGGCTTCCATAGTGCATGGTATCGCGTGCTCGGCTCTAGCTGTCCGCGATTCAGTACAGTAACAGAAGAAGTTAATAAAGTGTTCTGCTCCCGACAATTTGTGAATATACCGTGTATTTATTTCGTTATTAAGCAAGTGCATCACTACGACGCTCGGTTACATAACTAAGCCAATCAGAGTGCTTGATACTGAGATGTCGTTCAGTCTTGTAACACGTAAACTCGTAAAAGCTGTATGTTATGGTCCTGAAGTTTTCATACTCGGATTAAAAGTTATTGTTTTGTACCCGGAGTGATCCTCGACTCACACACCATATAAACAGTAAAATTCTACAGTAATGAACGCAGCTCTGCTCCTACCGCCTCGTGAAACGCTCGCATTGCAGACATTACACTTCGCTGTTGGACTCGTTTCACTTTCCAATTTTAGGTATTTCCACACAGCGGACATGCTGACGTAAAACAAAAGATCGGGTTATGATCGGCATTAGTAAAGCCGATTTCCGATCAGTTAAAAATGCCTTGATCGGCCCCGATTCCGATCTTTGAGATCGGATCGGGACATCCCTAGTCAGGACCACTACAGAGCAGGTATTATTTAGGTGGTGGATCATTCTTAGCACTGCAGTGACGATGACATGGTGGTGGTGTGTTAGTGTGTGTGGTGCTGGTATGAGTGGATCAGACACAGCAGCGCTGCTGGAGTTTTTAAACACCTCACTGTCCACTCTATTAGACACTCCTACCTAGTTGGTCCACATTGTAAATGTAAAGTCAAAGACGATCGCTCATCTATTGCTTCTGTTTGAGTTGATCATCTTTTAGGCCTTCATCAGTAGTCACTGGATGCTGCCCACGGGGCGCTGTTGGCTGGATGTTTTTGGTTGGTGGACTGTTCTCAGTCCAGCAGTGACTGTGAGGTGTTTAAAAACTCCATCAGCATTGCTGTGTCTTATCCACTTATACCAGCACAACACACACTAACACACCACCACCATGTCAGTGTCACTGCAGTGCTGAGAATGACCCACCACCCAAATAATACCTGCTCTGTAGTGGTCCTGGGAGAGTCCTGATCATTGAAGAACAGCATGAAAGGGGGCGAACAAAGCATGCAGAGAAACAGATGGCTCGGAGGTTGCGTGGTACAGAGCGGGGTTTGATTAGACCACGAAGGTAGCTTGGGGCTGGTCCATTTTTGGCTTTGTAGGCGAGAATCAGTGTTGTAAACTGAATGCGTGCAGCTACAGGAAGCCAGGGAAGAGAACGCAGCAGTGTGGTGATGTGGCAGTGTTTAGGTTGGTTAAAAACCAGGTGAGCAGCTGCATTTTGAATGAGCTGCAAGGGTTTAGTAGTAGACATGGGAGCACCTGCCAGGAGGGAGTTGCAGTAGACCAACCGTGAGATTACAAGTGACTGGACCAGAATGTTGTCGAGTTCCTTCCTGTCAGTCTAACTATTATCTTCTAAACTATTTTTGGTTCACACCATTGTGTGAGAACATCCAAGTAGACCAGTGGTTTCTGGCTGTACATACATTCATTGTTAGCAGAATACTTTGATGGCTGAATAATGTAATGTTTTCTATTACAAGACATTAAACAGTAATATATTCTGAATAAACTCAACACATCTTGATAAGGCACACTTGAAAAACTCAAGGGTGATATCACTAATGTACAATGTATTTAAATTTAGAACTTAATGAAAATAGACACTCACTGGCCACTTTCTTAGGAATACCTAATGTCTAATCAACAAATCATTTGGTTGAAGTGCAGTTCATGAAATTATACATACAAAGCTTAATTTCATGTTTGCATGAAAGGTAAAACATGAGTGAGTATTGTTTCTGTCAGAAACCACTGGTCTACTTGAATGTTCTTGAAGAGTGGTGTGAACCACAAAGAGCTCAGAAGATAATGGTTTGAGCTAAAAGGAAGGAACTCGATCAACAGACACAGAAAGGCCAGACAGGGATTCACCTATTTTCCACTGCATCTGCAACTACTATGTGGTTGAGGTCCTGTAATGAGCCATGTAGGAGGATGCATGTGCTACATCCAGCATGAGATTCTTGCACAGGGAAAGTGAAAAAAAAAACCTACATTTATTTAAACATCATGTTTTACCCACTTTGGTTACATTTATGACAGAACATCTAATTACTGGTTACACAAGGTTCATCAGTTTAACTTTTTTTAATGTCAAACACAGTCATGGACAATGTTCGCAGTCAGTCTTCAATTCACCGCACTTGAATGTCTTTGGACTGTGAAAGGAAACCCTCACAGATACGGGGAGAACATGCAAACTCCACCTGGGAATCAAACCCAGGAACCTCTTGCTGTGAGGTGACAATGCTTCCCACCGTGCTGCCCAAAAACTTTCTACATCAATAAGGTCAGAGCTGTTTTGACAGCATATTAGGTGAGTGGTCCTAATGTTTTGACTCATCAGCATTTGTTTGTTTATTAGGATTTTAACGTCATGTTTTACACTTTGGTTACATTCATGACAGGAACGGTAGTTATTCATTACACAGGGTTCATCAGTTCACAAGGTTATATCAAACACAGTCATAGACAATTTAGTATCTCCAATTCACCTCACTTGCATGTCTTTGGACTGTGTGAGGAAACCGGAGCACCCGGAGGAAACCCACTTAGACACGGGGAGAACACGCAAACTCCACACAGAAGGGAAACGGACCTGTCCACCTGGGGATAGAACCCAGGACCTTTTTGCTGTGAGGTGACAGTGCTACCCACTGTGTTGCCACTCATCATCGTACATGGAGCCAAATTTCTGTATTTAAGAAAATGTACTGATAAATTATCCTTACAGAAATACTTGCTTGATCTGGTTAACGAAAAAGAAAGAGCTGCTTACCCTATAGTGAAACGTGTGAACTTGGTCTGCTGAAGGAAGAGTAATGGGATCTTCAGCAGTCAGTGGAAAAAATGTGACATTTGGGGAAATTATTCTTGGCGGTGGTTTTAAAGACCGTAAATTCCGCAGTATCTTTTTAAAGCTAGTCTTTAATGCCTGCAAATGCCGAAGTTCTGGCATAAGAGTTCACCATAGCCATTGATCTTTTCCTGTTCATCTCACTGAGAGAAAAATAACAAGCTGTCTGCCTTTAGTCTTTATGGCACTTGGCTTACCCTTTTTTAATAAGTGGTTTAGCCGGTTATGACGCACACGTTCAAAAATACAGTTCGCTGGCGTCTGTGGATCTCTGTGACTTCGGGCTTTCTTTAATGGAGATGTGTGTTTCTAATAAAGATTATATCACCCCACTGAAATATGTTAGGGTGGTGAACTGCAGTGAAAGTTTTAATTAGTTTGCTCATTTCTTCTTGGTGTGGTCTGGTCAGTGGGAAGCTTGACATTTTCTTATTGCTACATGGGATTTTTCTGTGTACTCTGCTTTCCTTTCACATTCCAAAAAACATGCAAATGATGTACTGTAGGAGCTGCTATAAACTGACCCTAGATGTTATTATGTAAGTTTATGTGTTATACCTAGATGAACTGGCATCATTTGGAGAGCCTGTCTTGTGCCTAGTGTTTATTTTTCTCCACCAAATTCTCCATGATCATGACTGAGCATTTTTTGTATCAGTGGTAGCTCAATGGTTAGAACACAGGAATTAAACAGAAGGTCACAAGCCCAGAATGGTTCAAGCCCAACCCCCACGACTGTTGGGCCCATGTGCAAGACCCTTAACCTTCACTTGGTTGCATTCGGTCACAATTGGGGTGGCACGGTGGCTAAGTGGGTAGCACTGTCGCCTCACAGCAAGAAGGTCCTGGGTTTGATCCCCAGGTGGACCGATCCGGGTCCTTTCTGTGTGGAGTTTGCATGTTCTCCCTGTGTCTGCGTGGGTTTACTCCGGGTGCTCCAGTTTCCTCCCACAGTCCAAAGATATGCAAGTGAGGTGAATTGGAGATACAAAAGATACCGTTTCTGTTGTGGATGTAACCAAAGGGTGTAAAACATGATGTTAAAAATCCAAATAAACAAACAAACAGTCACAATTGTTAGTCCCTTTGGATATAAGATTCTGTTAAGTCTTTATGGGGTTGCAATAGCACCCAAAGGACCTTGGTTAGATGCTTGTGTCCAGTGACTGTGAATGTTGGTGTGTTCTCCCGGTGTCTGTGTGACAGAAATTGCCCCCAGGTGTGAGTGAGTGAATGGGTGTGTGTGTGTGATGTCCCATGAGAAAAGCAAATACTGAATTTAATTGATAAAATTAAATTAAAGATAAACAAAACAGCACTATTCTTAATACTTATATTTTTGGCATTTAGCAGACTCTTTTATCCAAAGCGACTTACAGTCTAAGCAATTAAAGGTTAAGGGCATTGCTTAAGGGCTTAACAGTGACAACTTAGCAGCTGTGGGGTTTGAACCAGCAACCTTCTGCTAACTCATCCAGTACCTTAACTGCTAGAATACAAGTGCCTTAACTAGCAGTGGCATAGCAGTGGCATGTTTTAATTTTGAATTAATGAAGCAACTCGAAGGACATTGGTTTGATCCTGGCCTCTTGTTATAGTTTTGGTAGAGTTTGGCATGTTTTCTTTTCTGTTTGATTTCCCTCCACGCTCTTGATTATTATTATATTTTTACTATAAATGGGTGTGTGTGTGGTGGGTGAATCCATGCCTCCATCCTTGTGCTGAATATAAGTTGTCAACTAAAATAAATTAGTAAATGTAACATTTGCTTTTAGGATAAATTGGTGGTCAAACAGACAATGAATGAATGAATATTTGCTTTTCTCTCAGTAGTAGTATAATTTAATTTGTATAGTATCGGGCAGCACAGTGGCTCAGTGGGTAGCACTGTTAGGTCCTGGGTTTGATCCCCAGGTGAGGCGGTCTGGGTCCTGTGTTCTGTGTGGAGTTTGCTTGTTCTCCCCGTGTCTGTGTTGGTTTCCTCCTGGAGCTCCGGTTTCCTCCCACAGTCCAAAGACTTACAAGTGAACTGAATTGAAAATAATAATAATGTAATTCAATAATACTGTATAATAAAATAAATAAATTCGTATAATAGCCACACGGTGGCGCAGTTGCTTTAGGAATAGCATGTAATTCAACATTGATCAAAGTCTAAGACAAAAGCTTTTAAAGCAATTGTTTGGAAACTAATCAGATTTTGTGCTTTTAAGCATCTGACTATTAAATTATTTCTCGCTAAAGTTATGATGACAAGGCAAATGTAAAGTGTCATATTCATTTGAGCTTTGACAATGTCTTAAGCGAAGCAAAAACCTGGATTTAAGACCTGTAAGACCTTGAACCTGTCAGAGTGAAGTACTTGTCCTATTTAGCTTTGATATTTTAATTGAATGAATTGTGGTTTATTACTGTGACACGAGTTCTGCCAGTAAATGACAAGCATTCCTGCAGCAAGTTATTATATGTGGATGATAAACAGCCTGGAAAGACGAGCGGCATTTATCATCTGTCCTGTACAGTTTGAGTAATGTTTAATGAACTAGCCTTATATACAGGTGGAGGAGAACAAATATTCAACCACTTTTTTATAATTTGATATACTTTGAGTTCATTCATTTATTGTCTGTTTTACCACCGTTCTATCCTGGTCAGGGTCACGGTGGGAACGATTTACTGGGCAAAAGGCAGGAAACACTCTGGACAGGTCACCAGTCCATCACAGGGCAAACACACACACACCTAGGGAGACTTTAATATTTCAGTTAACCTGACTGCATGTCAGACTGTAGAAGGTAACCTACACAGACACGAGAAGAATATGCAAACTCCAAGCATAAAGGACCAAGACCGCTTCACATGGGAATCGAACCCAGGACATTCTTGCTGTGAGGTGACGGTGCTACCCACTTTGAGCATATCTCCACTTTAAGCAAAATCTCCATTTAAACAAAATGTCATTTAACTTTGTACGTAAAAGTAAACAGTAAAAGTATAAAGGCACTTGGTTGGCACAGCTGTAATTTACTCTAGCCCATTATCGCTAGGATCCAGGATGCACTCTTGGTGGGTTAGTTGTTTACATACAAATGATTGGCTATGCAATTCTACGCTATGGCACCCGCTGTACCAGTTGTGGCATGGTGCTTCATCAGATCATGTCATTGTGCAACATTTCTAAATAAGAAAATATTTAAAGTCTTAAAATCCAGCCCTTATATATAGTTAACATAGGGTGTGAGTTTATTACACACCACGTAACATTTAGGAGCTAAAAAAGAACATGTCAATCTTCACACAGACAGATTAGTGTGAGTATTAAAACGTGGAAATTTGGAGCTGTGTGGCACCAACACTACCTGATGTACAACCTACAAAATAAAAAGTAATTGCTTAATAAGCCATCTCACTCTTTCTCTCTTTTTTTTACTCCTTGCAATTTCTGACTGAGTCTGTGTGATTGCATGACATCTACCAACTTGGGAAATACAAGAGCTTCCTTTGAGACAAGTAAAGCAAGCTGCAGAGCAATTACTCTGTGCCACTGAGTTAAAACATGATGCTAATTGTTAAAAGCATGATGGTTAATTGTTAAAAGCAGCTTTTTTTGCAACCGTAGCTTATTGCATTAGACAAACAGGTGTGTTTTCTCCTGAGTCTATCAGTGTGTAGATGTGATGCAAGAAAAGGATGCTAATGAGGCTTCAGAGTGCCTGTTGATGAGAAAACCATGACGTTTTCAGAGCGTATCAGCAGGCTGCCGTGTTGATTCTGGCCTGTCTCTGCTGCCGTCCACTTGTTCCTTCCTCCAGGACATCTGCTGTTCTGTGTGGTCACTCTGCATCTTAATACCAATCTGCAGCCCACTGGTAGCCTGTTTATATTAATTGCCCTTGCCTCCTTTGCTGTTTGCCACTGATTACACTCATTAATTTCAATTACCCATGAGCCTCCCCCTGCCATGACATCAGTGCAAAGACATTTGGAGGCCATTAGTGGCTGCTAATAGCAAGGGTGACTTTAAAATCATTCCTGCTGTGTAACAACCTGAGACTGTGTTTTTGTTAGGATACCTCTACCATGACCAAGCATATGATCACAAATCACGCTAGCGTTAACTATCTGATGACCTGCGGGTTCAGTGTAGCTACCATGCATCATGGTTCATTTTGTTCATCTTTTCTAGTGTGCCTAGTTTTAAATGGTTTAACACCAACACAACAACACATAATAATAATACTTTGTGTTTTAATGAGTAATACCACATCCAAAAACATTCTTTGATTGTTTGTTTTCCACAGTTTTATCCAATTCAGGGTTGTGTTGGGTACAATTCACCAGGCAAAAGCTAGAAAACGCAGCTCAGGTGGCGCAGCGGTAAAAACACACACCAGCACACCAGAGCTGGGATCTCGAATACGTCATATTGAGGCTCAGCTCTGCCTGCCTCAACAACGATTGGCCTGTTGTTCATATAGAGGTGGGGTATTAAGCCGGATAGGGTCTCTCTCATGACTGATGCGACTATGACCTCTGCTGGCTGATTGATGGCGCCTGCACAGAGAAAGGAAGAGAGTGTGAATCAGGGTGTGTCTCTCCTTACACAGAGCTGGTCCGCAGCCGATCTCATCTGGTGAGTCCATCACAGAGTAAAATTTAATATTTACTGTGTATAAAATTTAAACACACTGATGACCATGGTCTGGTATTAAGAATTGCATTACATATGAGATAGTCATGATACTGTATTAGAGAAAACTTTATTGATTACATTTGATTTTTTAAAGTCGCCATAAAGTATAAAAAGTCTTTTCTTGGTAATTTTCCTTATGTTTCCACTTCACCCTTCAAACACATAGCTGTTTTAGTACCTGCATGTCATCTGTAATCCAGAGCCAGGCTGGGAAAGTACATAGGAAACAATGACTCAACAGCAGTACCTTTACTGGCCTCTTGAGGGTGACACTTCAGGGGTCACTGCATATTTGGGTCTCCAAAGAGGGAAAACGCTTTCACCCCCTGAAGCCTGACTTTCTATCAAAGACCTAATCCAATTAGAAAGCTCAAATTTTACAGAGGAATGGAAGTGAAGTCAATTTCCCAACTGGGATATTCATTGCAGAACTGTCTGTAGTCCTTCCTCCTATTCAGAGAGGAAATTCAGGCATAATTCTCATGAGTCCTTGAATTTCTCAGTGGCTTTTGAAGCGGCTAGATTCTGCCACATTTACAAACTTTTCCCAGCAGTTAGCAAATGGTTTCAGTGTGGTTTCAGTGTGGTGTTCCCTCATCGTCGTGCCTGGAAATGGGGCGTCGTGCTGGAGGAAATCGGAACACAGAGGAAGGTCATATATTCATTGATCAGATGTCCCATGTCTCCCTGGAGATTCCCGCTGGTTGTTTGTGTGTTGGTAAAAAGCAGCCTGCTGTCATCAGTCTTTGATAATAAGGAAATCGATGGCTACTGGGTTTGACCTAGCCAGCACCAGCTGCTAGCTGTGTAGCCTGGCTGGGCTGGGTAGAGCCTGCAGCTACCCAGGAATGTATCTGTCGTAATCGAACCATGTCCCTACATTCACCTTTTTACTGTATTCTACAAATCTGTGAATCTAATTCTTACCATTAATAAATAAATTATTAATAAAGACTCAATTATTGCTGTATTTGTCATTAGACATCAACAGATGCAACAAATGCCAATACATGTTAACACATCCATAAACATTTTTATCCACATTTTTTTTACCCGTTGAAATGTTTTTCCTCACACAGAAACACAGTCATTTAGAATAGTCATGTCAGTCAAAAGCCACAGTTACCACACACTGGGAGTCTTCACAAAACATTAATTCATCATCAGTAATCATCATCACTTCACCCTTGTCAGGTATGGCGCCTACCCAGAAACATGAGGCACAAGGTGAGACTCCACCCTGGACAGGGAAACAATTTATTGCTGGGTATCACACACATCATTTCACTCACTCAGTCACATCTAGCAGCAATCCGGCTAAACCAATCCACATACCATTGGAACACCAGCCCTAATTATGAATTCCAGATATTTCACACACACCCATTCCTTTCAGATGTATCAAATCAATTATGTAAAATTAATTACATGCCTCAGAATATATGGCAACAGTTTGGGAAAGGCCATTTCCTTTGAGCCCCACCAGTGCCAAGTTTACACTGTTGGCCCCTGAGCAAGGCCCTTAACCTTCAATTGCTTAAGTCGCTTTGGATAAAAGCATCTGCTAAATGCAGCAAATGTAAATGCAACCACTACAGGCAAAATGCACCAATTATCCTCCCAATCTAGTCGTATCCAGTTACCCGATTGCATTAGAATAAAATAGAATTCCATTATTTGTCATATATACATATACAGGTGTACAGTACAACAATTATTATTCACGTATCGAAGCTGGGTCGGAGCTGAGAGGGTTAAGGGCCTTGCTCAAGGGTCCAACAGTGGCAGCATGGCAAAGCCCGAATTCGAACTCTCAACCTTTCGATTCATATCCCAAAGCTCTACCCACTAGGCTACCACTGTGCTAAAATTTAAATAATCTCTGGCTGGGCTCAAACCACCATCCTTTCAGTTGACAGCTGAACGTGCTAACCGATTGCACCACAGAGACACTTTCTCTCTGCTAATGTTGACTTCCACTATGACTGATGAGAACCCTGACCTGCTCGAGGCAATTTGTGTACAGGGAGTCACACCCTGATCCCATTATCCCTCGACTCTGTGCAGGCACCATCAATTAGCCAGCAGAGGTCATAATTGCATCAGTTATGAGGAATCCTCTTCAGCACCCCCTTTAAACAACAGCCAATCATTGTTCGAGTAGGCACCGGGTGGCAGAGCTGAGATTTGAACCAAAGAGTTTGAGATCTGGTGTGCTATTATGTTTTCCTGCTGCGCCATTTGAGCGCCCAATTCAATGCATAAGATAGCATACACAATGTTAAAACAGGTAATTTCTATTGAGGTATGAGTGCACTTTTGCAGTTTCTTTGGTTCTTTTGGCTGTTGGCAGCTCTCGTACTGTTTTGATTGTGCCCCTAACAGTTCTGCTCTTCAGGCCTATTTTAGTCCCATTTGGAAGATGGGTCTTTCCTCCCCAGACTGTCGAATCAGCAGATAAGCTGCAATGTTATAATTGAAGCACCTAGACCTAAACTTTAGAGCAAGAAGACAAGAGTCTGAATAGAAAGCCGGAGAGAAGCAAAATAACTCCATTTATATTAATTATAGAAAAATGATACTTGTTTAGCAGTTAGCATTTAGCAGAAACTTTTACCCAAAGTGATATACAATTATGACTGAATACAACTCAAGCAATTGAGGGTTAAGTGGCCTTGCTTAGGGGCCCAACAGTGGCAACATAGCAGCGGTGGGGCTTAAACCAGCAACCTTTTGATTACAAGTGCAGTACCTTCAGCTGAGCTACCACTGCTTTGTGTAAGGCAATAACTGTTTGATGAAAAGTCTTTAGCAAATGTAAATGTATTTTTTTAAATTATAATTGGTCTGTGAGTTGACAAATATAGTAATAATGATTACAGAATAAACATGTGCTTTTATTTAATTAAATATTGTTTCCTCTTTTTCCTGCACTTGTTATAAGAGAACTTAACCTACATCTATTAAGTACTTATAATATATAATAGCTGTTTTGATAGTTGTTAATAACTGTTCTAAAATTAAAACATTTAAGTTGGCAACGGCAGCATTGCTTTAATATTATTCATGGTTCAAAAGTGCAATTATTTCTTACTGTACACATTAAAATAAAATGGATTCGAAGACTAAAGGGTGTACAACACAATTACCTTCAAGTGTTGAAAAGAAAATTGGTACCATCTGATTCGGAAGTCAGGCTAAAATAACACACAGGTAATTTATGGATGAATTGAAGCTTTTGGGTAGAAATGATTTACTGAAGATGTTTTTGCAGTGTTGATTAATATTAGAGGTATGAAACCTGAGTGCTAAGGGCTCATTTAAAAGATTGTTTGGGTAGGCACTAGGACAAAATAGCCAGACGTTTACTCATTTATGCTCGCTCACGCATAGGGGCTGTTAGGAAAAGTCAATCCACCAGTGTTTTTGGATGTGGAAGGAAACCAGGGTGTCTACACAGACATGATTGGGCATGTCTGCTGGCTGAAGCGTGGTGATGGATTGGCCAGGGTATTGCGCTGTAAAACCAGACACTGACAAGGATAAAGCGGTTGATAAAAATGAAAAAAAAAAATTAATTAGTATTTAAAATAATTTATGTCAGCTAGAGGTGTGGGTACCTTGGGTACCTCCACGCCCCCTCCGACAGGTGCACAGCAATCGAACATCTTATCACCTACACTTGATGAGTGCAGTGCAGTGCAGTACAGCGCTGTGTACGGAGAGCCACTCCCTCTTCCGCACTCCTTTCCCATCTCCGTGCAGGTGCCACCAACCAGCCAGCAGAGGTCGTAATCACACTAGTCTGAGAGAGAGTCCCCCATCCGGCTTAATCCCGCCCCTATCTGAACAACAGGCCAATCGTTGTTCATGTGGCCACTCAGCCTCAGCTGGCAGGCAGAGCTGAGATTCGATACGATGTATTCGAGATCTCCGCTCTGGTGAACAGCGTGTGTTTTTACCGCTGCGCCACCTGAGCGGCTGGGACCTGGGTTTGATCTTTTTCTTTTAGTCACTGTTTAAATCGTTTCCTCTGGACACTTTGGTTTTCTTCTTACCTCCCAAAACAAACAGCAGGTCGATTGGCAACTTAAAAAAAAAGGTTAGTGAGAGAGTTAACAGCTATTACATGGGGATCAAACCCAGGACCTTGTTGCTGTGAGGCGACAGTGCTACCCACTTGGCTACCGCGCCGCCCTTATTCTGTGAACTTTCTGAACACCTCAGTTTGAATCTCAGCTCTGCCACCGGTCGGCTAGCGGGCACAATTGGCAGTGCCTGCAGCAGACACAAATTGGCCACCGTGTCTGCTGGGTGCCGCTGTGTATAGACCCTGGTTAGCAGATAGAGGCGCCTGTCCAGAAACATGGGCGAAAAGAAGGGGTTCGCTAGGACTGCGCACGCATCAGAGGGTACATGAGCAGCAATATACCCTCCTGGAATGTAATCAGGGATCTTCCAGCAGCAGAAGACAGGAGAAAAGGGGGAGAAAATGCATTAAAAAACTTAAACAGGTAACATACTCAAAGTAACATGTACACTAAGCGATACTCAACACGTGCGCCATTTTGGATCCGATTACTTGTAGCGTGAATGCAAACTGAGATTTTTATCAGACTGAGTGGAGTACAAGGGTTCTTCAAAAAGTTTATATCTTTTTTTAAAAGAACAAATCACATCACTTTTCAACACAGTCACCTTCATATGCATTTTTCTCAGCATCGTACCAACTTTTTAATGCCATTAGCAAAAAATGTTTTTGGTTGAGCGCATAGCCTCTAATGCACTGCTGCTTTCACATCATCACATGAAAATCTTCTTCCCCTTAAAGCTTCTTTGAGTGGTCCAAAAAGGTGGAAATCAGATGGTGCTAAATCTGGACTATAAGCTCTCCCAGTCTATCAGACACGACCAATTACTGCTCCTCCCACCCTCACCGTTTCCAACGAAGATATAAAAGTGCAGAAACTTTTTGAACATCCCTCGAAAACACCTCAGTCTTCATCAGATCAGAATCAGAAAGAATTTAGTTGGATTGAGGAAAATCTTTGCATAAAAACAGAGCCAATGTGTAAATGTCCAGGGTGTATTTCAATTGTTTTTGGGTTGGCTCCAAATCTGATTTGAAAGAATCTGCAAGTGTTGGGCCCCTGAGCAAGGCCCTAAACCTAAAGTTTGTTGCTTGAATTAAATTTCATCACAATTACAGTTAGTATAGACAAAAGCATCTGCAAATGTCAGCACAAATGCATCAATGCAAATGTAAAGCAATAAATCCACATGGGCCATGAATCAGAGTAGATTACACTGTGACCTTAACTGTCAGTTTAATTAGCGCTTTGCTCGCATGACTTTTTTTCCTCAGGAGGAGGTTGTTTATCTTCATTTTGCTCTCTCAAGCCAGTTTGAGTAATTGACAGTGTTTAGGTAACTTTATGAGCTTGCAATTAAGGCAAACCGTCTAAAATGACGTCTATCCATCATTCAGACGTGTCGGGTTTCTGGATTCTGTTCTAACACTATTGTAGCTTTAAACTATTTATGAAGATAACATTAAATTTACATACCAGAAAATTAATACAAACATATAAGTAAAAGTTATTTACAGGGAGCTTCAGGTGGCCAAAGTGTATGAATAAATAAATAAAGCCTTTGTGTTTTCAGTTGTTCTGAAGTTACTCTTGTAGGAACCTTTGGATGCTTTGAATGCTGGCTTACGAGACAGATTATTTACAGCTGCTATATATCACTCTGTAAAATAAAGTCATCCCTTTTCAGTGGGTCCGTAAATCTAAAGACATTAATAGTTTAAGTGTAATCAAAATATCAGCCTCAGGCTTGATGCAAAATCAAGACTCTAAAGGCAGTGATTGGCATTTTATGAAGCTGCCTTGATGGAGTTAAGTTAACATCAGGTTCATTGAACATAAGTGCTGTTGAGGCTGATGTTTTCTAAGTGCTGATAAAAATAAAGAAATATATGAGCACAAGCAGTCATTTGCTGGGGTCTTTTGTTATAGACTCACTCAGAGTCATTAAGATGAAAGTCACATAGGAGGTAATAATTTGAATAGGGCTATACAGTAACATTCACAGTAGAAAAAATATTTGGTTTTTAATTTTTTTACATTTAAAACCACAATATTCAGAATTTGATTAGTAGGCTGGCTTTATTTACATCAAAAAAGTTTTTCACTTTTGCAATTGTCTTATATATATTTTTTTTATTTTTGTTTTTATGCATTTTCTCCCCTTTTTTTTCCTTTTTAGCGTGTCCAATTGCCCGATTGCGTCATGCTTCCTCTCCACCAATGCCGATCCCCGCTCTGATTGAGGAGAATAAAGCTAACCCACGCCCCCTCCGACATGTGGGTAGCATGCCGTATGCATCTTGTCTCATACACTTTGATGAGTGCAGTGCAGCTCAGCACTGTGTACAGAGAGACGCACCCGGATAGCACTCTTTTCTCATCTCTGTGCAGGGGCCATCAATCAGCCAGCAGATGTCGTAATTGCATTAGTTATGAGAGAGAGATCCTATCCGGCTTAATCTCACCCATATCTGAACAACAGGACAATCGTTGTTCATGTGGCCGCTCAGCCCAGCCGTCAGGCAGAGCTGAGACTCGATACGATGTATTTGAGATCCCAGCTCTGGTTCCAGCGTGTGTTTTCACCGCTGCACCACCTGAGCGGCCTATACAAGGCATATTTGATAGCAAATTGTATTTATTTATTTTATTCTTTTATGTAGTTATTTTTTAGCACAGTCTTGCTGGTTTATTGTGTGACAGATACACAAATGACACTTTTATGTAATATTTCAGGTAGCATGGTGGTTCGGTGGGTAGTACTGTCGCCTCACAGCAAGAAGGTCCCGGGTTCGATTTCCAGGTGAAGCAGTCTGGGTCCTTTCGGTGTGAAGTTTTTCTGTTCTCCCTGTGTCTGCGTGTCTGCGTCCTCTGGGAGCTCCAGTTTCCTCTCACAGTTCAAAGACATGCAAGTGAGGTAAATTGAAGATTTAACTCGACGTTGCCACCGGTCGGCTGGGCGTCATCTGGCAGGCACAACTGGCAGTGCCTGCAGCAGATACTAACTAGCCATCATATCTGCAGGGTGGGGACTATGTGTGAGGTGGGATCTTTATACAATGTGTAAGGACCCTGATTGATGGAAGAGACGCCTGTGCAGAATGCAGGGGTGAGAAGAGGAGGGCTGTGCACGTGTCGGAAGAGGCATGTACAGCGACGTGCTCTCCTCGGATGCAATCGGGTATCCCTCAGCAGTGGAAGACAAATTGACTGTGCTAAATCGGAGGAAAATGGGGGGAAAATGCATAAAAAAACCTTGAACTGATAAATCTTGTGTAACCAGTAACTACCTGTCCAGTCATGAATGCAACCAAAAGTGTGTAAAACATGACGTTATAATTATGATAATTAAATTATTAAATAAATTTGAAATTTTAAAACAAGTGCATGGCTAGGCACTAGTTTTTTCCCAGACATAGCAAACCATGTGTGTATAGACGCCTGAATAGCAGACAGCATTGCTGAGACTCAAACCCGGATCCCAGTGACTATGGGCCAGTGCATTTCACTGCTGCCCCGCCTGAGAACCTTTTGGTTCTAATTACAAATAATCTGACTAAATCTAACTACATCTGAATGGACTGAATGAAACTGGGATTTATTGTGTACATATTTACTCATTACTCAAGTAGTTCCTGGCAGTAGATCTTTTCCTTTCCAACAAACCCTCACTCTTCTTTCAATTAAGCAGTGCTGTTCTAAAATATGACAGATCCATGACACTTTCCAGAGTTACTAAACCCTCTAATACAGCACAGTTTGAAGTTATATTACTGATCTCAGAAGCAATGTGCAAATGACATGTCATGCGAAGCTTTCTCTAGACAAGTGACTACATGTGGCGTCATTGGTTCCAGTCAGGGTCACTTACCCTAGCCTGCATATACTTAACTAAAGGAAACGAAGCATGTGGTACACATGTTCACTATAACGCTCGGAGAAAGACCTCTTGTAGATAAATGAACTCTCTGAAAGCTGTTTTATTCGTTTCATCAGTTTCATTTATTTCAATTTGTTAAGTGTTACAGAAGTATTTTTGAATGTGATGATGACAACTGAGCAGAAATGAGCTACTGAACCACATTTAGTTTCAGAAATTATGTTACTTTGGGCATGTGATAACATTAAAGACAGGGTTGTGACAGGGCTTGTGATGAAGAAGACCAAGAATAAGCCAGATTGACAAGATTACGGCGTGGATTGCATTATCAGGGGCTAGCCTGCTACAAGCGACATGATTTATTATGATTTTAACGTCATGTCTTACACTTTGGTTACATTAATGACAGAAACGGTAGTTACTCATTACACAAGATTCATCAGTTCACAAGTTTAATGTCAAACACAATCATGGACAATTTAGTATCTCCAATTAACCTGACTGCATGTCTTTGGAAGGAAACCGGAGCTCCCGGATGAAAACCCACACAGACACGGGGAGAACATGCAAACTCCATATAGAAAGGACCCAGACCACCCCACCTGGGGATCAAACCCAGGACCTTCTTGCTGTGAGGTGACAGTGCTACCCATTGAGCCACCATGCCGCCCTCAAGCAACATGAGACAGAGGTCATTGGAGAAAGCTGACCCATCTGTTCAGCCAACCATCACAAAGCTATGATGACACACATGACATGACATGAAATCAAGGTTTCTTCTAAATATTTTGCTAAAATGTTAAATTATTAGTAGAAATAGATGTTTACAGTGTGTGTTTGACCAGTAAAATTACTAGGTCGAAATATCTGTAATTACAATTTTACCAATAAAATCTAAATTAAATATACTGTATTATTTGCATTATTTGTAATGGCTGCTGTTTCAGCTGTTTATTCTGTTTCACGGGATAAAAGAAATTGAACATGACAAATTTGAACATGACAACAAAATAATTAATTGTAAAAAAATTAGGATTTAGGTGCTCAGGTGGTGGAGTGATAAAAACACGCTAGCACACCAGAGCTGACATTTCGAACTCGGTTCAAAACAGTTCAAAACTCAGCTCTGCCATCCGGCTGGTCAGGGCGCCAACACGAACAACGACTGGCTGTTGTTCATACAGGGTGAGGGCCGGATAGGGACTTCATAACCAATGCAATTACGACCTCTGCTGGCTGATTGATGGTGCCTAAACAGAATCGAGGACTAATACGTTGATCAGGGTGTGGTTCTCTGTACACAAAGCTGATCCACATATGAACTTGCTTTGTGCAGGTGAAAAGATGCAGTCGGCTACTGCACACGTGTCGGAGGGGGCGTGTGCCAGACTTGCTTTCCTCAATCGGGACGGGGATCGGCATCAGTGGAGAGAAAGCATAACGCAATTGGGTAATTGGATACGCTAAAAAAAAGTTGGGAGAAAAAGGGGAGAAAATGCATTTAAAAAAATCAATATTTTACTTGTATAAAGATTATTAGTAAAATCAATTTAATCATTTGATTTGAAAATGAAATTGCAATTTTATTTTTAAAAAAGCCAATTATTTATTCATTCATTCATTGTCTGTTTAACCACTGCTTTATCTGGGTCAGGATTTCAGTGTGTCCAGTTTCCCTGAAATCACTGGGCACAATCCAGTAACACACCACAGACACCTGACCGACCAGTGACACTGCTGGGGATTCAAACCCTGGAGCCCAGCACTAGTGGGCTAGTGTATATTACTGCTGCACTATTCGAGCGCCTGCAGTGTTGACATGACTAGTTAACATCCCAGATTTCCCTATATCCCAGATTGCAATATGTTAGAGGACTGCTTTATTATTAAAGGATTAATGCGAATTTAAAGCTTTGGACTTTTTGGAGTTTTTTATTCTGTTAGGTCATGCTTTGTAATTACATGCTCTTAGTAGGTAGCACTGAATACACAGTAAAAGCTGTATTTACTTTCACACTGTTCATCTTCCTCATATATACAGGAAAAGAGGTGAGAGCCTCTTAGTGCCAGCCTCTTGTCATGAGAGGAATTAGTCTCTGACAGTGTTCTCTGTATGCTTAATTGAGGTGATAGATATACTTGACATTTATCTAAGTACCGCTGAAGAGATTAAGACATATTTTTCTCCGGTCTCGTTCACATTAGTAAAGGTCACTTTCCGGAGTCCTTTTAATTTGCCTATGCAATTAATAACGCTTTAATTTTACCCCATATCGCTGTCTGTTGGGCTCTTTTTAAGTACCAGATAGCACTAGCACCTCTTTTCTGTGCAGTTTGTTTAAACTAAGACTAATCTTTAAAAAAAAATTCAGTCTACGAGTGTACATTTCCTTCCATCTCCTTCTGTAATCCGATTCACTTTAAATAAAGACAGAGTGGATAAAATAAAAAGGTTAGCTTGCAGAGTCTCAGCAGAAGCTGTATATTTCTTTAATTATTCAAGTCGCATTTACCTGATATCCTTTTGATTATTTAAGAGCGAGAGAGGAATCAATTAAGGACCAGTCTGTCACCTGTTTAAGTGGAGTGCAGTTAAATTACATGTGACCTTAGTGGTGATTGTTTTCAGCTGAGCTAAAGCTGAGTCATGTGCTTTCTGTGGTCTGAGTGTGATGTCCTCAGGGAACTGAACCCACGTTTTAGTGCTCTCTTTGAAATGCCATGAACTGCCACAAAAATACAGTCCTCTTTTATCTCTGTGTGACTTCCTCTGTGTACTGTTGAACAAGCTTCTTCTAACTAAAATGCACCCCAAATGCATTCATTAATTTATTCATGTCACTTTATCCTATTTAGGGTCGCGGTGAGTCTGATTTACTGAGTAAAGGTAGGCACTGAATAGGTCACCAGTACATCAAAGGGCAAACACACATACACACTTACACACACTCATACCTAGTGGACTTTTAGCATCTCCAGCTGACCTGACTGCATGGCTTTAGACTATGGGAGGAAACACAGACACAGAGAAAACATGCAAACTCCACACAGAAAGGACCCAGAATGCTCCACCTGGGAATCGAACCCAGGACCTTCTTGCTGTGAGGCGACAGTTCTACCCACCAATTCACCACTCCGCCTACCCCATATACAGTTTGCATACAACATAGATTATTAGTGATGTAGAAAGTTATAAGTAATTTTCCTTTATAGCATGGAATCCTAATTCCTTTTTAGTGATTGCATAATAGCTGCCCTTGACAGCTCCTGTCTGTTATTGTAAGCACTTACAATGAGCATGCAGGCATTGCATTGGACATGAGAGCAATGGAAAAAGACTGACTGGTCCAGATCCTGCTTTCTCCAAGATCATGTGGATGTGGCATGTGTTTATCAATTACCCGTGGAAGAGATGGTGCCAAGATGCACTGTAGGACGATCCATCGGGCAACGTAGCAAAGTCGAAGGATCTGCTGGTAATGTTCTAGTACCCAATGTTGTGGTCCCGGTGTTTTGGCTCATCTGTGTACACAAAATTTTGCTAGTATGTTAAAATGGCTTCTGATGAGTGGATCAAATCTATATGCACCAAGTCATTAATCTAAGCTTGTGCTTCAGTAAATAAAACTCTGCTCATGGTCAGTTTTACACGTGTTTACTAAATTAGGGACAAATACAAGATAGAAGGATTTTTATTGATCTTGTTTACATTAACAGCATTTTATTTATTTATTTTATTAGAATTTTAACATCATTGTCATGTTGTACACACTTTGGTTACATGCATGACAGAACAGGTAGTTACACAAGATTCATCAGTTCAAGGTTAATGTGAAACACAGTCATGGACAATTTTGTATCTCCAATTCACCTCAATTGCATGTCTTTGGACTGTGGGAGGAAACCGGAGCTCCCGGAGGAAACCCACTCAGACAAAGGAAGAACATGTAGTCTAAACACAGAAAGGACCTGGGAATCACTGAATACAATGCAAGCAATTGAGGGTTAGGGATTTTGTTCAGTGGCCAAACAGTGGGAATCAAACCCATGACCTTCTTGCTGTGAGGCGACGGTGATACCGACCGAGTCACTGTGCCACCCCATGGCGTTTAGCAGACACTGTTATCTGAAGCGACTTACAACTGAATACAATGCAAGCAGTTGAGGGTTAAGGACTTTGTTCAGTGGCCAAACAGTGGCAACTTGGTGGGGTTTGAACCAGTGACCTTTTGATCACTAGTCCAATATCTTAACCATTAAGCTACAAAGTGAGGTGGATGGTGTCACATGTGTCAGCAAGTTCTAATTCATGACTAACTGATATATTTACTGAAGGAAAAACGTATACTTGTTTTGTGTTCTAGTTTAATATGGAACACGTATGGCCTAAATTAAGATCAAACGACCTTTTATCACTAATTATTGTAGAAATGTCTTGTTTACCCCAAATAGTGTCTTGAAACAATCTAATCTTACTGCACGGCGCTCTTATTGCAGCTATTAGTGCTTGAGAGCAGAGATGGTGGGATCAGATAGGTAATGCACCAGTTTGTGGTTTAGCTCAGCTAAATGATATCCTGGAGTGCTGGTCCTGTGTAGTTATCAAGGTCTGGATCTGAGGATGGATAATTCACTTATCAGACCGCCTGAGATGGTGAACTGTATACGGATCATGACTGACATGAAAGCACTGCAGTTATCTCGAAATTGTGGGTTTATATGGGAGGAAGCAGTGGGAAGAAAGACCTCTGAGTCTTATTTAATTTTCCAAATATTGTAAAAGGTAGAACTGCAGGCATGCCAAGCTGCATCGACGTTTCTTTATTTATTCATCATTTTAATTCCTAACAGACCAACATGTGGATGTGATCACATGTATGTTGAAATGGACAAGCATGAACAGCAAAAAGATGCAGTGCTAAACTATAATAAAACAAAATAAGCCTTATCTGCTGAAAATTGAGAATAAAAGTAAAATGTTTGTGAATGCCTTATATTTATTTAATTATAGCATTTTAAAGATTATGTCTGTGATAAAGATTTCTTTAATACACAATAAGACAGACAGTCTACAGTTAGAGGGAATTCAAGACTGTTGTTACTGTGAGTCGGCATCTTGCAAAGATTACACAAAACTAAAAATGTGCAATGCTGAGGAAGGTAAAAAGACCTGAGAAAATCTCTAGAAATCTTACTTTGGGGCCGCTCAGATGGGGCAGCGGTAAAACACGCTAGCACATCAGATCTGGGATTTCGAATACATTGTATCGAATCTCAGCTCTGCCATCTGGCTGGGCTGGGCGGCTACATGAACAACGATTGGCTGTTGTTCATACAGGGTGGGAAGCGGATAGGGAACTCCTTATAACTGATGTAATTATGACCTCTGCTGGCTGGTTGATGGTGCCTGCACAGAGTTGAGAAATAATGCTTTGATCAGGGTGTGGACAAAGCTCTCTGTGCACAAAGCTGATCCGCATATGAATGAACTCGCCTCGTGCAGATAAAAAGATGCAGTCTGCTACTGCGCACGTGTTGGGGTATGGGACATGTGACAGTCTTGCTCTCCTCAGTTGGGGCGGGGGTTAGCTCTAGTGGAGAGGAAGCATAACGCAATTGGGTATAAATTGGACGTGCTAAAAAAATCGGGAGAAAAGGGGGAGAAAATGCATAAAAAAAGAAATCTGTGACACTACAGAGAAACTGGTGCTCTTCAAAAAGAAGCATTTCTACATGTCTTATGATTGCCAAATACCACCTACATGTCAGGGACACCTACATTTCAGGGACAGTTTTAGTGAGTACTAGTTCAGTGAGGCTCAGGAGTACTTCAGAAAATTGTTGTCACTTAGCACAGTCTACCACTGCATCAAGAAATGCAGCCTAAAACTCTATTACACAAAGAGAAAGCTGTACATCAATTCTATACAGAAACATTGTTAAGTTGGGTCCAAGCTCATCTCACATGTACTGAAAGAGTGGGGTGTGTGTCAGTCTCGCTCTCCTCAATCAGCAGTGGAGATCAGCATCAGTAGAGAGGAAGCGTAATGCAATCGGGTAATTGGATACGACTAGATTGGGGGGCAAAATTGGGAAAAAATGCAAGTTAAATTAGTTTATATCAACAAAATGCAATTAAACTGGTCATAAATCAGTTGATTAAAGGTTCAAGTGATTAAAACGTAGCTGGAGTTTTGATTAAATGTGTAAGATTGGATTTGGATGAAGATCAGTCCACATTTTAAGTACTGTAGGTGGCATGCTTCCTTCACATTTTACATTTTAGTCACACTTATTTTTTTATCTTCGATGTGCAATTATCTTACTGTTGGACATCTTTACATACTGAAGCACTTGTCTTCTCTCTTTCCCTGCCATCATTTAGCTATGAGAACCTGCAGCTGCATCATCCTCTGTTGTCTTTCACATGTGATATGATTTATTTAATGAGCTAAAATTCTACAGTATTATAATTAACCAGTACAAATTTTCTTCTTCCACAGCGGCGCTGGCATGCAACTCCTCTGCCACTTAATGATGTCAGTTTACTGTTAGACTATCTGATTGAGTCCACATCTTCTGAAATGAGAGCTCCGGAAGTACGTGAAGGATTGCAGAGGAGTGAAACCGGGTCTGCACTAGCTTTGGATGGGTAGAAGGCAAGGACACTCATTAAGGTGCATATTTTAGATAGCTGTCGCACCTGGCAGCAACACTCATTATCACTGCCAGGATGTGAGAGAGTTTGCAGCGTGCACCCTGCTGTGAGATACCGTCTGGCATCTAAACGTATAATATGCATTTTCCTCTTAGTAGAAAGCATTTCCCAGCAATATCTGTCACATGCACCTCAAAGAATAAGTGCTGGAGAATGCAGATAATTATACTGAAGTACACAGCCACAAAGAGACATTTATTGTTTGATTTTTAATAACCACTTTATCCTGGTTATGCAGTGGGTCAGACGACGCCCGGAATTGCTGAATGCAAGGCAGGAATGCAATCCATCGCAGGACACCATACACTTCACCACCTATTCATTTACTCTCATCTAGGGGTAATTTAGAACAGCCAGTTACCATATTGCATTGTATGGGGGTGCATCAGTGCCCACAACATAGGTGACGTGCATGTGTGTGAAGGTACCATTGATGCAGATGCATATATTTGGATTTTAGAGAGCCACATGCTGCCATTAAGATGACGTCTATCCCTGGGAAGTCCATGATTATTTTGTATGTGCTAAAGCATTATGTGTGTGCTACTACAGCATTCCGTATGTAGGACACCACACACTTCACCACCTATTCATTTACTGTTATCTAGGGGTAATTTAGAACAACCAGTTACCATATTGCATGTATTTGGGAGGTGGAAAAACCCCTCACAGACATTAACCAAGTCAAGGTTTAAACCCAGGTCCCCAGAACGCTGGTGCCGGTTTTGCTGCCATGCTACCCTCAGACACAAACATGGACCAGCTAAATTCTATTCTCTTTATTTTTGTCTTAGCTACACAGGTTTATAATATATACAATAATATATAATGTAATATATATATTATGAGTTTTTCTACCATTTTTCTATTCAATTTAGTGTACTCAATTTCCCTTCTGCTGCTGGGGATCCCCGATTTTTTGCAGTTGAGGAGGATTGCTGCTCACGCCTCCTCTGACCCGAGTGCAGCCCTTAACAGAACCCTTTTCCACCCATGCACTCTGCACAGGAGCTTCTATCTGCCAATCAGGGTCCTTACACAGCGTTTAAAGACCCCGCCCACATATGCCGGTCATCCCCCCCTCCAGACACTGCCAATTATGCCCGCTAGATGGCACCCAGCTGACTGGTGGCAACGCCGAGTTTCGAACCAAGGAGTTCAGAATCTCGACGCTGGTGTGCTAGCGGAATATCCAGCTGTGTCACCTGGGCGCCGCTACACAGATTTTGAACATTTAAAGTTTACGGACCAAATATACAGGGTGTCCTTAAAGTGTGGACACAGAGGCAAAATGCACATTTTCAATAAATTCCAATAAATGTTTAAACAACATTTTATTTATATTAATCAATAACATTTTAATGTGTTTTTCACTGTTTGTGATGCAACATGTATGTGTGTGTATTTTAGTAAACATATTGTTACTTATAGTTAGTGATATTTCCCATGTGTCCAGAATTAAGGGACACCCTGTACAAAAATATATCTGTCTACCAGATGTAAAAACTACAGACTGGTGATCAAAATAAAAATAAAGAAAATAAAAACTAGATAAATCAGAGATGTGAATATGCTTTGGTGTACACATGTTCCTTAAAGACGAAGGCGCTGGAAATCAGTACAAAGTTATTCTGACTAACCACCTAAACATAATAATGGAGTTACTCTGACAGAAGTGGTCTCTTCCAGAATGACAGTGCTACCTTCCACATGTCACATGGATTCACACAATAGTTTAAGCAGAGTCTAAGCATGATGTAACTGATATGTTATGGCCTCCCTAGTTACCAGATCTCAACCAAATTGAACACACATGGGATATTTTGGATTGATGTGTTAGATTGCGGTCTCCACCACGATTACGCCAAGACACAATTAAGCTGTTCAGTTTAGTTTTTTTCATCTGCTTTATAATTAGTACCATCTGTATGATTAGTGGTGTGATTGCACCTAAATCCTGATAGTTTTGTGTTTGATTCTTTATGACTTGTTGTTTAATGACTTGATTAGTTTCACAATTATTCTCTCCTAACAGGGCCTATTTTTTTCATTTACTATCAGCAGTGAGCCCTGAAGTCACTCACTCTCCAACACTGCGTACTGTTTTAATGACTAAGCAGATGCTGGGAAGGAACAGGAAGCGAGTAAGTGAGAGGAATGATTGAGAGTGATTTGTGTGCACAGAGGGCTGTGACAGGTGGGATGTGCTTGGGTTCCTCTTTGTCTGCACTGATCTTAATTTATTTTCAGTTGCAAAGCAATTCAGGTAGGAGGACAAGATAGACAGCTCAGCACCACACAGACTCGAGTGGTGGTGCCACCGGCCTGGTCCATTGTTTTACAGCCACTACTGAGAAAAGTTTTAAAGCCTCAGAGCAGTGGTTCTTAACCTTTTTTTCTAGACCTTTTGATTGATGTAGTGGGTTTACTGCTAGTGCTTGCAGAGCTTGTGTCACTGGTGGTGGGAGCTTCCTCACCTGGATCTACTTCAACAGGATCTGCATCAGCAACTGAATCTGAATCATTTGTATTGCCCATCTGTTGTCCTTTGCACCTTTCATTTGTACAAACCAAATATTTGTCCATTCTCAAAATCCCAGCATAGGCTATATGTAGTTTAGAATAAATGCATTACATCACAAAAGATCTCCTGTATGCTAACAGCTTATTGATTTTCCCCTCTTATCACATGTGATTATTTTTACTCAGGAAATTCCTTGTCACTGCAACAGCCACTCCCGATGTCTGGTTTAGGGGCAGGCACAAGCTGTAAAGCAAAACAAAGAGCATAGCATAACCCCCCATACATGTTAAAGGCTCTCCTTATATTCCACTGGCCAGTGAAATGAAAGCAGTCAGTGACTTTAAATGTGTCTGAGGGAGCAACTTATAAAATAACTTAAATGCATAAGCATTTTTAAATAAGGAAGTATGATTTTAGATGATTTAGTCCTAGTAAAAGAATAGACAAAATCACTAACATCTTAAGTTACCATAACAAACATGGGTTTTACACTTTTTACAAAGTTTTGTCTTTAGCAGTTGGTAAGTGGAAGGTTACTTTTCACTCAAACTGAGCCTACAAGCAAATAAAAGAATAATTAACTTACATAATTTGGATGTTATGAAGAATCAATTCCAAATTTTGCAAAGTAAATATTAACTATGGCTTGCACAAGTTTATAATGCAACTTTTAATGGAGCATGTTAACTCACTAAACCCTTGTGTTCTGTTGACAATTACTTTACTGCCTTGTTGTTTGGGGTCCCAAAGACCCCATGTGTTGTGTGGGTAAAACTAACCAAATTAATTATCCAAATTAACCTAAGAGAGAGATGGGGGATTTTGTAAAGGGTTTTGTAAGTGTGTAAGAGTCAGCTATACCCTCAACACCAGAAAGAAAAACTAAAAACATATGAAAATCTTTAATCATGTATTCTAGCTGGGGTCCCTGAGACCCCAAACAGAAGTTTAGAAATTAGGGGATGTTTGGAACACAATATTAATGTAAAAAATATTGTTTATTTGCAGTTTCGGTAAAATAAGGAACATTTATGAAGTATTAAGCTGATAGAAAAGGACGAAGGATATTTTGTGAGCTGTTAAAGAGGCTCTGGGGTTTCAGGGCATCCCCAAAAGAACATCAGGGTTAAATCTAATGAAATTAAAATTTCGAAAGGAATTAATGTCTAATTAATACAGTACTTTTTATTCATTTATTGTCTGTTTGTACCACTGATTTATTCTGCTCAGTGTCTAGAAAAGTGTGTAAATTACTTTTAAATTATAATTCTCTGAATAATTTGTCTTTATAGGGGGGCTTTAAAACATTCCAAATGATTAACTTGCTTCCAATTTATTTTCTGTCTCATTAGAAAGCTTAAGATTTAATTATGTTGTTTAGTGTGGAAAATGACAAAAGCTGATAGAACAGAACTGATGGATGGACCAGACGCTTGCAGAATAAGTTAAGTAGTTTTTTAATAAAAATACTAAATGTAGACACAAATACAGCAGCGTAAGGGTGATTCAAGAGAAAAGTCATAAACATAGCCAAGGAGGAAAATATATATATCAGTACAATACACAAAACGAGCGATGTCCAAAGTAAAAAAATACAAAGAGGGTCATACACGAAAAAACATAATATAAGATAAGGTTCGACATGCAGCTAGAGAATGTTGGCGATACTTTGCAACAAGGCTAATAAAAACTGAGCTTTAATAACAAAACAATACAAACAAATAAATAGGGAACTGGTGATACATTTAATACTGTGGTAAAGCTGAACAAACCCTTGTAGTTCCCTGTTAAGTTGACTACACAGTGAATTCGAGCACTTGCACACAGTGATTTACCCATCAATCTTTTCGCGTGTTTTGCAGATTATTATTTCAGCTAAGATTAATAAAACGTTTAACAGCACTCACAAAACTGAACTCCGACATAATTCTGCTTGTACCATTTGCTGATCATGAGATGCATGAGATGCAGCATGAGGTATGGATTATTTATACACGTATATATAACCCTAAATCAGAAAAAGTTGGGGGAGTATAGAAAATGTAAATAAAACAGTGTTTCTTACATTTACTTTGAGTTTAGTTCATTGCAGATAGTATGAACCGAAGATAATTCATGTTTTGTCCAGTCAACTCTATTTTCTATGTTAATATACACTCATTTCTGCATTTCGTATATAGATAGATGGATACTTTATTTATCCAGAGGGAAATTATTTATTATATGTAGCAGGTGTAATGCAGCTCTAATTGTTGTGGGGCGGAACAGGTAATTGGGTAGCCGCCCTAAGGATTCGGGGAAGGCATTTAGGCGGGCGCCTTTGGGGTCCATGGAGTGTTTGTACCGGCTGGCTGCTAAGCTAAGGGAGCTAGGAGTAGCGTGTTCGAGAAGACGGCACATTTTGTGAGCCACGCGGCACTGCGTTGGGGTGCGTGTTTACGGACGAGTCCAGGGGGACGGTCTCATCCATCAGTTGTGGACCAGGAACATAGAGGACTGGAAGGTGGCAGTATATTGGGTGCTAGCTGCTGTTCTCTCAGTGTTTTTTTTCTTTCTTTTGTTTTCGTTTCTGCTCCAACCAATTAGTATTTTAACATTAAAATATTTAACTATAATCGGTCTTGGTCAGGGCTACAGTGTGGGGAAACTGCATTATTAATTTGTGTGCTGTGTTCACAGAGTGGTTAATATTGTCGTGTAACGCTTGTCTGTGATTTGGATGTCCCAAATAGATTTTATTCCTTTGATTTGCTCTTATGCACGTGTGTTAAGCCGAGTGTTTTGGGTTAGTCCCCCAACTTCGTTGATACCTGACCAACCCGTAGACAATTAACTTTTAGCTATCTCTTTTAAAGTAATAAACTGACAGTGACTTGTAAAATTCTAAACTGTAATAAAGGACATTTTGTATGTACTTTCAATCTGTGTCGGTGCATTCATTAAGTCAGAGCTCCCCTTTGCTCTAGGTCTAAACCAAGGGGTGGCGTTGTCGGGTTTGTATCGTGATATAGAGGGGCGACCGCCACATATATATACCATCACAACAATATAACAGAATGTGAACACAACACAGACATGTTGTATGTCCATAAAAATCACATTTATTCCCATATTAAATGTACAATATGACACATGGCTGCACTTGTTATTTTAGAAAGCACAGGAGTCTGTTACGTGATGACGTTGCAGCGTATTCTGAATGAAGGCTGATATCACGTGATTAGTGTAGAAAATACAAGGGCACTGCTTAGGGACCGTGTGGGATTGAATGTTAAAAAGAATCAACTGAGTCAGTGGAAAGAGTCGGTTGAGTGAACTTGTTGTGATCAGCAAGCAGTGTAAAAATCATGTATGTAGTGTGAATGGTTAAATAAACAAAATATGTTGCTTAAGAGTATTTTTGCTTGGTTTTGTAAGTAAGTAATGTTCCATATTTTGAGCTTCAGTTTTTGACTCTTGATTTGTGCAGTCACAAGGGTGGCCACTTTCATAACCCCAAAAAGGAGGGCATGACAGGGGGTAGTCAAAATATTGTCAACAGCACACAAAATTAAAACCTTAATTGATATAATTGTAATGCAACCAAATAAACTAGAAAATTACTATGTTAATGAATGTTCTGCTCACCACATATAGGGTGTGTTCGAAAACCTAGGGAGCTGCCTTGCTGTCTTACTGTCCACATAGGCAGCTATCTAAAGAGAGAGGATTCTAATAAGTAATCGACTTATAAGTCAGGTTATTTGAACGCACTACCCAAAACATTCGAACCAATGGGATGAGGTGGCACAACGCGCTAGCATGTGAAATAACACCTCCCTCCGTGTACCGAAAATGGTGAAACTGTCCCTGACAAGCCCGAACTTGCAAATAAATACAGTTGTACACATTTATACAAATGAAAAACTAATGATAATTTATTTCCATTTGAAATAAGTCCATTCTTTGCTTCACGTTGTCCGCCATATTTGTTATTTTTTTGTGAGAAATGTCGTGCCGCACTGAATGCTGGGATTGCCTTCCTTTGCCATCGCTAAGGAAGCATCAGATGCTCCCTCGTTCTCCACTCAAAATACTGTTGAAATTTTAAGATACCTTACTAGAGAGGATATTAAGGCATCTAGGATTTCGAACAGCCTACTTCTCGGGAGCACGCATAGAATGACGTAAAATGCTGTCTATGTAGAGAGCGCACTAGGTTTTTGAACACACTCTTAGAGTCTATGAGTGATACTTTAGTACAAAAAGCATGAAATTCATCTTTAAAATTACAGAACGGTGAGAAGACCACTCAGAGCTGTATGTTGTTTTTCGTTTTGGCATGTTGACAGCGTTATTAAGGCTTAGTTATTAACTAGCATTTCAGGTCTGGACGTTCTTCATGGAAAGTGGTGACTTTAATTAACGTAATACAAGTAATTTATTTTTACATGCTCATAAGCCAACTACAAGCATATTAATTATGGTCGTTACAAGCATCGTTACAAGCATCCGGTAACAAATACGTGTCCTTTCAGGCATTGCGCCTGACTGTGAACAGGGAGATAAAAAAACAATTTGTCCGCTCTAAAATTGGACGAATAGACATCCTAGCAGTCACCGTAGCACGTTTCCATTCTTACTGTAAATGCAAAATACTGCTTACGTTTTTTAAGAATTCATGTTTTGTAAATTGGTTTAAAACCTCAGTTGATATAAAACAGATTTTCTATTTGACCACTGCTGTGACAATAATGTGACAGCATCCCTAATTAACACCGGTCTGTATCTGCCCCCCTAATTATCCATGTAGCAGTTTATGGATCTGGGTTAAACCACCCTAGCTACCCTTCTGTAGCCTAATTAATCATGTCTTTAGGCAACCAAATGTGACTGGGGAAGCATGTCTACTTGCTGAGATTTAATTGCCTGGTGGGCCCCTCATAATGTTTTATAATTTGTCCACTCCTCCGGTAAGACGTACTTCTCCTTGGAAAGGAAAAGAACGTGCATCCGACTTATATTTGGAAGGACAGATTGCAGGCAGCTGGTTAAAAAAAGCAGCTTTCTATTGCTAAAACCTGCTTTTCCTCAGTCGCAGCCTGTAAGTGCTATATGGCTGTGCTTAGCTCAGAAATCCCAGTGATGTCAGATGTATTCCCGTCTGTTTTGATGTTGTGGTGGTTTCGTGATCGGTACCAGTTGACTGCAGCTAAAACATTAATTTGTCATAGCGCTTGTCTCTGTGAAATCTAATCATGACCACATGGGGTGACTGTGACAGTATGGAAAGGGGGTCAAGAAATGGAAAAGTGTAATTAGTTGTCACTGTAGGGCTATATACCTGGAGGGTTTCTATCACTTAGCAAAACCACTGCCTTCTTAAGCAAGTATTTGCACGCAAACTGGAGATATTTGATCCACCTTAGTGTCAAGTGCTTCCATAGCTTTAAAAATTAAACAGTAAGAAACTCTCTAGTGGCTTTCAGTGGCCAGTTTGATTCAGATTTTATTATCTGCACTAGTTCTATAATAAGCAGGAACTGTCTTTTCGGATTAGCCATGCTTGGCAGTGCTGCCTGCCTCCCCACCCCTTACTTAGCTGAAAGAGATGAAAGCTCCCTCTGCCAGCCTCTTTCCCGGTGAGCTTGAAGTAACTGGAAAGCCTTTAACCTCCTCATGCCTACTCTGCTGCCTAGCTTCAGACTGAGCAGTGCAACTGCAGTAGAAGGATGCGTGATCACCAGCATTACTTTAGAATTAGACAATTAAAATATCTAGAATCCAATATGTATGGCCTTGATAGCTAAAATCCAATATGTATGGCCTCTCCAGTGTTCTAATGGCTGCACATGCGACAATAGTAGGAATTACCTTAATCTTGGTTTGGACTGCACAGCAATGTAATAGGATTTATTGGATGATTAAACAAGAAACAAGTTAATATACGTGTGTAAAGGTGTGCCAACTTTTCCAGCTTGACTTTAAGCAAAGATGCACAACCCCTCTCAAACATTCAGTTTGATTTGGAATGTATATGTAACGGGGAGTGTCGCACTTCACCACTGAGGCACCAAGTGTAGCCACACACCTGCGAGAATTGAAAATGAACCAATCTGCAGGATGCTAACCAAGGTCAAACAATACTGTGGCTAAAAAGCAACAAACAAAAAGTGGTAAAAAGTAAGAAATAAAACACACGTGAGGGAAATGATTAGTATTAATACATAAACAATTACTACTTAGAAAACATACATATGCTTAGGGCATGATTGGCAGTAGTCATATTCCAAGAATACTGCTACAGTAGAATGTTACTGGATGTGTACATGGTGTATGTGATAAGAAGTGCGTCAATTGCATTGTATGACGTCCAAAACCCAGTTCTAGCTGATTTTCCTGATTTTAGCTGATTTAGACCAATTCCTATGTTCTAGCTAAGAAATCTTGGTTAATGGTGGAATCTTCCACTGTCCTACAAGGTCACCGTAGAAAGTATATAGGGGTGTTTATTATTTCATGTATTATCACATTCACAGACTATTAATACTTCTAGTGTAAATTAAAATTTTTCTCTCACACACAAAAACATTCGCAGCCTGCACCGGAGACAGTGTACAGAAACAGGGATAGTGCAGAAATGAAAACTGGTTGCCAAAAATATGGCAAGCTTCTCAGACTGCCTGTGACAACCACGTTTTCTGAAATTAGGAAAAAAGGAAAACCAGATTAAGCAATGGAAGGTAATGCACAAGCGAGACTTAACCCCACCAACTAAATTTGAGGCCTGCTTCGAAACACACGGTCACGTCACCTCTGGAGCAGCTCGTTCATCCAGGGCGGTTCCCTCAAACAAACTGAAATGTGCTGCGGCATTGGCTAAATTTCTAGGAAGAGATAAAGTGTAATGGCATCATGCACCAGCAGAAAACTAAACCAGATTCAGCCTGGGATCACAGCTCTAAGAAAAAGGCAGGGAATAGTTGAAGAATAATTGGGATTTATAGTGCATTGAGGTGGGCGGCACGGTGGCTAAGTGGGTAGCACTGTTGCCTCACAGCAAGAAGGTCCTGGGTTCGATCCCCAGGTGGGGCGGTCCGGGTCCTTTCTGTGCGGAGTTTACATGTTCTCCCCGTGTCTGGGTGGGTTTCCTCCGTGTGCATAAACCAGTGCATTGTAGTGCCAGTCCCAAGCCCGGATAAACAGGGAGGGTTGTGTCAGGAGGGGCATCCGGCATAAAAACTGTGCCAAATCAGTAATGCGGAGCACGATCCGCCGGCGACCCCTAACGGGAGCAGCAGAGGAAATAGTGGATTGAGGTAATATATTTAATTTTAGTGTGACTACATTTATTTTTAATGTACTGTTGATAAGGTAAATTGCAGTTTAATTTATACAAAGGATATAATCAATAATCAATTCATAGCATTATTTATTATGTACAAGGGATCTTCAAAAAGTTTCCGCACTTTTATATCTTCAGTGGAAATGGTGAGGACAGGAGGAGTAGTAATTGGTCATGACTGAGTTACTGAGAGAGAGCTTATAGTTTAGATTTATCTGATTTCAACCTTTTTGAACTGCTCAAAGAAGCTTTAAGGGGAAGAAGATTTTCATGTGATGATGTGAAAGCCGCGGTGCATCAGTGGCTACATGCTCAACCAAAAACATTGGTTGTTTTTGAAATTCTTAATAAATAGGGTTAAAAAAGTGTGGAAACTTATAGTTTATACATGTGATTGCTGTACAAATGTATAGTATGTCCTGTAGATTTTGGAGATTATTATACTGCATTAATTTCCACCAGCATGACATATTTTTAGTTATGGAGAGAAACAGCTCCAGGCTGACATGGTGCTGATGTATAGAAATGTACACAATATGGAGTTCTGTATTCTGAATTATGTAATTATAGCACACACAGGAAAAACAGCCAGACAATAAGAAATGCCCTAAATGGTTTGTAATGTTTTCCAAACAGCTTAAGAACAGGTTCTTTAACTTCAAATGCAGAGATGCGAATTTAAACTTTGTTGCTGAGTAGATGTACAACAGAGTGTCCTCTCCACGACCTCATCAAAGTCTCCATGTCAAATGTGTTATATAAATAAATGTTTACATGTTGTTTCATAAGGACAAATCAATTTCTGCCACTGCTTTAGAGCTTATGCCAAATCCACCTACATCTGCTGCTGGAGTGGATGCGTCATCTAAACAGAGCTATTCTCCCGGCTGTGCTATATCCCTTACTGTTTATATAAAACATTTTTTCATGGCTTTTAATGTGATGATCCAGGCTGTGCACTGACAAAAAATGGCAGACTGTAACGAATATACCGATATGATCCTCCAGTATAAATACACAGGCTTTGTTGGCCAGTTCTGACTGGTTATTTCTTTTAGGGCTTCAAGCAGGGAATTAGGCTGCTTGTGGCTCTGTAAGGTAACTAATGCTTCTCTCTGAACTTTTCATCACCTCCTACTTTTTAGGAACCAGGACTGTAATGGATAAAAGTGTTTAATAGTGAAAAAATTGTGAACTTTAAGAGCTTGATTGTGAAGTGCTACTTACAACATGTAAAATACTGATATACTGTACCTGTACGTCACTGTATAAGTTACATATGTATTTTCCAAGAAAGTGACACATTTCTTTAAGTGTACTATTTAAAATATGCATTTGGACTAACATGTGGTGATAGTGTTGTCCCTTTTAAGATTTTCTACCCTGTTGTAAATTATAATAGATGCAAACATCCTTGGCATCAGAATATACTTAATATTCATAAATGTACATTTTCATTTCTTTTTTTCTCCCCCTTTTTTTTTTTTGCATTTTCTCCCGATTTTTAGTGAGTCCAATTGTTACCTAACTGCATTATGCTTCCTATCTACTGGTGCTGACCTCTGCCCCGATTGTGGAGAGCGAACTGACACATGCACCCTCCGACACGTAAGCAGTAGCCGACTGCATCTTTTCACCTGCACAAGGCGAGTCCATACGTGGATCAGCCTTGTGCACGGAGAGCCACACCCTGATTGCATTTATTTGTTGCCTTTTAAAGGACAAAAATGATTTTCCAGCAGTAGGCCACACTAGTTTAATTTAAAAAAATACTGGTAAGTGCTTTAAATGACCTTGCAGAAGATTATTAGGTTAAATAATTTTACTTATATATCATAATAATATTGTGTGAGCAAACAGCGCTTCATAATAAAATAGCTCACAGAGCTTTAAGCTTTAATCAACTTGACTGACATGCACAATCCTAACCCCAATCAAACACATTTGGGAGGAATTAGAACAAAGACTATGAGTCAGGCCTTACTACTTTACAGTAGTGTCTTATTTTATTGCTTTTGTGGCTGAAGAGACACATTTTTACAGTCATATTTCAAATTCCTCTGGAAAGCCAGAAGAGTTCAGGCTGGTACAGCAGCAAAGAAAGACAGATGCTTGACATATACTGATTTTAATGGTTTGGAAAGTGATGGTTAAGTGTCAGGTGTTCACATATTTTTGACATAATGATGTACTTTTAGACATGAAATTATTATTTATTAATTTGGTCATAATCATGCACCCATTATGTCAAGACTGGAGCCCCGATTTGAATCTGGGATTGTAGGGAGGTATACTAAAACATTCCTACCATATTAACAACTGACTGGAACACAGACGGATCCTAACATTACACAAAGCTAGTGAGTGGAATATGTTTATTTATAATTTAATACAATCAGTACATAGGGTTGAGACAATTTGAGACATTTGGACATGTCCCCCCTCCTCCAAATCTATATTGTGATTACAGCCTTGCATTATGAGTAAAATGCTTGTACTGTGTATATAACCAATAGAGCTACAGATTACTGTAATTCAGAAGTCTGCTGTTACAAAACTAGTGTTTACAGAAAGAAGGGTGGGGTGTGTTGACAACCTGAGTGAACACATTAAATGTAAAGAGTGTTTTAAAGTGTAACCCCCCACTGTTTCACTGCATTATCAAATGGATCATACAGTATTTATTAAATATTTTGTATCATGTACCGATCAAACAGAAAAGGAAAATTTAAAACCTGTACAGAAAAGACCAGCTTAAATCATTTTTTATTCTTTAGTTTTAAGCTACTTGGTGACTAAGCAGTAATATTTTTCTCCCAGGGTATAAAAGCAATACTGCACTATCCTGGCATTACATTCACCTGGTTTTACATTTTAATTATCATCCAGTATGTAAAGTCTAGAAGTCATTTTTATCTGACCTTCATAACTCAAACAGCACAGAAGTGTTTCAATTCAACTTTGCATGTCTCTTTTAAGGTTTTATTGCATGTTTGGACACCTAAACACTTTTTTGTTTATACATTTGATTCAGAAAATATTTAGACTCCTTGACTTTTGGCACACTATTAAATTGTAAATTTGATTTTGAATGTTTATCAATGGGCGGCACAGTGGCTCGGTGGGTAGCACTGTTGCCTTACAGCAAGAAGGTCCCAGGTTCGATCCCCAGGCGGGGCGGTTTGGGTCCTTTCTGTGCAGAGTTTGCATGTTCTCCCTGTGTCTGCATGGGTTTCCTCCGGGAGCTCCGTTACCTCCCACAGTCCAAAAACATGCAGTCAGGTTAATTGGAGACACTGAATTGCCCTATAGGCGAATTGGTGTGTGTATGTGTGTGTATATGTGTCTGCCTTGCGATGGACTGGTGCCCCATCCAGGGTGTTACTGTGTGCCTTTCGCCCATTGAAAAGCTAGGATAGGCTCCAGCATCCCCTCGCGACCCTAATTGGATAAGCGGTTAAGAAAATGAGTGAGCGTGAGAGACATGTTAAAAAACATCAAAGCTGGAAACTCTTATTCACAAAATTAATCAGACACTTTATTCAGTATTTCATAGAGGACTTTAGGCAGCAAACACAGACTCGAGTCCTTTTAGATACAGTATATCTGTAAATGCTTTGTATTTGACCAAACCTGGATTTGGGCAGTTTATTCCATTATTCATGGCAGATCCAACCTCTGTCAGATTAGATATTGAGCATTTGTAAATTGCTATTTCCAGGTCTCTTCACAGATGTTCAATGGAGTTTAAGTCTTTGGAGTGTCAATGTAGTTTAGGTCTGGGCTTTGACTGGGTCATTCAAGGACATTTAGAGACTTGCCCAGAAACCACTCTAATGTTATTTTGGCTGTTGAAAGATGAAATTAATGTTCCTGAGTTTGGCTGCATTCATCCGTCTCTCAGTTCTGATCAGTTTCCCTGTTCCTGAGAAGTACCTCCTTGGCATAATATTTCAAACACCATGTTTCACAGGAAGGATGGCAATAGTCAGATGATGTGCGGTTCTTTTTTTGTTTGATACAATTGCTATTCTGCCGACAAGTTTTTGGGAGCACTTAAAGCTTTAGGTCATATTTTATATTGTTGACTTGATCTATGCCTTGTCACTGTTTTATTGCTTAGATCAACATACAGCTGCTTGAACTTCATAGCTTGGTTTTTGTTCAACAATGCTGTATAACAATGCAGCTGACTGAGAACCAGAGAATTAAGCTGTTGATACCTGAAAACCCAAAGAAAATATAATACTTATTAATTTAGTTACTTTTGTTCATGCTTAAAAAAATAAACATTTGTTTATATTTAAAAGTGCACAGTAAAAAGACACAAAAAAATTTGAAGTTGATATGTACACTAAAAGTAAATTAAATAATAAAAGGAAACATGGATAAATACTTGTTTTACCTCACTGTATATTACAATGCATTAGATCTGTGTTTATAACTTTAAAAAACGGATTACATTTTGTTACATATTCTTCTTAACACAAGGACTATAGGTCTTATAAAAGAACCTAAATTGTAATTTGCTAGTTTTATTTTAATTAAGCAATAGAAATGTAGGAATAAAATTTTTGTTGCTTTAAATTGTAAAAAATTTAAAATTTTATTTAAAACTATATCAGCTTATATCAGATGTAATGTTTGCACATGACACAATTACACATTTTTAAAAATGTTATTCAGTTGTAAATTACAGTAAATGTAAATATTTAAAAAAGATTTGGTTTTTTAACATTGTTTACCACAGATGTTCTATTTACTTTATTTCAAAGAACTAAACTGCAAAGAATCACATAAACATTACAAAATATTAGTTATATGTTTGGGGGTTTTATTGGGCAATGAATACTATCTTAAATTAAAAATATTTATACACATATTTTGTGTGTAAATCTATTGTAAGATTTATAATTTGGGAACTAATATTAAAAGAATAGTATTTTCATGTTTTTCCACTTGTCTGAACTTGTGAGTAGCAAAAAAAGTTTTTCTGTCACTGTGTTTCAGTATTCTGCCTTATTTAATAGATGTGTCCAATCTTTTTGGTTTATGATTTATACATCTACCTCTCTTGGTTTTGTGTGCATGTGGCTCGTGCATTTTTAAAGGCTGGGAAGTAAGGGATTTTATGTCATGCTGTCTTTTTTTGTCCTGAACATGCAAGCTACTGCACGCAAGACCCACTCAGTCCCACCCTTAGCATAGTTGCTGCTTCTGGAATAAACTATATTGCTTTTTTCTGCAAGTGTACTGTATACACTTAATAAGTAAAATACTCTAGTACCTCTTAGTACTTCTACGCTTTAAACATTTTTATATAAAATTAAAAAAAATATTATATATATTTAAATATAATAGATTAGCATTAGCTTCAGAGGGGCAACATTAACCTTAACAAACGGTAAAATTGTCTTCACAAACCAACTCATATGTTTGCCTTATACAGAACAATGTTTAGAATTCACAATATAATAATAATAGTAATAATATTTATAATTTTTTAGGAGAAATAATAATAGTAATAATGACAATAAATAATGTAATTTTTATCATAATAATATTATATTATTACTCTAAATTACATCATAATTATTTTATATCTACACAAATAAAAAAAAGTTTCTTTTTTATATTTTATCTTGTTAACTTGTGGATGTGAACATTGCCCTGTACTCCTAAAATAATAATAACACTAATAATAACAACAATACAATAATTACAAATTACTATTATTATTATTGTTATTATTACTCCTAAAATAACAACAGTAATAATAACAATCATAATAATAGGAAATATTATTACTTCTACTACTGCTGCTTCTAAAAATTATAACAACAATACAATAATAACAATAATACAAATTATTATTATAATTATTATTATTAGGAGTACTAGACTGCTTCTAAAAATAATAACAACAATACAATAATAACAATAATACAAATTATTATTATAATTATTGTTATTAGGAGTAATAATAATAATGATAATAATAATAATTTGTTACGGTTACTACTACTACTTCTAAAAAATAATAACAATAATAATAATAACAATAATAATAACAACAACAATAATAATAACAATAATAATAATAACAATAATAATAACAATAATTTGTTACTGTTACTACTAGTAATTCTAAAAAATAATAACAATAATAATTATAACAGTAATAATAATAATAATAACAGTAATAACAACAATAATAATAACAATAATAATATTATTAATAATAATAATAACAACAATAATAATAATAATAATAATAACAATAATTTGTTACTGTTACTACTACTACTTCTAAAAAAAAATGACAATAATAGCATTTATTTTTCTTATTATTATAGGTCAGTCAAACTTATTATATTTTAAAATCTTTTATTTTTAGGTTCAAGATTTACTTTCATATTTATTAGTACAATTATACAATGAATGCATATTTACAATATTTTGTACAAATGAAAAAAAAAACTTTCACCTTAGGTGTTTTGTTTTCTCAAAATAGGTTGAAATGTATTCAGCCCAAATGTAACCATTTTCTGTACAATATTAAATTGTCTCTGTGTATACAGTATGTGTGTGTGTTTGTTTGTTTTAGTGTATTTAGTTTAGACTGTGTTTTCCTAGATTTAACACAAAAAAATGACATTTATTCTGTTTGGAATGAATTCATTTCAAACAGTGTTTATTTACTGTGTAACAGAGAGATGTATTTTTTTACAGCGGTGCTGCTCTAGTGTTTAGCATTACTTCTTCCATTGCGTAGGCCTGAGTCTCTCCATTCTGCGCTGTCATTTAAATTCCTTCCTCCTGTGAAAATTTAGGTCAGGCCACAATTTCCTTACCAAATCCCCTCACCCACTCATAGACGTAGCAATAAGTTTGAGTTTTTTACTACTTCATCTGAGTGCAGAGCAGAAAGCAGATACACAGGAAATGAACGTGTTAGGGAAACAGATCATTCATAGGAAATTTCAGGCCTGAGTGAAGAATCCAGTAAAAATGCATCACATGTGTGGAACATAAACCACATGCTCTAATTACAGTACAGACACAGCACATGTATATGCACACAACTGACTTCTGAATCAGAGTGCAGGGTGGGGTGCAGCACGACTCAAGCTGACAGGTCGAAACTGCCACTCATAGTAAGATTTACAGTCCCATCAATGAGATATAGGATAGTTGGTTAGGATGCACCCACAGTGATTTCCCTCCTTACTGTGATGGAAACAATATGGCAATCAATATTTCACATAAATACTGTCTGCTGCAGTCAGTGAGCCAGAAACTGCAGAGGGAATTTACAATATATCTACCCTATAGACAGATTGTATAGCTGTTAATTTTATTGCACTGCATTTTTGTAAAAGTGCTACATTGTTTCATGTTATTGCTTACAACACCCATATTATTATAAAGATTTTGTACCTTTACTGATTATAACAACATGGATCAATCCTTTCTATAACATGAATACATTATTATTGTTATTATTATTATTATTACATTTACATTACATTTACATTTTCGGCATTTAGCAGACACTCTTATCCCGAGCGACTTACAGAAGTGCTTCCATTACCCTACTCTAGTTTAAGTAGACAACAGTCCAAGAACACAAATATGCTAAAACCCTGTTAGAATAATAAGTTATTATTATTATTATTATTATTGTACCAATTGTATGGTATATACAAAAACAGAAAACTATATGCAGCAGGTTTAATAAAAAGTTACATCCTTTAAAATGGAATGTTAAGGCTTACTAGAATGTATTTAGTAGTCTATATTTCATAGTTTTTTAAATGGTACACAATTTAGTTTTATTATTTACTTTTATATGTAGTATTTTATACATATTTGAACACACACAGTATTTTATACATATTTAAATATACATATATATGTATACTACAATATTAAAAATACATATTTTATAATTAAATATTTAATTAAATATATATCAACATGGATCAATCCTGTCTATAACACAAATGCATTATTATTATTATTATTATTATTATTGTTATTATTATTATATAAAAGAAAACTATATGCAGCAGATTTAATAAAAAGTTACATCATTTAAAATGGTATGTTAGGTCTTACTAGAATGTATTTAGTAGTCTATATTTCTCATATTTTGTAATAGTATAAAATTTTGTTTTATTTTTTACTTTTATATTTAGTATTTTATACATGTTTTAAAAATATATTTTATGACTAAATACTTTTAAAGTCTCACAATTCATTTAATTAATTAAATTAAACAAAACAAACATTTCTTTTTTTTACAATATAGCTTTTGCAATTGCCCCTGACTTTTTTTGGAATGTGTTGCAGGCCTGAATGCAGTAATTAATGTATATTAACAAATTAAATTAAGTTGACAAATCATATTTTGGGTTCATACTGTAATGGAATGAAATGGAATACAAAATCTAAAAAAAAACCACATTTTTAAATTCATATATTTTTTTATACTGTCCCAACTTTTTTTTTTTTATTGGGGTTGTAAAAATACTAAAAACTAAAAAAAGGACAGTTTGTTTAATATTTATTTAATATTTTTAATAGGGTTACTAGCCTACTGGTTAAAATGATGTGCAGTGTAATGATTCTAATCCTATTTTAATTGTATGGCATAAAATCCAGTACCAAAATCATTTATTGTTGTATTATGTTATTTTACCCATCTTCACATATGATCAGTTTGGAATGCAATAATGCATACTTTAGATTTTATTAGCTGCCTTGAAATATTTTTTATATGTATATAAGCTTCAAATGCAAAATACACACCTCACCCTGTTACTCAAGCTAATCTGATGCATTCAAAAAGATAATAAGTAAATATTTCATTTGCTTCTGAAGTGAAAATGATTTTGGTGATTATGCGTGTCTTAAAGTCATAATGAGATTGGGATGAGCTACCACAGGGATGTGCTCCTGCAGAGGATACACCACTAATTCCCACATTCAGCAGCACACCAGGTAGGCAGGACAGCTGTCTAACATAAAGATGCATGTGTCAATTGAGAGACGTTAGTTTCATATTATTGGGTGAGATGAGACGGTGGCATGGCACCCCAGGGACCAATGCAGATAGAGTCAGAGCTTTGTGCTGAACTTCACTGGGTATAGGTTCAGTATTCAGGGCCATTGACAATTGCTGATCAGGTCATTGACCTCATCACCCATTCTGTTAACTGATCACACCCAATCACATCTTAATCCCAGCAGGCCTTCGCCAGTCTGGCGCCCTACAGCTGTGCTACTGCTTAGTGAGGTGGGCCTTTATTGCATCCATAAAGCCCTAACTGATCAAACAAGCCGATTGTGGGGTCTGTCCTTTTGTTTGACTTCATCACATGATTCTGCTGAGCGTAAAATGTAATCACACAAATTATCGGCGAGCCATTCATAGAGACGTGGCTGATTGTACTAGAAATAGAAGACAAATCATAGGTGGGAAGTCTAATCCCCAGAGCTCCAAAGCTCCTAAAACTATAGATTTACTATCAGAAATTATTATGATGTTATATGTAAACATACAAAATATACTCAAGTTATAGTAGCCTTACTGAATTATTAAATTTAGATCTTTTTATAGTGTCTTATATGCATTGCTGTGTTTGTAACCTTTTCAACATTTTTTACAGCATGTGTATTGATTAAAAACTATTTAACATAAAATAAAATTAATAGTATTACCTTTTATTTAAATGATTTCACTATTATAGTTTATCAGCCAATATTGCCCATATATAGAGCAGTCGTAGCTATGGTTAATGTACTGCACTAGTAATCAGAAGATTGTATTTCAAGCCCCACCACTGCCAAGTGCTACTGTTGGGCCCCTGAACGAGGCCCTTGACTCAGAGACAATTGTAGGTCCCCTTGGGTAAAAGCATACATGTCTGTTGTGAATACTATATTGTTCAGAAGTGTGCTCAGCTGGTGCAGTGGTATGACCATTACTGCTGATGTCTGGTGATCCAGGGTTCAAATCTCAGCTTTGCTATTGGTTGATCAGCTGTCTGCACAGATCTGATTGACTAATGTCTTTGGGGGGCAGGGCAGGGGGATGGATGGTCGAAACAGTCCAGCTATTGGGAGGTGCACTTGTAAGTGAGGTATATGAACCAGAATGATGCGTTGTGGTGAACCCTACAGTGGTGGACCTGACTAGTCTAGTCTACTAGATCATTGTTTTTATTTAATCTTATTTCTTAATTGTAGCTTTTAATATAAATCAAAAGCAAAATATCCATGTTATTCATGTAAAGGATGATGTTATTATAATTGCAAATAAATAAACAATAAAATAATTAAAGCATTCACATGGCGTGAATAGTTTTATAAGTATTACTATGGTATTGATTATATTTATCAAGTTCATGGGTAATAAGGAAGAGAGACAATAGTTACTATAGTTACTATATAGTTACTATAGTTATTATAATTTATAGTAATAAATATCTTTAATAGCAATATATCATTAGCAATATATCTTTTAGTTTGCAAGTTATTTTCTATTATTATTTGATATAATCTTTAAAAATACTTAATATAGCCTTGTTTTTTATACTATCTGAATAAACACCATGGTGATTATGGGTTGATTTTTGCAATACTGTTTTGTTTTGTTATTGTTTATAACAATTTTATTGCAATACTGTTTTGTTTTGTTATGGTTTATAACAATTTTATTGCAATACTGTTTTGTTTTGTTATTGTTTATAACAGTTTTATTGCAATACTGTTTTGTTTTGTTATTGTTTATAACAATTTTATTTTAATACTATTTTGTTTTGTTATTGTTTATAGCAGTTTTATTTTAATACTGTTTTGTTTTGTTACTGTTAACAGTTTTGTTGTAATACTTGTTTTATAATGAATATTTCTTGGCAAAATGTTTACAATTATTAAATTATCTGTGTAAATTACGTACTATACATTTCAGCTTTATGTTCTGTATCACATTGATATGTATGTGTATTTATTCTTAATATGTAAATAGTAAAATCATTTAATTAAAGGATTCTGATAATACCCTATATTAAGTCTCATGTGTGCACTATGCGTCATACAAACAAACTGTACTGGGAAAATATTGTACTATTGATCCAGTTGTAAGTTGGGAATTATTGTATAATAGCAAACCTTATTTAAAGTCTGTTCAGGGTTACTAAACTGTGGGTGTCAGTGGGGTCAGTGTGAGTTCAGAGGAGCGTAAAAGTCATTAATCTCAGTTGAAACTCATCACCACCCACAACCTTACTATTAGAGCATGCTGTTTGGGTGTTTTGAATGAGAAAGGGTAGCATCTGCTGGTAGATCACCTCTCATTGTTTTTTATTTGGCGTGACCCTCTGAATCTGAATTTAGAATGATTTTTAAGTATTTTCCAAACATACAATTTAAAAAAAATTTATATAACCAAAGGTTGAATTAAATGCAATGAAAATGCATTTTTTTCAATAATAATAATAATCTAAATTGTCTAAATAATCTAAATAATCTAAATAATAATCTAAATCTAATTGTTAAAATATTTTTCAACAATTTTAAAATATTTATAGATTTATATTAAGTTAAACTTTATGTAATGTACTTTCATATTAAAATGGAAAAGTTTAATTAATATTAAAATGGAGAGTTTAATTAATCTCAATAACCTCAAATAATAATGAATAATGTTAGAATTTCTTAATCAGGTCAAACAAGGTTGCTCATTTTGTTAATGATTCCAGCTTTCTTTTTCACATCAGAAGCAGTGACAGCCTGTGTTTGAGGGTATTAGTGCTGATTTTGGGTCCCGCTGTTTTTATTGCCTAACAAGGCTGAACCCGGAGAACCTTTAGATCCGCCTCTGACCCGAACGGTCAAACCTGATCAATCCACTGATGCAGCACTTTCAGCCACCACACTGAGAGCTTAAAGAGGCACCGCAAGATCATCCCTCCATGCTGCCTGAAAACACACAGCCAAAAATTTAAGAAAAATAGATGCTAGGACTTTGGCTGTACCAGTGCAGTGTCTGATTAAAAAAAACTACATTATTGCATTACATTTCAAGCATTTCATTATTAGATAAATGTCTTAAGTTTATGATGTAGATCTCCCAAATATGTTTTCTGTTTTTTTTAACAGTCAATGACTTGCTTCAATTCCACTTAAATTTTCTATTGTAGTGTAGTTATATTATACAACATTGAAATAATGTTAATGTAAAAAAATTAAATGAAAATGAACAGGTTAAAAACATAAAATCATTTAATTGTAACATGTTTTGTGTTTCTTTTTTACTATAGCATGGTCCAGGGATACTGAATCAGCCACACAGTTTAAAAAATCCTCATATACCAAATGATAGCACAGTTTAAAAGTAACCCAAAAAGGGCTGATGTAAAAGCTTTTACCAGAGCGGCTAAAATACTACAATGCTAGACGTAAACCACCCAACATGGGTGTAAAATAAAAATAAGATGTCTGAGTTATTTTATTATATGATATTATGTTATGTTATGTTATATTATATTATATCATGTTTGTTATGTTATATTAGTTTATGTTATGTAATATTATATTATATTATATTATTCTATATGATATGATATTATATTACGTTATGTTATATTAGTTTATGTTATGTAATATTATATTATATTATGCTATGTGATATGATATTATATTACGTTATGTTATATTAGTTTATGTTATGTAATATATTATATTATATTATGTTTGTTATGTTATATTATATTACATTATATTATGTTATGTTATGTTATGTTATTATGTTACATTATGTTTATGTTATATTATATTATGTTGATGTTATGTTATTAAATAATATTATATTGTATTATGTTTATGTATGTTGTTTGTTATATTATGTTCATGTTATATTATATTATATTACATTATGTTAATGTTAATGTTAATGTTATATTATATTATATTATATTATGTTATTATATTATATTATATTATATTATATTATATTATATTATATTATATTATATTACATTACATTATATTATATTATATTATATTATATTATATTATATATACTATATCTTGAAATTACTTTCATTGTGAGTTTAAAAATTACATGGAGAGCTAAACACAGTCACATAAATGTAACAGTTAAGCTGCTCAGATTTATTTATTTTTTTCAAATAATGCACAATAAAACATTTTTTATATATTATTCTGACACAATCAGAGATTATAGCAGCATTTGTTGTTATTATTTTTTCTAATGTTTTCTAATTAATTTTTGTTTTCTAGTTTGAATCACCATGTACCTCACACATACTCTTTTAAATCCTCTTTATGGTAAGAATTCATGCAAAAAAGTTAAAAACACTTCTCCAATGGCCCATCCAATTTCTAAAAGGGAGTTTCCTCTAAATAAATGTCAGCATGTTCTTTGTACTCAAACACAGCTCTGTTTGTTATTTCAGCACCCTCCTTTACTGGGCTAAAAAAGCGTGGCATCGGAGGCCGAACAGTGTTCCCTCCTTTAGCCATTGTTGAACGGCTGCCACCAGCAAACAGTTCGGTCAGTGCCAGAGAGAGAGAGAGAGAGAAACAGAGGCGAGTGAGAGGGAAGAGGACTGGATTAAGCTGGGATCCCTGGCCAGTGAATTTCTGCCTCCTTCCAGCAATCTATTGCTTGGCCTCACTTTAAGCACAGCTGTCAATTTGTTGTAATGTTATGACAGACAGCTTTTGTCCTCTCCTCTTTCTATTATTTAAAGGAATTGTAATTATGTTTGTATGTTTGGTTTGAGTGGAGTGGATAGTGTGTAGACAGTTTTCAGTTGCTTTGCCCAGATTGTGGTTATTAGAGAAAAGGTTTTTTCTGCATGCTCTGTTTATAATTTGCTCCAAAAGCAATGCTTGAAGCCCCCTTCACCCAAACAACAAGGGAAAAAAAAAAGTAAATGACACATTTGGAGAACTTTTGTGGATTCTCTGTTAGTGTAAGTGGGTTTGGGTGGTAAGTTAAATAGGTAATGTTTTAGAAAACATCATTAAAAGAACATTCGCCCAATTATATTGCCATATAATGATCCAGAAACCCATGTTGGGTGTTTTAAGCCCAGCAATGTAGTAGTTTGAGTAAAACCTTTCAACTCAACCATATTTGGGTTACCTTTTATCTGAGCTATCATAGGATTTTGGCTCATGCTATAGTAAAAAAGCTTCTTTTACAGCCAGGAAACCCAAAACATATAACAATTGAACGATTTTGTATTTTTCTGTTTTATTTAATTTTTTTACATTAACATTATTTTTATATTCTATAATATTACTACACTAAACAATACAAAATTTAAGTGGAATAGAAGCAAATTAATTTATTATTGGAAATCTATATCGAGAAAAAATATCTAATAATAAAATGACGATTGTCAGTCTACCACAGGGCAGTTATATTTTGTTATAATCTAATATTTTAGAAAGGAAACACACATTTGTTTTATACCAAAGCAGAGATATACACCGATCAGCCATAACATTAAAACCACCTCCTTGTTTCTACACACACTGTCCATTTAATTAGCTCCACTTACCATATAGAAGCGCTTTGTAGTTCTACAATTACTGACTGTAGTCCATCTGTTTCTCTGCATGCTTTGTTAGCCCCCTTTCATGCTGTTCTTCAATGGTCAGGACTCTCCCAGGACCACTACAGAGTAGGTATTATTTAGGTGGTGGATCATTCTCAGCACTGCAGTGACACTGCCATGGTGGTGGTGGTGTGTTAGTGTGTGTTGTGCTGGTATGAGTGGATAAGACACTGCAGCGCTGATGGAGTTTTTAAACACCTCACTGTCACTGCTGGACTGAGAATAGTCCACCAACCAAAAATATCCAGCCAACAGCGCACTGTGGGCAGCATCCTGTGACCACTGATGATCTAGAAGATGACCAACTCAAACAGCAGCAATAGATGAGCGATTGTCTCTGACTTTACATCTACAAGGTAAACCAACTAGGTAGGAGTGTCTAATAGAGTGGACAGTAAGTGGACACAGTATTTAAAAACTCCAGCAGTGCTGCTGTGTCTTATGCACTCATACCAGCACAACACACACTAACACACCACCACCATGTCATTGTCACTGCAGTGCTGAGAATGATCCACCACCTAAATAATACCTGCTTTGTGGGGGTCCTGACCATTGAAGAACAGGGTGAAAGCAGGCTAAAAAGGTATGTAGAGAAACAGATGGACTACAGTCAGTAATTGTATAGCTACAAAGTGCTTCTATATGGTAATTGGAGCTGATAAAATGGACAGTAAGTGTAGAAACAAGGAGGTGGTTTTAATGTTATGGCTGATCAGTGTATATTAACTAAACTGTATGTTACACTAGTTAGTTTTCTTGCAGATGTTTTCTTCATACAAGCTGTCACACCTGAGTCCCTCCAGATTAATATTTCATCTCCTCACACCAAAATATTTATTCCCCTTCTCTTTGAGTACCCCCTTACCTTCCTGGCCTGCACGGGAAGTCGGTGTGGTGTTTTTAATGGCAGAAGTAGAGAGATTCCTGCTGTGATATAGGGATTAGCTGTATATTCATCATACACTTGCTTTAACCAACATTTCCTTGTCAGTTTCATTGGAGCAGCCTTGCAATATCAACAAGTCATGCATATTTATACATGCAGGAACAACACAGCTTGAGCCGTAAATCTAGTTTGGGCTGCGCCAGTCTGTCATGGCAGAATGTGACCCTCGTGCGAGAAAGTCACCCCCCCCTCACTCCTGCACCGTGACAGATGAGAGTCCTGTCTGGATGTGGGCATGGCCCAGGCATCCATCACCTCAAGCTGCTCGCTTAGCTTCTGATTTACACTATAACGTGAAGCAGAGACTGGACGCTTTATCAGTGCTCGGGCAGTTGCATGCTCTTTGTTCTGCAGGAACGTTTTTTAGGACCTGTCCCTGACAGCCCACAGGTCATTTTTGTTCTGTTCCCAGTCTGTGCTCCGTTCAAGAGCCATCATTTTTTTACAAAGGGGATTTTGCTTCCACCAGCTTACAAATCACTGGTGCTTTGAACTATGCTAATCCATCTTTGTAACTTCATATAACCTCTCTAATGATCCTGGCAGAGAAATGATTTTGCTTTATTGTGCAGGGCCTTAAAATTGACAGTGATTTCACGTACTGCTCATGGCTTCCGACCCTCTTGCTTCCTACATCTGGCACACAGGGGCAGTAAAATTAACTTTTAACATCGTGCTTGTAATACTCTGCTTTATTTTATGGCAAATATGATAAATGTACATGGTGGAAATACATACAACAGATCAAAGTTTATTTTCCTAGTGTCTTTCCTCTCTTGAGGTTGAAGAGTCTTTGATGACTATTCAAGTGAACTGGTTTAGGAATTTAGACTTGATTATAATGGGCTGGGTGTTTAATCATGTTTGATTTGAAACAGATTTTTGCATTATCACAGTTAAGTCTTCCTGGACATAATAATGATGAGGAATACTGAATAATACGTGCTCACAGCAGGCATTTACCTAAAATAACAGAATGCAGTTGTTGCTGTTACAATTGTAATGGTTACTTCTATGCCTACCTCTAACATGATTTCACTATTTCTTTCTCAATGAAGTTAATATACATTTAAAAATCTTTAAAATTATTATGCTGTAAATTTGAGTTTAAATAATGCTTTAAAATCATTGTTAGTCTGGAGGGCGGCATGGTGGTGGCTCGGTGCATGGGTTTCCTTCGGGAGCTCCGGTTTTCTCCCACAGTCCAAAAACACGCAGTCAGGTTAACTGGAGACACTGAATTGCCCTATAGGTGAATGGGTGTGTGTGTGTGTGTGTGTGCGCACCGTACAGGGTGTTACTGTGTGCCTTGCGCCCATTGAAAAGCTGGGATAGGCTCCAGTCCCCCCCCCTTCCCCAACCCTAATTGAATAAGCAGTTAAGAAAGTGAGTGAGTGTTAGTCTGGATTACACAGGTGGTCAAACCACAGAGCAATTTTTGCAATGTCGATGCTACTAGGTTCAGTAAAAACATGTGTTTAGTTCATATTTACCTTTTATGTGTGGTTGCACCGCCTCCACTGTTTTTAGGGCGGTAACAATATAATTTGTATTATTTAAAAAAAATCTATTGATTATTTTTGCCAAATGTATGTGTATGCATGACAATAAGCTTGCTGGACATTGTATTTCAAACTTATGGTAATTAATATGAAGTTGTTAGGGGCTGTGGTAGCTTATCAGTTAAGGTATCGGCCTAGTAATCTGAAGGTCGCCAGTTCAGCCCCATCACTGCCAAGCTGCCACTGTTGTTCCCTTGAGCAAAGCCATTAACCCTCAATTGCTTGCATTGTATTCTTGCATTACTATAAGCTGCTTTGGATAAAAGGCCCTGCTTATTGCTATAGATTTTCATTGATATGAAGTTGCCCTCTCTTTAAGGCTACTTACTCTTTCACGCTGTTCATAGCTTTTAGTCTTTTAAAAGGCTTTTCACAAGATTTTGTAGTATGCCTGTGGAAATTATGCCCATTCAGTCAACATATGCAATCAACATTTCAATTCCTCTAGCTGTTAGTGGGGTTGAGGTCAGGACTAAAGATGCCCCAAATGCATCATGTTTTTTATAAGCTAGGAGTACTAAAGATTTGTATACAAATAAAGAAAAACTAGTCTCTTTTTTGCTCATGCCCTTTTACATTAGGTCTCTGCAACATTGTGTCTCTTTGGGTTTGACATAGATGACCAGTTTGCTTTTGCAGTGCTTTTAAACTTTTAGCAAGGTGCTTTGTTGCACTTGAGATTTGTTTGCACTGACTTGTTTGTAAAACCACATTTCTTTCTTACTGGTTAAGAGTAATATTAGGATCAGTGTAAAACTTAATAATTAATCTAATAGAATTTTTGTTTTGGCACATTTTAGTATGTATCTTTAATTATTTAATGCCATTAATTAAAAAAATATATGAACTGAATGCCGTCAATACATCATTGACCTTTTTCCATGTTTCCCTAATTGTTGCCAATACCCCTATTGCAATTCTCTTGCCATTTGTACCACCCCCTTGCTGGCCGGGAAAAGCTGAGACCATCTCCTACATGCCTGAAGTCGCCTGCATCTTTTTACACTCAGTTGTGCCTGTTTAAAATCCCGGCCAGAGGATGATAATTTAAGACCTAGGAGATGACATAAAGCCATAAAGCTACCCATTTTCCAAAAGTAAGTATAGCTAAAACTACTACATTTTTAAATCTACATAACTTTATATGTGGTATAAACTGTACATATAAAAGTTCTAGAAATAGTCATGTTAAAAAATAATAAAGTTTTAAATACTAGCATGAGCATGGCTAAAGCTACCTAAGAATTTGAAGACCATGGTGGTGTAAAACTCAAAATAAATAAAGCTTGGCATAGCAAAACCTGCTATAGATGGTAAAAGAAGAAGAATGCCTTTATTTGACATATTTACACATACATGTATAGAGTACAATGAAATTCTTTTCCCGCATATCCCAGCTTGTTTGGAAGCTGGGGTTAGAGTGCAGGGGCAGCCATTGTACGGCGCTCCTGAAGCAGACAGAATTCACAGCTTTGCTCAAGGTCCCAATCGTAGCAGCATGGCAGAAAGAGGATTGAACCCGCGATCATCTGATTGATAGTCCAAAGCTCTACACACTAGGCTACCACTGTCCTTAATACTGTCAAGCTACTAGAAAACTACTAGAAAAACATGATTCGTAGAAGCTGCCATTTATTAAGCTATATTAGTTCTAAAAGTTGGCATGGCTTTAACATCTAGAATCATAAAACTTCACCAGTCTAAAACTACCAGGGATTTTAAAGTTAGCATGGCCAGATATACACTGATCAGCCATAACATTAAAACCACCTCCTTGTTTCTACACTAGCTGTACATTTTATCAGCTCCACTTACCATATAGAAGCACTTTGTAGTTCTACAGTTATCGACTGTAGTCCATCTGTTACTCTACATACCTTTTTAGCCTGCTTTCACCCTGTTCTTCAATGGTCAGGACCCCCACAGGACCACTACAGAGCAGGTATTATTTAGGTGGTGGATCATTCTCAGCACTGCAGTGACACTGACATGGTGGTGGTGTGTTAGTGTGTGTTGTGCTGGTATGAGTGGATCAGACACAGCAGCGCTGCTGGAGTTTTTAAATACTGTGTCCAATCACTGTTCACTCTATTAGACACTCGTACCTGGTTGGTCCACCTTGTAGATGTAAAGTCAGAGACGATCGCTCATCTGCTGCTTGAGTTGGTCATCTTCTAGACCTTCATCAGTGGTCACAGGACGCTGCCCACAGGGCGCTGTTGGCTGGATATTTTTGGTTGGTGGACTATTCTCAGTCCAGCAGTGACAGTGAGGTGTTTAAAAACTCCAGCAGTGCTGCTGTGTCTTATCCACTCATACCAGCACAACACACCACCACCATGTCAGTGTCACTGCAGTGCTGAGAATGACCCACCACCTAAATAATACCTGCTCTGTGGTGGTCCTGTGGGGGTCCTGACCATTGAAGAACAGCATGAAAGGGGGCTAAGAAAGCATGCAGAGAAACAGATGGACTATATTCAGTAATTGTAACTACAAAGTACTTCTACATGGTAAGTGGAGCTGGTAAAATGGACAGTGAGTGTAGAAACAAGGAGGTGGTTTTAATGTTATGGCTGATCGGTGTAAGTCCTACAAAGTTGGCATGGCTAAAGCTGATAATCATCAGATTGACTATGAAATAGAAAGAAACAGAAATAAATATTTATAACAATAATATGCATAAAGCAATAGCATACATGACTAATAATTTTCAGAGCATGTTTAACTCAAAAAAGCAACAACTCAATGCAAGTGTTTTTTCGTATTCAGTTGTGATAATGGCACTTAGTCAGGAATGATGGTGGTGCTGATTGTAAGATGGCATTGAGTAATTAACAGAGTCTCCAAGTATAGCCTCTATCTCACATTCCCTTCACACTCTCAACTGCAAACCATCTGCTAGTGCCGACCCTTGGAAAGATTTGGATGACACGTCAACCCTATTTCATCAGAATCAAAGCTGGTGGTCACATCTTCGATCTAAATGTTACTATTCATTTAAAAATGTAGCTGGCAGACTGGCATTGTCTAAGAGCTGGAAAGTTCTTTACTAAGGTCCACCCTAGGGAGTGACAACCTTGATTACTTTAATGGAATAGTTCAGTGAATGGGCCAGTTGATTACTTTTAATGTTGGTAGTTGGAAACTGACCTAGAAAGCTTACTTCCCCTTGCTCGCCTACAAATCAGAGAAATGCTCTCAGATTGACTTGACTGAAAAAAAAACCTTGGCTACAGTTTTGGAACTTGGCTCATCTGGATACTCCCTAGGATTGAAATCCAGGATGGCTTTGGAGAGGGCTTGGGAAACAAACCCTGAGATTCTCTCCACACCATGTTTAACCCTGCCAAGATTCCATCACTGGATAATCAATATCTGTTATTTCTCTTGGCATATTGGTATTCATGATGGCTTGTCCAGACAGGCATGGCAAAATAAAATAGTAAAATCAACAAAGAAAAAAAAATCTGGGACCACTGACTCTAAAATTTTATAACACACAGAGTGTAAGCTAACACTGATCTTCATGTTCCAGTGTTAAGGCGAGTAAATGGATTTAAAGTGATTACATTACATATATGAAGTAACTAGGCCATAAAAGTCAACTTAAATAAAAAGTCTACATATTTATTTAGAGATTTTCATCAACAAATTGCAAATGCATCAATTTTCAGCAATGAAAATGAACTATACACCAGTACTGTCAGCTTACTTCCCAGCAATGGTCAGAACTATTAAATCTTGCTCAATGTTTCAGAGGCCTATGTGTTGCGAAATCAAGTGTATTCCAATAATATTTAGTAACTTTAGCACTGCATCCTCAACCACTGCACATTTAGAAAAAAGGACTCCCAAATAAGAGTGTAAAAGAATAATTCTTCTTTTTTTTTGCATTTTCTCCTAATTTTCCTTCCATTTAGCGCAGTCAATTTTGTCTTTCGCTGCTGAGGGATACCCGATTGCATCCGGGGCGAGCATGTTGCTGCACACGCCTCTTCCGACCTGTGCACAGCCCTCCTCTTCTCGCCCCTGCATTCTGCACAGGCATCTCTTCTGCCATTCACAGCGTATAAAGACCCACCCACCCACACATAGTCCGCCCCCCAGAGACGGTGGCCAATTAGTATCTGCTGCAGGCACTGGCAATTATGTCCACCAGATGGTGCCCAGCCAACCGGTGGCAACACAGAGTTTCGAACTGAGGAGTTCAGAATCTCGGCATTGGTGTGCTAGCGGAATATCCTGCTGTGCCACCTGGGCGCCGTAAAAGAATAATTCTGAATGATTATGCTACACATAAACAGAATTAAACCACCTCTCCTACACTTCTCTTAAAAAGGTAAAAAAAAATGCTTTGTTAGCAATAATATTATGTTATTAGAAATGCTTTACAGTCCAGATAGAATCAAACTCTGCTATATAACATGGCCTTGTAAGTATTTGGAAATATTCAATGAAGGTAGAACAATACTGTGGCTAAAAAGCCATTAACAAAAAATGGGGTAATCACAAATAAATAAACAGACAAATTAATACAAAAAAGGTAACAAATGAAATACATAAAAACATTTGGAACCCGCGACAGAGAAAGTGGATAGAACAGAGCTAGCGCAGAAATGAGAACAGGATGTCGCAATATGACAGGCTACGTAGGCTGTCTACATCAAGCCAGCCCTCAGAACACAGGAAAGACAGTTAACTGTCTGAACCTGTCGAGTGGATCCCTTACCACACTAACTCGCACTCCCTTGAGCATACCGGTGGTTTTATGGGTGACTGCAACTCAGGAAACAAAGATGTCACATGTCTCTTCCAGGGCGGTTCCCATGAGAAGCCCAACAAGCCACGACACCAGGGCAAGTTCCCAGAAATAAACAGCATGCCAACATTCCATGTCATCGAGCAATCCGGCACCATAGCTTTAGAGAAAAGCAAGTATGCCAACCAAGAAGCTGGCAAAGAAGACAGAGAGAAGGTGTTATGATATATAGGAAACCATAGACGCAGGTGACTGTCAATTTGAGAGAGCTCTTTTAATTCCATCTGATAGAAGGTACAGATGATTGTCAACTATGAAAAGTCCATGCCCGGCCAAACTAGGCTGCCCAGGACACAACTTCTAACATGCAGCAGCAATTTTGACGGCAGCCACCACAGTACAACCAGATTTTCTCTATCTTTGTTTTAGTCCCATAAAATTGCTTGGCGGTTTTCATTTTGGGCTACAGTAAAGAATGATAATTAAAGGGAACCTTGTGGAGTCAAACAATGGCATCAGATAAGAGATAAACCAAATGTGGTCAGCTGGCTTTTTTGCTGCTCTTTGTTTGTATGCATTCAGACATATATTGCACTGTTTATCAAGAAGAACAACAAACCTTACCACGGTAGACCTGTAATCAGATACAGTGTTTGTAATCCATAGAGCAAACCTAGACATTTTTTTATTCTGTGCTTTTCTTTATCTTGCTAGTTTCCACTCCACCTGGTACTTCTGAAACCCTTGCACTAAATGCATGGTGCACAGTCTGAAACAAGACAAGAGCCTTTCCCATACTTTTACGGCCAAGCTAGAAGCATATAATTAATTTCAAATTAATTATATAATTTTATTATCCATATTGATTGTTAGCAATAGGTGTTTTTTTATTAGGATTTTAACGTCATGTTTTACACTCTTTGGTTACATTCATGACAGACACTGTAGTTACTCGTTACACAAGATTCATCAGTTCACAAGGTTTTATCGAACACAGTCATAGACAATTTAGTGTCTCCAATTCACCTCACTTGCATGTCTTTGGACTGTGGGAGGAAACTGGAGCACCCGGAGGAAACCCATGCAGACACAGGGAGAACATGGAAACTCAACACAGGAAGGACCTGTGGAGAAAAAACTGAGCTTAATAATGATATGTTGCAGACATCCCAAGTCTCCCGGAAGTTCCGTGAGTCTCCCGCATATACATAGCGGCTCCCTGATGCCCGCAAGTCAGATAAAATCTACTGGAATCTAGAACGAGCGGCCAAGAGCGCACACACTCGCGCACGCAGGCGACACAGACTTTTTTCCCCAATCGCGTATTAAATCTGTTATCTGATATACAATCTAGCGCACTGTGTAGGGAACATAAATCCGTTATCTGATATACAATTTAGTGCACTATGTAGGGAACATAATTAATTATGTAATACACTATCTAGTGCACTATGTAAGGAACACAAATCATCATCTAGTTATACTTTCTAGTGCACTATGTAGTAAACATGAATGCGTTATCTAATACACTATCTAGTGCACTATGTAGGGAACATAAATCCGTGATCTGATATACAATTTAGTGCACTATATGTAGGGAACATAATTAATCATGTAATACACTATCTAGTGCACTATGTAAGGAACACAAATCATCATCTAGTTATACTTTCTAGTGCACTATGTAGTAAACATGAATGCGTTATCTAATACACTATCTAGTGCACTATGTAGGGAACAAAAATCCGTGATCTGATATACAATCTAGTGCACTGTGTAGGGAACCTAAATCCGTTAACTAATACGCTACCTAAAGCATTATGTAAGAAACATAAGTCTGTTATCTAGTACACTATCTAGTGCACTAAGTAAGTAACACAAATGATTTCTAATATACAATCTAGTGCACTATGTAGGGAACATAAATCTATTATCTTTCACACTATCTAGTGCACTATGTGACGTGAACAGTTAGCTTAGTAGCTCAGTTAGCAGCTCCTAAAAGTTCTGTTATCACCCATATCCTTTGGTGTGTGCGAGAGGTTTTTTAGCTTTTTTTTTTTTTTTGGCTTGGGGGTCGGGGTCGAGGTCCGGGTCCGGGGGTACCTCCCTGAAATGAGTTTTTGCAACTTTGGATGTCTGATGTTGTATCTACATATTTCTGGCCATGTAATGTAATTCCAAATTATATGGAACAATTAGCCATTTAAAATATTACATGGACAGTGTGACAAGCTAACTGAGAGGTGAAGTTGGGGTGAGTGGAGGTGATAAATGAGCAGCAGCTAGAAAGCAGGCCACCAAAATTACACTTAGACATACACACCCAAAAAAATTAAATGTATTTTTTTTATAGACGCACTGTTGAGTAAAAGTGATTAAAATCAGGTCCACGTCCACAGTGAATATAAGAAAATAATCAAAACAAACATGCTTGCTGGCCATTTTCATTACTTCTACAGGCAAGTGTTCAAAGGCTGACGACCGCTGCCAAATATCATGTAACGTGTAAGTCTGCATCTTAATCCAAATCCTAAAAATGTGGGACTGATTCTACCTGAAAGTATCATATCACAAGTTGTTAGGTAAATAAATAAAGCAACATTCCACATTGTTGGCCCTTTCACTCTATCCTCTTTATCAGATGTTAATGCAGAGGTCACTGTTTAATAGAGCGTGCGACTGATGACCCAGCAGCCCTTGTGTTTTCTGCCTGGTGTATAGGAGACAGATCAGACAGGCCCTCTGAACTCTGGCCACAAGGCCAGTCTCTATCTGTCTGAGACTGACAGCTCATCTGGTTTCCGTCAAAAATGGCACCAGAAAAGCAAACTTCAATTTATTACAGACCAAATATATCTGAGCGATGCCGGTGATGCATGCTTAATGATACTGATTCAGTCCAAGGTAATATACTAATCCTCTCCTGCCTTTAAAAATTTATATTTATATATCTGAAATACAATTACACTGATGGAAAGGTAGAAAAAATGTAGGGTGGATTAAAATCTGTCCAAATTTCAATTTTCCTTTTTGAAAAGGTATATAACACAGAACGAGATGCAACATTGTTGTGCTGGAGTATACAGCACTCCCACTAAAGTCTTGAGATGCCATTGGCTTTGGTGATGTACCATGACAGATGCTGGCACAGTTTGCTGATGACAGCCTTTGGCACAATTTTTTTTTCTTTTATCCTTGTACTACATAATATGAGATTCCTCCAGATTCCTTGAATCTTTTCACAATATGATGTATGGTAGGGGGTAAAAGACTGAGCCTTTGGTGGATTATGATTCCCTCACATGTTATAATGTTATGAATTCACCTGCTTATTGTGGAATATTTCAGAACACTAACCTCTATATTCTATAAATTTTTAATTACTATTTTGTCCCTGTCAAAATTTTTGAGTGTTAAATGATTTATTTATTAGGATTTTAATGTCATGTTGTACAGAGTGTGTTAAATGCATCAAATTCAATTCAATTTGTTAATATTTACATAATACTATACAATTTAATTGGTCAGTGGTGTTGTGTCTGTTAAAGAAAGGTTCAAGAGAATTTATTTAGACTTATAAACACAATTAGGATTTGATGGATTTGAGTTGGGACAGAGGCATATTGCCATTTAAAATATTACATGGTCAGTGTGGTAAATGTAAGGGTAAGAAGAATAGTAGACTAACTGAGAGGTAAAGTTGGGCAAAGTGGAGGTGATAAATGAGCAGCAGCTAGAAAGCAGCACTCAAAAAAATTAAATGTATTTTTTGTTATAGACGCACTGTTGAGTGAAAGTGATTAAAATCAGGTCCACGTCCAAGCTGAATTTAAAAAAATATTAAAAATAAACCTGCTTGCTGGCAATTTTCACAACTGGTCAGTAAACAGAATTTAAACATACACACCTAAAAAAAAAACCTCATTTTCACCGAGGGCCACATCTGCATTATGGTGGCCCTCAAAGCTGGGATTGCAGTCTGCCTTTTAATTCTTGGACAATTTGTTGTTTTTCTTGGAGGCTAAAATCTGTGTTTGGTGTCAAAATGCCAAATTTATACTGTATATCTATAATGTATATCTACATTTATATTGTACTCCTTTACCACAGACACGGCCTCATAACACAAGAGACGTACCGGTTTTTCTTCTTGAAGCACAAACTTGTACATTTTGGGATTATTTGTTAATATGTCAACATCACTTGTTGAAAAACCACCTCAGATTTTACAGTGTATTTGAAGACAATTATATGTCTTTTAAGCTCTTGCAGGCCACATAAAATGACTATGTGACCTGTTGTGTGACCACTGGTGATGAGGTGAATGTTGACACAGTGCATCAAACTCTCTCTTTATGGTGTTAAGTTGTCAGAGGTTATCTCTTGTTCACCATTGGAAGCACCTATAATGGACACGCATGCACTGTAACTGAACATCAGAGCAAAGGAAGACTGGTTGACTGGTCCTTTGAAGTAGAATGACCACATGGATGTCATATGTGCATCATTTATTATAATGCAAAGTTGTGAGATTTTGGTAAGAGATACACCAGAATTCTTTCAGATGTCTCAAAGATGTTTTGAGATGTTTTTGGCACATCACTGAGTTCAGAAAATTACAACTACACTGTACCTAAACTTGACTGATTAATTGGGATTATCCTTGTATATGAATCTGATTGTTCCCTTTAATATTGTATTAATCCTTCCCAGTTTGTGTTATTTTTCCAGTAAACCTGTGCTTTGTTTATATTTCAGTCCATGTGTGGTGTGACTCCTGTGGTTCCAGTGTTTAGAATCACACATGTGGTACGAGAGCCTGTGTTAACAGATCTAATTTATATTTGTTTCTGTTTCTTTCCTGTATTTAGATTTGTGGTTTAAAGCACTGCGGATGGAGGCCCACCCATATATCTCTTACCTTCTTTTATCCAAAGCAACTTAACAAATGTGAATTAAATGAAATCAAGCAATTGAGGGTTAGGGCCTTGCTCAGGGGTCCAACAGTCTTTTATTTCTTATTTGACTAAACATTTTTTTTTTCTATTTTATTTATGCATTTTCTCCCAATTCTCCCAATTTAGCTGCTGGGGGATCCCTGATTGCAGTCGAGGTGGGTATTTTGCTGCTCACGCCTCCTCCGGAACCCTTTTTCACCTATGCACTCTGCACAGGTGCCTCTCTATCTGCTAATTAGGGTCCGTACACAGCATATGAAGACCCCACCCACATGGTCCGGTCATCCCACCCTAGCAGAACCGTGTCTGCTGCAGGCACTGCCAATTATGCCCGTTATATGGTGCCCAGCTGACCGGTGGCAATGCCGAGTTTCGAACCGAAGAGTTCAGAATTCCTGCGCTAGTGTGCTAATGGAATATCCCGCTGCACCACCTGGGTGCCCACAGCAGACAATTCTTAATAATATATCACAGCAGGAGTAGACACATGTTTATTAAATTAGAAGCAGGACTCCGGGCACTGCCAGTGTACTGTAAAAGTGCTTCCCTTTCAATTACCTAAAACATTTTAATGAGAATTTAGTCATAATTAATTGTAAAGCTAAGCAAATACCATAACTTCAGTATGTTCCAGTTTTCCGTCTTCCTACGTTTATATTTCCTTAAACCCGGGTTTAATTAAGGGCATTGTTGGATCCCCCATGCTTTTTATTCAGCTCAAAAAGACGTGCCGCGTGTAATTTTCTAGCCCATTTGTTCTATTAAGGACAATGCATTTTACTTCTGAGGTTTAGAGCTCAAGTGCCCCACTCATCCATCTCTATCACATTAGAAATGTCAATAGTCATTTTGCCCCTTCTGTAAACACTCCAATTAGACTAGCGTGAGCCTCAGTCATATTGACACCAGTAACGGCATGTCAGACCCATTTTAGTTTCCAATTTCCTCAATTACAGACAAGCTTTGTCAGTCCTATAGCCTTCCGTTAGAACAACAGGCTCTGTGTTTGTTCAGTTGCATTGCGTTATTCCCAGTGCTGCAGTGTATAGACCGCAAATACTGTCGATGCTTATTTGCTTTACCTCACTCAGGGTAAGTAGAAATTATAAAGGTTTTTTTCACAAGTTGTTCCTTCTCTATGAGGTCAGGTTGTTAGATCACATTCTCATTATAGGAGCTTCTTGTAATATCAGAGCAGAAGGCGAAAAAGACTTATAGTAAAGATTATAGAATAGAATAGAATGCCTTTATTTGACATATGTACATACACTTGTGTATAGTCCAATAAAATGTTCCACATTTACCAGCTTGCTTGGACACTGGAGTCAGAGTGCAGGGTCAGCTGTTGCTTGGTGCCCCTGGAACAGAGAGGGTTGAGGGCATTGCTCACAGATTGCACCGAGGTTCGAATCCACAACCTTCTAGCCCTAAGCTCTACCCACTAGGCTGCCACTGTTACAATGGTGCCCCTGGAACTGAGGGGTTTTAGGGCCTTCTTTAAAGGCCCAACAGTGGCTGCATGGCATAACCACGGTTTGAATCCACAGTCTTCCGATTAATAGTCCAAAGCTCTACCCACTAGGCTGCCACTGTTCTAAAACAGTCCCAAGCAGGCAGAAATGTCATATATTTCATACTTAGCTGTAAGATGGGTGGAACACTGGTGCAGCTGGTGGTATGGGTGCCTCAGAGCAATGTTGGCCGTAAGGACCCGTCTTTGATAGTGGTACAGGGACAGTGGTAGTCTAGTGAGTAGGGCTTTGGGCTATCAACTAAAAGATTAAAAGTTTGAATTCCAGCTCTGACATGCAGCCACTGTTGGGCCTTGGATATGCGAAGAAAGAATTTTGTTGTACTGTACACCTGTGTATATATATACATACATACATATACAGTGTATCACAAAAGTGAGTACACCCCTCACATTTCTGCAAATATTTTATTATATCTTTTCATGGGACAACACTATAGAAATAAAACTTGGATATAACTTAGAGTAGTCAGTGTACAACTTGTATAGCAGTGTAGATTTACTGTCTTCTGAAAATAACTCAACACACAGCCATTAATGTCTAAATAGCTGGCAACATAAGTGAGTACACCCCACAGTGAACATGTCCAAATTGTGCCCAAAGTGTCAATATTTTGTGTGACCACCATTATTATCCAGCACTGCCTTAACCCTCCTGGGCATGGAATTCACCAGAGCTGCACAGGTTGCTACTGGAATCCTCTTCCACTCCTCCATGATGACATCACGGAGCTGGTGGATGTTAGACACCTTGAACTGCTCCACCTTCCACTTGAGGATGCGCCACAGGTGCTCAATTGGGTTTAGTCCATCACCTTTACCTTCAGCTTCCTCAGCAAGGCAGTTGTCATCTTGGAGGTTGTGTTTGGGGTCGTTATCCTGTTGGAAAACTGCCATGAGGCCCAGTTTTCGAAGGGAGGGGATCATGCTCTGTCACAGTACATGTTGGAATTCATGTTTCCCTCAATGAACTGCAGCTCCCCAGTGCCAGCAACACTCATGCAGCCCAAGACCATAAAGCTACCACCACCATGCTTGACTGTAGACAAGATACAGTTGTCTTGGTACTTCTCACCAGGGCGCCGCCACACATGCTGGACACCATCTGAGCCAAACAAGTTTATCTTGGTCTCGTCAGACCACAGGGCATTCCAGTAATCCATGTTCTTGGACTGCTTGTTTTCAGCAAACTGTTTGCTGGCTTTCTTGTGCGTCAGCTTCCTTCTGGGATGACGACCATGCAGACCGAGTTGATGCAGTGTGCGGCGTATGGTCTGAGCACTGACAGGCTGACCTCCCACGTCTTCAACCTCTGCAGCAATGCTGGCAGCACTCATGTGTCTATTTTTTAAAGCCAACCTCTGGATATGATGCCGAACACGTGGACTCAACTTCTTTGGTCGACCCTGGCGAAGCCTGTTCCGAGTGGAACCTGTCCTGGAAAACCGCTGTATGACCTTGGCCACCATGCTGTAGCTCAGTTTCAGGGTGTTAGCAATCTTCTTATAGCCCAGGCCATCTTTGTGGAGAGCAACAATTCTATTTCTCACATCCTCAGAGAGTTCTTTGCCATGAGGTGCCATGTTGAATATCCAGTGGCCAGTATGAGAGAATTGTACCCAAAACACCAAATTTAACAGCCCTGCTCCCCATTTACACCTGGGACCTTGACACATGACACCAGGGAGGGACAACGACACATTTGGGCACAATTTGGACATGTTCACTGTGGGGTGTACTCACTTATGTTGCCAGCTATTTAGACATTAATGGCTGTGTGTTGAGTTATTTTCAGAAGACAGTAAATCTACACTGCTATACAAGTTGTACACTGACTACTCTAAGTTATATCCAAGTTTCATGTCTGTAGTGTTGTCCCATGAAAAGATATAATAAAATATTTGCAGCAATGTGAGGGGTGTACTCACTTTTGTGATACACTGTATATATATATATATATATATATATATACTGTATATATATATATATATATATATATGTATATATATATATATATATATATATATATATATATATATATATATATATATATGACAAATACATTTTGTCATTCTGTTCTTGATTACTGTCTGTGGGCAGTTTTGCATGTTTCCATGTCTACATGCATTTCCTAATGGCGCTTTCTTTGCCCTACCCAAATTGCCCCTGCAAAGTGCAGATGAGAGAATGTTTGTTGGAGTATTTTTAAAGGTACGCGATCCAGAATTTATTCTTCTTTATTTTTGTTTTTATGCATTTTCTCCCCTTTTGTCTCCCATTTAGTGCATCCAATTGCCCGAATGCGTCATGCTTCCTCTCCACCAATGCTAACCCTCCGACACATGGGCAGCAGCCGTATGCATTTTGTCACCTACACTTTGACAAGTGCAATGCGGATCAGCACTGTGTACGGAGAGACACACCCTGACAACACTCTTTTCCCGTCTCTGTGCAGGCGCCATCAGTCAGCCAGCAGAGGTCGTAATTGAATTAGTTATGAGAGAGTCCCAATACGGCTTTAATATTCCACCCCATTCGAACAACAGGCCGATTGTTGTTTATGTGGCTGCTCAGCCCAGCCAGCAGGCAGAGCTGAGACTCGATACGATGTATTTGAGATTCCAGCTCCGTTGTTCCAGTGTGTGTTTTTACCACTGCACCACCTGAGCGGCGAATTACGAATCATTTTATACTTTTTTTATACTAATTTCTCAACTGTTTCATAAGTTGAAGTTATTTATAAATAACGGAAATGTTGGCTTCTGAGTCTGTTACATAAATAGAGACTAAGTTCAGCATGCACCATGTAATATGGTCCCACCTTCCCTCAGAATGAATTGAAACAGATTTTGATTCATCAGGACGGACAGCTCTCTAAAAATATCAGTTTCCTGACCTGAATTAAACTTCCTGTCACTAATCTGTAACATGAAACATGACACACTGAATGCAAGTCACTGTTTTAATAATGAAAAATCAATGACTAATACAGCTAATGCCTATAGCATTACGAGCAGTTTAGTTCTTTATCCAGGCAGTTTTGTGCATGACTTCTATTTCCATATGGATTACATCTGCTAATGAAGGCTTATGATGCAGGCCTGAGGGTTTGCTCAGGGATCATGTCATGCTAAAGGTATGGAGTTGATCAGACCATAACACTGCTCTGCTTGGGCCTCTGAATACAGCTGAAGGAATAGAGAATTTGGGATCTTTTTGTTGGGAGGGGAAAATATTTTTCTCCATCATAAAGTTTGTTTATCTTTCTTTTTTTCCTGAAGGCAGTCAGGGTGGGCTTTGGGAGGTGCGGCTTCTATATTGCTACTTAATGAAGATTTCTTTCTGAGACCCTGAGCGGATAGGTTCTTTACAAAGTGAGGCTATAAAGAAGAATTATGCAGCTAGTGTAGTCTAATCTTCTCCACCTACATTTTCTCAGTTACTCAACAAAGGTCATCATATTAAAATGTCATTTTTAATGTCTTGTGGTGTATAATTCTTCACTAAGAGCAGTTATTTAGACTATATGGATGTCCTTTTTTCCTAAAACATTATGATGGAGGAGGATGTATTTTTTACAAGCGCTTGTATGAGATCAAACGGAGCTGTTGCCGTCTCTGCCCGAAGTCTGATCCTTCCCTCAGCACACCCGAGCACTGCCAAAAACCAGCAAATCTGCCGTTACAATCCTAAATTAGCATGCTGTAGCTTTCCTAGCTTATCGCAGCACAATGAATGGCTCATGGGTTGTGCACGTTATGATTAGAAATGACATCTTCATCGGGTATGAATAATAATGAACCGGATTTCTAATGCTCCAGAATTACATTTCAGTTGGTATAAGTTCACAGAGTTCATGGAATCAGAATCCTCTCACTTTAGGCTTTTAATGGAAGTGGTATTAATTTTTACACCACATATTGTATACACCGATAGGCCATAACAATAAAACCACCTCCTTGTTTCCGCACTCACTGTCCATTTTATCAGCTCCACTTACCATATAGAAGCACTTTGTAGTTCTACAATTACTGACTGTAGTCCATCTATTTCTCTACATACTTTTTTTTAACCTGCTATCACCCTGTTCTTCAATAGTCAGGCCCCCCACAGGACCACCACAGAGCAGGTATTATTTAGGTGGTGGATCATTCTCAGCACTGCAGTGACACTGACATGGTGGTGGTGTGTTAGTGTGTGTTGTGCTGGTATGAGTGGATAAGACACAGCGGTGCTGCTGGAGTTTTTAAATACTGTGTCTACTCACTGTCCGCTCTATTAGACACTCCTACCTAGTTGGTCTATTGCTGCTGTTTGAGTTGGTCATCTTCTAGACCTTCATCAGTGGTCACAGGACGCTGCCCACAGGGTGCTGTTGGCTGGATGTATTTTTGGTTGGTGGACTGTTCTCAGTCCAGCAGTAATAGTGAGGTGTTTAAAAATTCCATCAGCACGACTGTGTCTTATCCACTCATACCAGCACAACACATACTATCACACCACCACCATGTCAGTGTCACTGCAGTGCTGAGAATGATCCACCACCTAAATAATACCTACTCTGTAGTTGTCCTGTGAGGGTCCTGACCATTGAAGAACAGCATGAAAGGGGGATAACAAAGCATGCAGAGAAACAGATGGACTACATTCAGTAATTGTAGAACTACAAAGTACTTCTATATGGTAAGTGGGGCTGATAAAATGGACAGTGATTGTAGAAACAAGGAGGTGGTTTTAATGTTATGGCTGAGAGTTTAGAGACTGAGACAGACTGACTATATTCTCTTGGAAAATGCACAGCATTGCATGTTCAGGCCAAAAAAATGCAAGTATCACAAAATAAAAAAGTGTGTGTTACGGTTCAGCTGCAGTTCTACCAAACTAAACTTGAACTGTGCGTACATAATTCCCAACCCATAAAGTCATTGCTTTACTTCAGCTTCTGCAAACAATTTGTCTGTGGCTGGAGGATAGGAATTAACCACCACAATCTCATCATCTTTAAATTGCAAGGTCAATTTGTCTGTCTTCCTCAGAACTCTAGAGCTTCTGAAACTTCCAAATCCTGGCTAGGAAGATAAGAATGAGGAACATCGTTGTAGAAGTTTCACTAACTAGTGACAGAAGATTTTACAGAGGTTAATCTGACATTTAAAAACCAGACTTTATATAGAAATGTACATTTATTCATTTACTTTATTCACTTAATCTCAGTAGCTGCTTGATCTTGATTATAGGGTTGCAATGGATATCTGTCGCCATCAGGAAATACCAGGCACAAGGCAGAAACCAAGTCATTGTAGGGCAACACAGACTCATGCATTTACTTAATCACTGAAATTTAAGGCGATTTTAAAGTTTCAGTTGATAGTAACCTGAAGAAAAAATGAATTAATATAAAAAAATTATTACAGATAGTAACAAGCTGTGGGGTTTGAAGCTTATCATTTTTGGGGGAAAAAAGAAAAGAAAAATACAAAAACCACATGAATATTTACATAAAATAAAATATAGTGCTCGTCTCTGTGGAGATACATTTTTAAGACTTTTTACTTATTATCTTTCACAATAGATGTCAGCTTATCATTTCTCACAATGGATGTCAGCTCATCATCTAAAACTCAATCCCAGCAAGACCGAGCTGTTACTTATTCCTGGAGATCAATCTCCAACCCAGGACATAGTCATCTCTCCTGATGACTCCCAGATCAGACCATCTGACAATGTGAGAAGCCTTGGTGTTGTCCTGGATAACCAGCTGACCTTCTCTTCTCATGTAGCCAACGTGACGAGATCGTGCCGGTTCCTGCTCTACACCACCAGGAAGATTTGGCCATTTCTCTCCATGGAAGACACTCAGATTCTGGTCCAGTCACTTCAAAATGCTCTCTTCACTAGCTTCCTGTAGCTGCCCACATTCCGTTTAAAACACTAATGCTCGCCTACAAAGCCAAAAATGGACCAGCCCCAAGTTACCTTCGTGATCTAATCAAACCCCGCTCTGTACCACGCAACCTCCGAGCCACTAGTCTCGCTCGACTTGATCCTCCACCCAGGACTCGAGGAAGACAAGCATCAAGGCTCTTCTCAGTTCTGGCACCCAAGTGGTGGAATGAGCTTTCCCTGTTAGTCCGAACATCTGAGTCTCTTGCTGTCTTTAAAAAAACAATTAAAAACCTTCACCTCTTTACTAAGCACTTAAGCTGACTTGTACTTACTTACTTACGCTCTTAATCATTTCTTGCAAAAAAAAAAAAAAAAAAAAAACTTTGGTTTTAGATTTAAGCAGATTTGAATTCTTGGACTGTTGTCTACTTAAACTAGAGTAATGAAATGTTTACAATGGAAGCACTTCTGTAAGTTGCTCTGGATAGAGGCGTCTGCTAAATGCCAAAAATGTAAATGTAATTATTTGGATATTCCTGGGGCAACACGGCATATTTTAATCTAGTAGAACAGTCTGTACGTATCATGTGTTGATCTAAACTTGATAAGCATGTTTACAGCATGTCAGCTAATAATAAAGAATCTTATTTTGTGCTGTTCCCACAAGCTGTTCCCACAAGAATGTGACAGCATGATGTGCTTACAACACATCATGTGGCTTATAAAAATATATCCTTTAAATGAATTGCAGTTATTTTCTGAACAGATCTTGGAATTTAAATTACACATTTTTCCCAGCAAGTGCAGTAGCTAAATTAAACGTTTTTGGGTTTTTTTCTCTCCCTCATTTTCTGTAACTTGTTGACAGCTCTGACTGACTAAGCAGATGTCCAGGAAATGTGTAAATTGCTCAAAACTATGTAGTCCAGTTAAACACTTTTTACTTTATTTTCATGATGCTGTTGTTTGCATAAGCTACATAGAACATAGAATTAATCGGTGCATACGTCTAGATGTGTGACGTCTACACACACACACACGCACATGTACTGGGATTAAAAAGAAGCCTAAATAAACATTAACTCCATAATGTTACCAACAAGCAAATTAAAGTTAGTCTACCTGCTTTTACTGGTGCAAAATAACCAGACGCTATATGCACAGTAACAGTGATCAAACTCATTAACTGTTAATACAGGTTTTTGAAAAGGTAAATATTAACTACATGGTGGCAGTGTTACCAACAAACTCATTATTAGAAGTATTAGAGGTCCCAATAATCTCATATCTCATATCCAAATGTGGCCTTACATTATTGTGCTGCTTATAAAGTCTCTGTTTGGTATGGGGATGGTACAGTTTATTCATTTTTTCAGTTATTACTACTGTGCACATACACCGATCAGGCATAACACTGTGTTGGTCCCTCTTTTGCTGCCAAAACAGCCCTGACCCTGGCATGGAGTCTGACACCTTTCTATCAGAACCAGCATTAACTTATTTAGCAATTTGAGCTACAGTAGCTCGTCTGTTGGATCTGACAACAGGGGCCAGCCTTTGCTCCCCATGTGCATCAATGAGACTTGGTCGACAGGCCCATGACCCTGTCGCCGGTTAACCACTATTCCTTGCTTGAACCACTTTTGATAGATGCTGACCACTGCAGATCAGGAACACCCCACAAGAGCTGCCGTTTTGGAGATGCTCTGACCCAGTCGTCTAGCCATCACAATGTGGCCCTTGTCAAACTCGCTCAAATTCTTACGCTTGCCCATTTTTCCTGCTTCTAACATCAACTTTGTGGGTTAAAATGTTCACTTGCTGCCTAATATATCCCACCCACTAACAGATGATGAAGAGATAATCAGTGTTATTCACTTCACCTGTCAGTGGTCATAATGTTATGCCTCGTATGTGTATATACCAGGATTAAAAAGCAGCCTAAATAAACTTTAACTCTATAATGTTACCAACAAGCTAATTAAAGTGAATCTACCTGCTATTAGTCTTGTTGTCACAAAGCTGAAAACATATAATTTATTTAATATAATGGATTCAAAACACCTGCCATATACTTTCAGCCAAATGGCACAAATCTCCTAATATTTCTGTAGTTTCTTAAAGAACCAATAAGACAACATTAAAACTAGACTTTTATTTAAGTCTACTGTTTCCCACTTATTTTTCCTTGACCAAAAAAATACCACAATGTTCTCATGTGTCTCCTATAAGTTTCAGCTGAGACTGTCAAAGCTTGGATCTGCCAGGCTACTATGTTCTCAGTTTGCATGGGTCTCCTTAAGGGTTCCCTCCAAAACAAACCAGCAGGGATTTTAGCAGCTTTGACCAAAATCTTTTGGGCCAAGATATTTTTTTTAAAAGAAACAAAAAAGACGCAATAGAGATATAACTTGCATCAATGGGATTCCCAGACTTACACCGATCAGCCATAACATTAAAACCACCTCCTTGTTTCTACACTCACTTTCCATTTCATCAGCTCCACTTATCATATAGAAGCACTTTGTAGTTCTACAATTACTGACTGTAGTCCATCTGTTTCTCTGCATGCTTTGTTAGCCTCCTTTCATGCTGTTCTTCAATGGCAGGACCACCACAGAGTAGGTATTATTTGGGTGGTGGATCATTCTCAGCACTGCAGTGACACTGACATGGTGGTGGTGTGTTAGTGTGTTTTGTGCTGGTATGAGTGGATCAGACACAGCAGCGCTGATGGAGTTTTTGAAAACCCCACTGTCACTGGTGGACTGAGAATAGTCCACCAACCAAAAATATCCAGCCAACAGCACCCCATTGGCAGCGTCCTGTGACCACTGATGAAGTTCTAGAAGATGACCAACTCAAACAGCAGCAATAGATGAGCGATCGTCTCTGACTTTACATCTACAAGGTGGACCAACTAGTTAGGAGTGTCTAATAGAGTGGACAGTGAGTGGACACGGCATTTAAAAACTCCAGCAGCGCTGCTGTGTCTGATCCACTCATACCAGCACAACTCACACTAACACACCACCACCATGTCAGTGTCACTGCAGTGCTGAGAATGATCCACCACCTGAATAGTACCTGCTCTGTGGTGGTCCTGTGGGGGTCCTGACCACTGAAGAACAGGGTGAAAGCAGGCTAAAAAAGGTATGTAGAGAAACAGATGGACTACAGTCAGTAATTGTAGAACTACAAAGTGCTTCTATATGGTAAGTGGAGCTGATAAAATGGACAGTGAGTGTAGAAACAAGGAGGTGGTTTAAATGTTATGGCTGATCGGTGTATTTCTTTACTCTCAAAAAAATCCTATTTGTCCTTTTCCTTTTAATGAAATTCATTTGTAATAAATGTTCTTAAAACAACTTGAACATAAATCAAATTAGAATCACTATTAGAATAAAAAGAAATAGCATTATCTATGGGTAAACCTTTTTTATTAGAGCCCTTGGTTATAAATGCAATTGTCTTATGAAACATGGTGCCAAATAACATATGGGGTTCATGGGGTTGTGGTTATGAGAACTGAAGAGAGTGGCTTTAGGCCCTATTCAGTTTCATAGGGTTTGCTCAATTGCCCAGTTTAACTCGGAAAGTATGGCTTATAGGTGTAGCTGTTTTTGATTGTCTGGTCTCAGTGGTGCCTCCAGTGGTATACCATACCATACCATGGTGTTTTTTATCCACATTTGAAGGGAAATTCTAAAAATATTAATGAATTTATATAAATATAAATATCTGCATAAAAGCAACACCTACCTTCGAAAAACCCCCAAACACCCAAATAAGGCAGTAGAGGTACAAATGTTAAAATAATGACAGGGTGTACATCTGAAAAAATTATGACATGGAATTGTTTAACCAATAAACAGCTAATATCTACAGAAGCCTGTAGGACAGTTAATGTAAAAAATAGAGATGCTTAAAATCCCCCTGCCTGACTGCTAAAAGAAGGATTAGGACGTTTTTGTAGAGGTACAGAAATGGTTTCTAAGTCCCATGCCTGCCTGTTCCTATTAAAGCATGCAATAATATATAACACATTTAATATTACAGGGTTTCATAACTCCAGTCCTGGAGACCTTCTGCCCTGCAGAGTTTTTAGCTCTTCTTGCTTCCAACACGCCTGATGTAGCTTTAATTAGAACGTATTAAGAAGTACTCGATAAGTGTGGTCAAAAGGAAAAGCTTGAGACTGTGCAGGGCAGTCGGCTTCCAGGGCTGGAGCTGAGAAACCCTGACATTTTATATTATCTGGCAACTTAATTAGAGACGCCATAATAATACTGAATTAGACACAGCTTTAAATATTTGTGGTGTGGATTTCACAAGATGTTAAAAAACGTTATATTCAGTGTTGGTATTTGTTAAAATGACAGCATCAGATATTTGCTGCAGAGTTGACATCTGGATTCAGATCTGGTGACTGAGGCCAGTGAAGTACACTCATGTTCACTGAACTGAATTTAAATAAATTCCACTTTCTGGATTTTTTTTGTACCAGCTTTAAAATACAGTAGACCCTTGACTTACGAATTTAATTTGTTCAGAAGGGCTGTTCTTAAGTCAAAATGTTCGTTAGTTAAACCTATTTTTCCATCTATCTATTTAACCATCTAACCTTTCTAATGTCTTAAATGGTCTTTTTTTGTTATAAATACAAGTATATTTTCCCTTAATCTTAAATTATAGAATAGATAATACTGTAATAAACAATAATGAACAATGGTGGTAATCCAAAATTTTTTTATATGTTAAGTTGAAAAAAATCGTTCGTAACCCAAAATGTTCATATGGTAAACCGTTCGTAACTCAAGGGTCTCCTGTATAGCTATTGTTGTGCAGAAAATCTATAGATCATTTGACACACCAACCAACCACTCTCACAGTCCTTTCCAATGATACTGTTTTGTTTAGACATTATCTGGAGCTCTTGACCTGCGCCTGACTTAATGCATTGTGCTGCTATACCATATGACTGGATAATCACATACAGGTGTTTCTAATTAAGTAGCTGGTGAGTGTGTATTTCAGTGTTAGTGGTGTGTCAACCTGATCAGTTGCAGCTATAACCACACTCAAAGGAAACCAGTAATAAGGATATGAACTCATCTAGCAGTAATAAGTAACTTGTGTTGCTATAATCCTGCTGAACATCAAGATTAAACACTCCAGCTGTTACTTCTACACATCTTTGAGGTAGGTTAATTGTTTCCTTATTTTATGTACATCGATCAGCCATAACATTAAAACCACCTCCTTGTTTCTACACACACTGTCCATTTTATCAGCTCCACTTACCATATAGAAGCACTTTGTACAATTACTGACTGTAGTCCATCTGTTTCTCTACATACATTTTAGCCTGCTTTTACACTGTTCTTCAATGGTCAGGACCACCACAGAGCAGGTATTATTGGGGGGGTGGATCATTCTCAGCACTGCAGTGACACTGACATGGTGGTGGTATGTTAGTGTGTGCTGTGCTGGTATTAGTGGATCAGACACAGCAGCACTGCTGGAGTTTTTAAATACCGTGTCCAATCACTGTCCACTCCATTAGACACTCCTACCTGGACAGTGAGGTGTTTATAAACTCCAGCAGCGCTGCTGTGTCTGATCCACTCATACCAGCACAACACACACTAACACACAACCACCATGTCAGTGTCACTGCAGTGCTGGTCCTGTGGGGGGTCCTGACCATTGAAGAACAGGGTGAAAGCAGGCTAAAAATGTATGCAGAGAAAAAGATGGACTACAGTCAGTAATTGTAGAACTACAAAGTGCTTCTAGTTAGCTAGTAGTTACAGGTTACACATGATTCATCAGTTCAACTTGTATTACATCTAACTTGCATGTCTTTGGACTATTGGGAAAACACACAGACATAGGGAGAACATGCAAATTCCACAAAGAAAGAACCCGGACCACTCCACTCTACGCAACAGTGCTACTCGCCAAGCCACAGTGCCACCTGATTGAAAACTGTTGATAGGATATGCAATAGTTTTGTTTGTGGTTTGTATAACCCTTACTGGCATCCTGTTTGACTCACATTTTATTCAATGACATGAAGGTCCTGGGTTCGATCTCCAGGTGGGGAGGTTTCCTTTCTGTGTGGAGTTTGCATGCTCTTCCTGTGTCCGCGTGGGTTTCCTCCGGGAACTCCGGTTTCCTCCCACAGTCCAAAGACATGCAAGTGAGGTGAATTCGAGATACAAAATTGTCCATGTCTGTGTTTGATATAAACTTGTGAACTGATAAATGTTGTGTAATGAGTAACTACCGTTCCTGTCATGAATGTAACCACAAGTGTAAAACATGACGTTAAAATCCTAATAAAACAAACAAAATTATTCAATGACACGTCACCAGTGTAATGTGACTTACCACGTTGTAAACCTACATGGATAGTAACATTTAACTGTCAAAATCTAAGCTGTTCTTGTAAAACTTCATGTGCCACTGCTAAACACAACTGCTGTAAAATAAATTACTCTAGTAGAACAAACATGTCCAAACTTAATTACATTTTGGCCTCTATCCTTAGATTTGTCACCTGCCCACCAAAATCTTACCCATGTAGTGAGTGATGTAACATGCTTCCTCTGAGACATTTGAAGCTAGTCAGTGTAGCTTATGCAACCTCACTTGTCAAGTCAATGTTCTGCCACCCTTAAACAAGTTGATAGATTCTTTTGATTCATAAAGGAGACGAAAAGAAATGTTACTCCTTCTGAAAGCAGAAGATTAAGGGCAGCTGTAGCCTAGGTTGCCGGTTCAAGCCTCACCACTGCCAGGTTGCCACTGTTGGGCCCTTGAGCAAGGCCCTTAACCCTCAATTGCTTAGAAAGTATACTGTCACAGTACTGTAATTCGCTTTGGATAAAAGCGTCTGCTAAATGCCGTAAATGTAAATTAATGTTTACCCCGAGAACAGGTTTCCAAACTTGCCGTCTATTTCACTAACCAGAAGCTCAGCAAGCTTAATGGTATTAAAGTGACGGAGTAAGTGCTGGATCAATAACAACAGCAGGGCATGAATTTATATATTTACAATTTAATTTAATTGAATTTAATCTGAAGTCGTCGTGTAGGTCGTTATTTGCGTACTTTTCGGTGTCTCGTGCCTTGTTTGAGCTCGGGTCTTTTATGCAGATAGCATTTAGCCATCCTGCTAACCAGTTTCAGCCACATTAAACCCCCCTACAACATTTACCTTAATAATATCTCTTTTATTCTAAAGGTTTTTTTTTTTTAACTTTAATGTGTAATTAATTTGTATTAGCGATATATTAATGTACTGTATATATTGTATGTATTAGTTTTCTTTATGCGCTTGTTAATTTAAAAAAGTTGTTCTGCCAGTTAGCTTAGCACAGCAAAATTGTTTTCGCTTATTATTATCACCTAAACATTATTTTAACAGACATTTTAGACAGAAAACATTCTACCCGGTCAAAATTCCTTAAAAATAACAATAATAAAAGAACCTTCTGTTGTTTTATTTAATTTTGTTATTTATTGTTTATTTTACCAGTTATAGTGGGCGGCACTGTGGCTAAGTGGGTAGCACTGTCGCCTCACAGCAAGAAGGTCCTGGGTTCGATCCCCAGGTGGGGCGGTCCAAGTCCTTTCTGTGTGGTTTGCATGTTCTCCCCGTGTCTGCATGGGTTTCCTCTGGGCGCTCCGGTGTCCTCCCACAGTCCAAAGACATGCAAGTGAGGTGAACTGGAGACACTAAATTGTACACGACCGTATCCGATGTAACCTTGAGAAGTGATGAATCTTGTGTAATGAGTGACTACCGTTCCTGTCATGAATGTAACCAAAAGTGTAAAAGTTGACGTTAAAATCCTAATAAAACAAAACAAACCAGTTATAGTTATAGTGGCAGTTGTAGCCTAGCGGTTAAGGTATTGGTCTAGTAAGCAGAAGGTTGCTGGTTCAAACCCTGCCACTGTTGGGCTCTTGATCAAGGCCCTTAACACAACTGCTTAGACTGTATAATGTAAGTTGCTTTGGACAAGAGCGTCTGCTAAATAATTCACATAGACAGAAATGCTCTCACTGGAACTCTGTGGTAATAATAAAGACCATTTAGGATCATTTACGTTTGGGCTCCACATGTTAATTAAAAAGATATATTTAGTATCTGTGTTTTACTGATTATTTAAATGTGCTTTAAGGTTCATTAAGACCACATCACAATCAACCTAAATGTATACCTTGCACTTAAAAGTCTAAACACCTACAAGTTTATGTTCCTCCTTTTCCTTCCTTTTAACAGTGGGGTCTTGTTGTAAGTGGCCATGTCCTGCCTTTTTGTTAGTAAAAGCTGTAGTTTTAATTTAAAATAACATGCATCTGCTTTATACAGGCTTATTACCCACCTGTCATTCACATGTTTGCACATATGGTTGTGATTTTCTTAATATTTCATGAAGTTTTAATGAAACATTCCCTCAAGGTAAACCTGTTCGAAACAGCTTAGCAGCACAGACTTGCTTCTTACAGCTGTGAATTAAATTTGACTTCAGTAGGGCTCCCACAGGACGCAACTGTCGACATTATCATTCAAAGGGAAGGGCGGCAGCATGTCTCTCCCTGCCTACACCAGCCACTTTTGCTTCTGCATAATAGCTTGCACAGCGGAGCACAAAGGATTCTTCGTAAAGTGTGTTGAGTTTGGCTTTGCTGTGTGGCTGGTAGTTTAAAATATGCAACAGCTGATGTGTGTGTTGGCTTCCACTCGGCCAGACTGTTTTTTGACTGATTTAAGAATACGCTGTGGAAAGTGTAGCATGTAAAGACAATCCAGTGAAAACATGGTTATGTCATCTGTAGTATATCATCAAGATGTTTAATCAGGGAAGGACCTCATGCTAGCTTTGTGCAATACAGATAAGCTTGAAGATTTTAGGACTGTTGTGAGCTTAAACTAGACAGATCTGTTCTTACATTAAATGGAAAAAACAACAACTTGTAATTGTGCAGTATAACGACAATGAAAATTGGTTTAGCAGCTACCAAAGACATGCAAAGGTGAACAAAAGTGCATATGCTAACTGTACAGTATAGTATTGCTTATATGATAAGTAGCGAAGCCAGATAATAGTCTTAGTCTTAATACAATAGTACAACACTACTTTTGATTAGGTTCCTAGAAACAGGGCAGCAAACTAGTCTGGTAAGGCGAAATGGGAATACCAATTAAAATCAAGTGAGGCTCTAAAATGTGTTCCTATAGACTTAAAATCATTAGTATTTTTTATGTATTTGTTTTATTATGGCAATTTTATTGTAGTTGTTGTTGGTAATAATGCTGGTGTGTATTATAGTCCAGAGGAAAGCTAATCTTAACGTTAGAATGGGTATTTGTGCAGTTTTAACAGCACTATCATTGAACACTCACTATCATTGTACACTCACTATCAAACTGTGGTGTTAAATGTCCTCTAAATATAAGTTGATAAATTACATATAAACATTTTACAATGGTGTGGCTGCAAATACATGAATTCATATTTGTTTTACTACCGCTTTATCCTACTCAGGGTTGTGGTGGGTACAATTCACCAGGCAAAAGGTAGGAAACACCATACAGGTCAAACTCATACACACATTTACACCTAGGGCAATTTTAGTAGCTCCAATTAACCTAACTGCCTGTCTTTGGATAGTGGGACTAAATCGAAGCTCTAGGAGGAACCCCACACAGACACTGGAAAAAGAGAAAGGACACAGCCCTCTCCACCTGGGTATCAAACTCAGGACCTTCTTGCTGTGAGGTGACAGTGCTACCCATTACGGAACCCTGCTGAAATACAGATATGATATAAATATTGTCCAGTTTTCTCGATTTGTCCAGTTACAAATAGTGGTCAAAATAAACAGCAAGCAAGAAAGCCCAATATAACACAATGTAATTTAAACAAGGGTCAGTAAGTAGCTCTGTCGCTTCACAGCGACAAGGTCCCGAGTTCGATATCCAGGTGGGGCGGTCAGAGTCCTTTCTGTGTGGATGTTCTCCCTGTGTCTGCTCCGGTGTCCTCCCACAGTCCAAAGACATGCAAGTGAGGTGAATTGAAGATACAACATTGTCCATGACTGTGTTCGACGTTAAACTTGAACTGATGAATCTTGTGTAATGAATAACTACCATTTCTGTCATGAATGTAACCAAAGTGTAAAACATGACGTTAAAATCCTCATAAATGAATAAATAAATACTATAATAGCTTCATAGGGTGTTACAGGCAGGTCTATGTGATGCACTGCATCTTATCATGTTAAATTACAGAATAAGTAACAAATACCAGTTTTGCTTTCAGAGTAACTGTAACTATTCGATTGCATGTACTGAAACACAATGCATTTCTTTAAAAGGCCTGTAGTTGTTTGACTGATGTAGAAGGTGAAAACTTACATCACATTTTGTTCCAGAACTTTGCATAATAGTTCAGTAATGCTTATATTAGATGATTTATGACAACTGGACAAAGCTTTAATGACTGATAGCTTACAACTGTTTGGCTGTGTGTATGGAACCAATAAATCATAAATGATTCAGTGTTGTGATGATAAAACGGCAATAATTATTTTCCTAACTGCATGCTTCTGTTTCTATTGATCTATCCTATTTTATCTATTTCATCTTATCTATCTAATCTACAATAAGTTAAATGCTTATAAGAATTCACCTCTCTTTTTTCTTTCCTTCTCTTGATTAAAACCTTTTTTGTGCTATAAAACAAAACAGCATTAAATCTCTTATGGACTTATGGACTCTGGGATCTGCTCTAATTAATTTCTTCATTTCATTCTCACTTGATGCTTCATCCTGATAAAGAATCGTCTTTAATAAAATATGCTCCCCTTTTACCAGAAAAAAGTGTGAGCACATTGACCTAAAACCTACTATCAAAGCAACAATGGACTGGTGTAAAATTAAGTGGCCCACAAACTATCACAAACATCAAAGATTAGATCTAAAGATTGCTTGGCAGAACTGAAGAATTTTATTAAGATTAATGAGGAAAATTGTTTCATCACATTAGTCAAAATTAAGAACAAGACCAGTAACTATAATGACTGCCAAAAACAATACTGGTACTAAACCAGAGGAATAAAAACCTGGTAACTGTTAACTGTTTTTTTTATTTATCGTAATTGCTTCATTTTGGTCTTTAATTTTATTTATGCAAAACCACAGTTGGTGTCTTAAGACACCATTACAATATACACTGCCTGGCCAAAAAAAAGGTCACCACCTAGATTTAACTAAGCAAATAGGTAAGAGCCTCCCATTGGATAATTACTGCATGGGTGATTATGTTTCAGCTAGCAACAGTTATTTAACCCTAACTGATGCAGTGAGTAGCTTCTCATTTGTTAAACAACCATGTCGAAAGACACATCCTGTGGTCGTGGAAAAGATGTTCATCTGTTTCAGAAGGGTCAAATTATTGGCATGCATCAAGCAGAGAAAACTACTAAAATCGGGTTAAGAACTGTCCAACGCATTATTAAAAAGTGGAAGGACAGGACCGTACAAGCCTCTGGGGTTGCTGCAGTTGGTCAGGTCTAGGTTCAGCAACGTTATGTGCCCAAAGAATGAGGTCAGCTGACTACCTGAATATACTGAATAATAACGACCAGGTTATTCCATCAATGGATTTTTTCTTCCCTGATGGCACAGGCATATTCCAAGATGACAATGCCAGGATTCATTGGGCTCAAATTGTAAAAGAGTGGTTCAGGGAGCATGAGACATCATTTTCACACATTGATTGGCCACCACAGAGTCCAGACCTGAACCCCATTGAAAATCTTTGGGATGTGCTGGAGAAGACTTTGCGCAGTGGTCCAAATCTCCCATCATCAATACAAGATCTTGGGGAAAAATTAATGCAACTCTGGACAGAAATAAATGTTGTGACATTGCAGAAGCTTGTGGAAACGATGCCACAGCGAATGCGTGCCGTAATGGAAGCTAAAGGCGATCCAACCAAATATTGTGTGTGTGACCTTTTTTTTGGCCTGTGTGTGTGTGTGTGTGTGTGTGTGTGTGTGTGTGTGTGTGTGTGTGTGTGTGTGTGTGTGTGTGTGTGTGTGTGTGTGTGTGTGTGTGTGTGTGTGTGTGTGTGTGTGTGTGTGTGTGTGTGTGTGTGTGTGTGTGTGTGTGTGTGTGTGTGTGTGTGTGTTAATGCCTAGTAACTTTTGAAGCTATGGGTGAGCGTTTTACTCCATGTTGGTTTGGCTTTAACTTTTGGAATTTCATGTGGCAGGAGAAACGTCACTGTTAAATGTCACACTAATTTTGGCCTGAATTATCCAAGACTTTGTGAACTGGTTTCTGTTATATCATTGCAGTGATGTTATTAGCCTAACAGCTAACATGGTGGTTTGTTTACCCTTAAGTGTAGCTTACTGTAACAACTTGAACACCGGCATAATTACACCCTTTTTGAGCCGTATGAGCCACTTTGGTTAGCCATATATAGTGTCTGAATTTGACTTTCCTACAGTTTGCCAGTACGCTGTGATTAAATGAGAAATAAGAAGGAAAAAGCAAATCAGTGTGGTTTATTTTTCACTTCCCATTTATTAAAGAATAATCTGAATCTAATCTAGTGGCTTGTTAAACTAATTTAGTGGTTAGAAAATGACAGTATGCTGTGCAGTATATTTGATAGATATTTTACAGTTAGCCAGTTTAAATAATCCACCTTCATTTCATACCAAATTTCACCCAGTAAATCCAACCATGTGTTAACATTTGAATGTAAAGAATACTATACTTTTGTAAATATAAGCATGCTATACTTTTATCACATCCAGTCTGGTAAATATGAAAAAACAAATGTTAAACATAAATCTGTATTATAGGAGCTGCTCATCTCAGTTCCACGCTCCATGTGTTTTCTCCAGATACTTTCCTCCCTGCTTTGAAAAAAACACGCCTTTCTGGGAAGGGCTTCAGTCCCACTGCAACCCTAATTAATACAAAGCACTGAAAAAAAACCACATTTGGTGTGGGACAAGATCTTAATAAGCTAATTTTTACTTTCTTTTAAAAGGTGTTAGTGAATAATCTACATGTATGTCATACAAAGTGCTTAAATATATTATGACTTCATAAAATTCTACCTGCTTCTGTGTATACACAGAATGAATACTTGTGTAGTTCAAAAACAAGAATCCTTTAGGGAGGATATAACTGTCAGCATTAATTATTCAGGGTCATTAAGCCATTATGAAGAAGCATCTCACACCCTCTGTGTATTATTGCCACTGTAAAATAAAAATTTTGTTTCAATTTTGAGCATAAAGTCGAAATGATTTTGAGAATAAAATCGAAATCTTCTGGCCAAAGAGTGTGCAGCCATCGTAGGCTTGTCAGTTCAGAGAAACATGGGTCTCAGTACCTGGATCTTCACGCAAGCACTGAGGGCAGCCTATAATGAGTGTTACTGTGGTTATCCAGTAACCCGCGATTACTTTTAGGTCGTTGTTTGTATTGTATCTTTCCATCCACATGACATGACGATGACAACCCATCAATGCAACCAGTTATAGCGATGCCATACGGCTGTAGTTTGTCGTACGGGTCCATATGCCATAAGGCTATAAGTCTGTCTGATTTTTTTTCTAAATAAACACAGTTTGTTGCAAAGCCATTTCAGCATCCATATGCTAATACCAAACTGGTGCTGCTGTGCCAGGAGATTGGCACATTCTTTTAATATTGTTATATCAGGTTGAGTTGAAGAGGTCAGTAAAACACCAAATAGTAGTTCTACTGTAACTCCATTAGGCCTTGTTAAGCAAGGCCACCAGCTCTGTCAAACCACCTTAATAAAGGTTATTAAGTCTAAAAATCACCATGGTGCAGCATGATCATGAATAAAGAGGTAATGTTTAGACAGGAACACAAAGTAAGTTTTGGCTGGGTGGTAGGGTAAAGTGCATTGTGGTAACAATAAGTATTTTCTATTTTAATTTTAACAATTGACTGTGTTTTGTTTGGTTTTGGTAATCATACAAAGCTTTACTTGACTAGTACGTATCCTTACTGGTGGACAAAATATGACAATAACTAAAGAGTCTACTGGCTAATGTTAAACACTTCATTCAAGAAAAGGGAATTCCATGGTTAAAAAGGGCTATCATCAATTCTGTTTCCTAACTGAGGATAGGAAATGTCTTTGATAGTGTTGTTTCTTCCAGAGGGTCTGGCAGGCTGAAGTGATAAGATATGAAAAATACCAGATATTTTTGCCCATTTAAAAGTCTGGAAAGTCAAAATTCTTTTAGCCTGATACACAAAGTACTAGGCAGCCAAAAATCTATTTAAGAGCAGCTCTTCAGGCTATGCAAAAATGTGTTGCCCCTTAGTATTTATAAAAAGCAAGTAGCAACCTTAATTGAAAGTGATTTTTTTGGAAGCTGTTAGAACTGAAAAAAGCAAGGATTGGAGACCTGTTCAAGGTGTTCCTGCCTTGCACCCTGGTGGAACCGGACCCGGTTTTAGGCATTTAGTGAAAAAAAAGTCCAGGGTAGATTTTAGCCAATATATTAAGACTTCACTTTAATCTAAAACTATAGTTTTGTGAGGGTGAGGGCAAGCATGAGCTTTCCTTGAGAAACTTAAAACTACTGACCACTTTTAATCTTTTCTGCCCACTTCTGCCCACCAGTGCTCAAATGCACCATATTGGCGAGTGCATTTGACCATCCCTTTCATCTAAAGATCAATGCCTATTATTTAAAGATTTAAAATAGAAATCTTAACCAGCAAGAGGAAACAGTTGTCTAAAGTGTATAAGCCTTCTCGAAGTTGATTTTAGTGACAGCTAATAGTGACTCATTTTGCTGTCACAAATGAGTCTTTGTGTGTTGGGAAAGAAAATCCAGATGTTTTGGGGTGAATGAGTGGGTGAATATTTTGTGGAAACAGTTTTGTAAAAGTGATTTGTTATAGGCAGCATGCCTGACACTAAGCCGGACCAATCTTTTTGTAAGGCTTTTAATTAATAGGCTCATTACCTTTCAATCTAACCTTGCTCCCTCTCTCAGGGCCTGAAAAGGACTTGTCTTTGTGAAGAATACCACCTCAGGACTGTTAGCAATGGTTCACTGGTGCTGTGCAATCGATGTCATTGTAAGCGGAAGCCCAAACAATGGAAGAAGACAGCAATGGTGCATATTTAATGCCTTCTGGCCCTTCGGCCAATCACGAGAAGGCACTGAAAGGCCATTATCACTCAATCTTTATTGCCTAAGCTTTGACGGGGCCCACTGATGAGATGCAAGACCATCTATGTGGGCACAAGGGAAATTACACTACCTTGATGATACATATAGACAGGGAGCTGGAAAAGCGTCTGGAGGTGGGTGCTGGGGCCCCTCTTGCAAATATTATTGAAAGGATTATTTTTTATTTTAATGATCACCTAGGAACGGTGTAATTAGATCTTAGAATATATTGTTATTTATAACAGCATGCCTGTTTTCAAATGTTTATCAGTGCCAACCAAGGATGACCTTGGTTAAAGCAAATCTAATCACTTTTTCATATGTAAAATTAAATCTTACATTAACATTTAAAAAGTCTAGAATAGAAACAGTAGTTACAATGTATTTAAGGCAAAATGTTCTATTAAGAAAACAGACCATTATATTCCTCCAGTCTTCCTTTTTTATTGTCAACAGTCAAACTATTGGTCTTTACAACTGATAACATTTTCATACAAGTCAAACACCCCAATCTTTGATCTTTATATTGTTTGATATATATACAGTATACACTGATCAGCCATAAGATTAAAACCACCTCCTTGTTTCTACACTCACTGTCTATTTTATCAGCTCCACTTACCATATAGAAGCAGTTTGTAGTTCTACAATTACTGACTGTAGTCCATCTATTACTCTACATACATTTTTAGCCTGCTTTCACCCTCTTCTTCTATGGTCAAGACCACCACAGAGTAGGTATTATTTAGGTGGTGGATCATTCTCAGCACTGCAGTGACACTGACATGGTGGTGGTGTGTTAGTGTGTGTTGTGCTCGTATGAGTGGATCAGACACAGCAGCACTGCTGGAGTTTTTAAATACCGTGTCCACTCACTGTCCACTCTGTTACACACTTCTACCTAGTTGGTCCACCTTGTAGGTGTAAAGTCAGAGACGATCGCTCATCTATTGCTGCTGTTTGAGTTGGTCATTTTCTAGACCTTCATCAGTGGTCACAAGACGCTGCCCACAGGGTGCTGTTGGCTGGATATTTTTGATTGGTAGACTATTCTTAGTTCAGCAGGGACAGTGAGGTGTTTAAAAACTCCATCAGCATTGCTGTGTCTAATCCACTCATAACAGCACAACACACACTAACACACCACCACCATGTCAGTGTCACTGCAGTGCTGAGAATGATCCACCACCCAAATAATACCTACTCTGTAGTGGTCCTGGGAGAGTCCTGACCATTGAAGAACAGCATGAAAGGGGGCTAACAAAGCATGCAGAGAAACAGATGGACTGCAGTCAGTAATTGTAGAATGACAAAGTGCTTCTATATGGTAAGTGGAGCTGATGAAATGGACAGTGAGTGTAGAAACAAGGAGGTGGTTTTAATGTTATGGCTGATCGGTGTATATTGATTTGATCAGATTTGATAATTGCAGGTCTTTTCACTGCACTATAGCCCAAATTTATTTGCCTCAGATTGTATCTTCCACTATTTTAATAAAAGAGAAAATAATTCCCAGTCTTGCTTAGGCCAACCACAATTTGTAAGAGGATCCTCAGTGACCAATGGTCCATATGCAAATGAATAGTTTGAGTTGTTTTACCAGACATTTTTTTTCTGGTGCTTTCTCGCTGGGGCACCACAAGTCTGTGGTAAGATTATAAGAGCAGTAGTCCTTATTCAGCCTGAATTGTGTAAGCTTTTTTAATTTATTGAGTCTGATCTCTGCTTGCATTTATTACGTTATGTAAAAACAAGAAAAAATAACAGAATTGGGTAAATTTGATCAGTATGTTTTTTAGATGGTGATGTTATTGTAATGTAGTTAGTTACTTCAGAGCACACACTTAGGGCTCCCTGTGGAAATTTAGGATAGCAAATTAAGTATCATTTTCAAAAAAATTTCTGGTTTTAGGAGGAATGTTAAAAAAATAAATCTTCATTTTAACCATAATTATATTTTAAATTTTCTGAAGACCTTGATTAACTGACTGGGTTGAAGCCACAATAAGACAGGGATTTAAATCTCCAGAACTGTGTTTAGGCTGCCGTAAAGGAAAAAAAAGACATAATAAGTTAGTGGATTTTTTACACAATAAAAATTTCTTGATGATTGCAGGTCACAGCACTATAAACTAAATCGCTCTGCCTCTCTAGGTTGTCTCCTCCACTATTTTTAAAAAAAGAGAAAGTAATTCCCAGTCTTGCTTAGGCCAACCACAATTTGTAAGAGGATCCTCAGTGACCAACAGTCCATATGCAAATGAATAGTTTGAGTTGTTTTACCAGACATTTTTTTTCTGGTGCTTTCTTGCTGGGGCACCACAAGTCTGTGGTAAGACTGTAAGAGTAGTCCTTATTCAGCCTGAATTGTGCTTGTTTGTGTGTAAACACAACCAACATGACTCATGAGTCTTACCTCTGCTTGCATTCATCAAGTTACATACAAAAGAGACAACATAACGAGTAAAACAATAATTTGCGTGACTTATTTACTTATGATTTTATTTAACTAATTAAGTGATAAAATATTTTTTATATATACAGTATACAACCCCTGGCAAAAATTATGGAATCACCACTCTTGGAAGATGTTCTGTCAATTGTTTAATTTTGTAGAAAAAAAATAAATCACAGACATGCCACAAAACTATCATTTTTCAAAATGTCAACCTTCTGGCATTAAGAAAGAATAAAAAAAAGAAACAAATATAATAGTTGTGGTCAGTCACAATTGCTTTTTTTAGATCAAGTAGAGGAAAAAAATATGGAATCACTCAAATGTGAGGAAAAAATTATGGAATCACTCTGTAATTTGCAGTTTAAAAACAAAACATCTGCAGCAGATTAGATTTGCTAATTATTCTTCAGTTTAAAAAGAGTGCTCACACCTCGGAGAGCTGTTGCACAAAGCAGATTGTCATGAATCATGGTTCCAACACAAGATATGTCAGTTGAAACAAATGAGAGGATTATAAAACTCCTTCAAGAAGATAAATCATTGTGGAATGTCGCAAAAGATGTTGGTTGTTCCCAGTAAGCTGTGTTTAAAATATGGACCAAGTACAAACAAAATGGGAAGGTTGTAAAAGGGAAGCATACTGGTAGACCAAGTAAGACATCAAAGCATCAAGATAGAAAACAAAGCAATATGTCTTGAAAACAGAAAATGCACAACAAAACAAATGAGAAACAAGTGGCCGGAAAGTGGAGTCAATGTCTGTGACTGAACTGTAAGAAATCACCTAAAAGAAATGGGATTTACATACAGAAAAGCCAAACAAAAGCCATCATTAACACCTAAAAAGAAAAGAACAAGGTTAAAGTAGGCTAAAGAAAAGCAATCGTGGACTGTGGGTGACTGGATAAAAATGATCTTCAGTGATGAATCGCGAATCTGCATTGGGCAAGGTGATGATGCTGGAACTTTTGTTTGGTGTCTGTCCAATGAAATTTATGAAGATAACTGCCTAAAGAAAACATGTTAATTTCCACAGTTGTTGATGATATGGGCCTGCATGTCGGGTAAAGGCACAGGGGAGATGGTCTTCAATAAATGCCAAAGTCCACATTGAAATTTTGGACGCTTTTCTTATTCCATCAGTTGAAAGGATGTTTGGTGATGATGACTTCATTTTTCAAGATGATAATGCATCTTGCCATAGGGCAAAGGACATGAAAACTTTCCTTCAAAAAAACATATAATGTCAATGGCATGGCCTGCAAATAGTCCGGATCTCAATCCATTTGAAAATCTCTGGTGGAAATTGAAGAAAATGGTCAATGACAAGGTTCCAACCTGCAAAGCTGATCTGGCAACAGCAAGAGACAGTTGAAGGCAGATTGATGAAGAATACTGTTTGTCATTAGTTAACTCCATGCCTCATAGAGTTTAAACCATTATAAAAGCCAGAGGTGGTGCAACAAAGTAATAATGGTGCAGTGTTTTCTAATGATTCCATAATTTTTTCCTCAGATTTGAGTGATTCCATATTTTTTTCCTCTACTTGATCTAAAAAAAAGCAATTGTGACTGACCACAACTATTATATTTGTTTCTTTTTTTATTGTTTCTTAATGCCAGAGGGTTGACAGTTTGAGAAATGATAGTTTTGTGGCATGTCTGTGATTTCTTTTTTTTCTACAAAATTAAACAATTGACAGAACATCTTCCAAGAGTGGTGATTCCATAATTTTTGCCAGGGGTTGTATACTTACTTTTGGATGGCACAATGGTCTATTACACTAGGCTTTCAAACAGTGCTATTGATAGGCTAGGCGCTTACTTGGATGTGATTAACTGTGTCTCGAGGGCAAGTGGAAGATGACCAGAATAATGCTGTTGAATTAATAATTTTCTTATATTACATTTTATGTATTTTTATATTAATACTGTTTATAATGGACATACTTTACAGTGGTACCTTGTAACTCAACGTCCCCTAAACTCAAAATCTTTGAAACTCAACGCCCTTCGTCGAGAAAGTTGTGCCCTTAAACTCAACGTTTCCCTTAAACTCAACGTGTGCAACTGCTGCTTTGTTCAGCGCTCATCTTGAGTGGTGCGGTAAAACGTCATGTGAACAATACGAATCTGCATTTGCATGAAATAACTGTCAAATCCCCTCTGAAAGCTCCACATGTATCTGTGTTTAGCTGGATTTTTCTCCTGTTTCACTTTCAAACTTGTGTTATAGCTCAGGGTACCGAGAAACTCTAAGAATCAGCTTTTTTGAGACCGTCTAAAATGCTTATCATAAAAAATAATGTAATTTAATGTATTAAAATAATGACATATAAGCAGTAATAATTAAGAGGGGTTTAGTGTTTCTAAGTTCTCTCCACTAATTAAGAAGCAAAAGAAAACAATAAAGAAATAAAGGTAAAGTGAAGGTTTTATTGTATTTCTTATTGATTTTAACTGTTTTCAATTATATTTCAGTGTTTTTATATTATATTTGTGTTATTTTCAGTGTATAAGTGTCAAAAGCAACCCCATTATTTTACTTTCGCCTAAAATATATGCAGTTCCTCAAAACAATGGAGCGCATTAACACGTTTCCCATACATCCATGTGGTTAAAAAAAAACCTTAAAACTCAACGCCTTTCAAACTTAACACCACTCCCAGAACCAATTGACATTGAGTTTCAAGGTACCACTGTAACAACATTGACAAAGTAAAAGGTGGTCATAACAAAGGCAGTGAAACCAAAACCAGTTACAACCAAGCCAGTAACACTGAAGACAACTGCACATAATTATAATGTATTATTCAAACAAATAAAGGTTTTATCATTTTAGCTAAAAGAATCATGATGACATTACATTTTTTTCTTGGGTCCTGTTTTATTGGGACACTAGACAGGGTGCAAATCCATGGCTTGGGTAATAATGAGCAATGTGTAATGAACAGCACCAGTGGTGGTCTTACAAGTATTTCATATTCAAATGTTTTTATATCTTTCTAATCTCCTCTTTATTTAACATTAAAAGCATTGAATACATGTTTAAAAGTTGTTTTTTTTACCAATATAAACATTTATATATTTTTTTCCTTTGCAAAACAAAACAATGTCAGTATTACATAAAATGCACAATGCAATTTATAACATATATTATTGACTCCAGATCTGGTCCAGAGGCAGTCATGATGCTGCTGGGTTATTTTTGCTACTACAGCTGAAAATTAAAAGATAAAATAAACACCCAATCTTGGTTTCCCTTCAGGCATTACTGGTTAGTTACTGAGAGAAAGCACCTTCACCTTTGACCCTGACCTGGAATAATTTGACCACACATTTTCATTGAGGGATTATGCTTTGTTAAAAAAAAAAACATGCTTGTGGCTAAAAGAATGGCTAAAAGCCCAGCTATTGAAGAAAAATAAAAGCAAATGTGGGTGTATTTAGTGAAGTGAACCTGATGCTTTGAATTGTGAAGTGTAGATTGTAGAATCTTTGAGTGCATTAATGTTCTGAATCTAATTTGAGTTGACCTGTAAATGAGAAAAAGTCTCTCTAAGGGCTGTATTTACTGAATAACTGAACAAATGGCAGAGTGAATGAGATTATTAGCCTTTGCATAATAGAGGTTAATATTTTTGCTTCTGATATTTTGCTGTGCAGGCCTAATTAAAGGACACACTGGCATAACAAGTGGCACTCCAGTTATATAAAAGGTCGGCACATATATCTATAAAGATTTTCAAGATGATGTTGGGTGATATATACACTGATCAGCCATAACATTAAAACCACCTCCTGGTGTCTACACTCACTGTCCATTTTATCAGCTCCACTTACATATAGAAGCACTTTGTAGTTCTACAATTACTGACTGTAAGCAATCTGCTTCTCTACATACTTTTTAGCCCCCCATCATGCTGTTCTTAAATGGTCAGGACCCCCACAGGACCACTACAGAGTAGGTATTATTTGGGTGGTGGATCATTCTCAGCACTGCATTGACACTGACATGGTGGTGGTGTGTTAGTGTGTGTTGTGCTGGTATGAGTGGATAAGACATAGCAGCGCTGATGGAGTTTTTAAACACCTCACTGTCACTGCTGGATTGAGAATAATCCAGCAACCAAAAATATCCAGCCAACAGTGCCCTGTGGGCAGCGTCCTGTGATCACTGATGAAGGTCTAGAAGATGACCAACTCAAACAGCAGCAATAGATGAGCGATCGTCTCTGACTTCACTCACTGTCCAATGATGTAGACACGGAATTTAAAAACTCCAGCAGTGCTGCTGTGTCTGATCCACTCATACCAGCACAACACACACTAACACACCACCCCCATGTCATTGTCGCTGCACTGCTGAGAATCATCCACCTAAATAATATCTGCTTTGTGGTGGTCCTGTGGGGGTCCTGACCATTGAAGAACAGGGTGAAAGCAAAGTATGCAGAGTAACAGATGGACTACGGTCAGTAATTGTAGAACTACAATACTATATGGTAAGTGGAGCTAATAAAATGGACAGTGTGTGTAGAAACAAGGAGGTGGTTTTAATGTTATGGCTGATTAGTGTATATATCTACGTGTACAGTACAGTGAAGTTCTTTTCTCGCATATCCCAGCTTGTTTGGAAGCTGGGTTTAGAATGCAGGGTCATCCATTGTACGACATCCCTGGAGCAAACAGGGTTAAGAGTTGGGTTCTTAATTCATTGCTCAAGGACCCAACAGTGGCTACATAGCAGAACCTGGATTTTAACTGACAATATTCCGACTAATATCCCAAAGCTCTACCCACTAGGCTACCACTGCCCCCCTTCAGTATCATCTTTATTTTAATCAGGCTTACAGTAGGCCCATATAGCCATGCAGAAAATTCTGGGCTAAATACACCCTACATGGGGCATCTATTACAGGAAACCACATTCACCGATTTACAAACTAGCTTACTCCTAGAGGCGGTTTATATTAGTCAGTACATTTACTGGCATGTTTTTCATAAGTGAAAGGAAACCAAAGTACTTAAAAGGACACCCACATAAACACAAAGAATAAGGCACACATTTTCTGTTCATCATTTTTTACACTCTGGTTTCTCCATAAGTCAGTTGCAAACAGTCGTACAGTGAAGTTTTATCTAACAGTAAACATAACATTTTCATTGGAAGGGGCTTGAGCAAGCACGCCAATCTTTTACAATCTAAAAGTGAGCTATGCAAAAATATAGTGAATAAAAGACAGTCCTGGTGGCTTGATCCTGCTTTTATGAAGTCTAAAAAAGCTAGAAAGGCTGCAGCATTTATGCCAGAGTTTACTGTACATAGTAAAACACAAAAGTACGATGCTATAAATGTGGAGTAATGAGGTAAATGAATAATAGTTTCCTCTCCAGCCGTCTGCAGCTGAGAGGCTGTAGCACACTGAATGATGTACACACAGCACTCAAGGCCTCTGTTTTTCACACTCTTCTTGACAGCCAGTGGCTAACTTAGCAACTCACTTATTACCCGGGTTGTTCAATAGACCAGTCTGGTCTGTGCTTAGCTCCAAGATAGGGGTTTTAGTGTTATTGTCCTCCTGCACCTGCTCGATGCCTTGCAGGGAACGCCAGCCCAAAGTTCTGTCATCTTTGATTACTTAAATCCCTTATATCCCAATTCTTACACACAGTGGGGGCCTATAAAGCCCTATTCTTGTAATGATTTGCTATCAGGGGCAGCGTGGAACAGGGACTGTGGTAAGTTCTCTGGACAGCCTGAAACAAAGACTTTAGATAAATATTGGGACTACGTCACATGTATCTGATGCTACTGGGTAGAAACAGTAGAAATATAGTACATTATAAGCATGAATCCCTATTAAATACTGTAATACACCGATCAGGCATAACATTAAAACCACCTCCTTGTTTCTACACTCACTGTCCATTTTATCAGCTCCACTTACCATATAGAAGCACTTTATAGTTCTACAATTACTGACTGTAAGCAATCTGTTTCTCTACATACTTTTTTAGTGTGCTTTCACCCTGTTCTTCAATGGTCAGGACCCCCACAGGACCACCACAGAGTACGTATTATTTGGGTGGTGGGTCATTCTCAGCACTGCAGTGACACTGGCATGGTGGTTGTGTGTCAGAGTGTGTTGTGCTGGTATGAGTGGATAAGACACAGCAATGCTGATGGAGTTTTTAAACACCTCACTGTCCCTGCTGGACTGAAAATAATCCAGCAACCAAAAATATCCAGCCAACAGCGCCCCGTGGGCAGCGTTCTGTGACCACTGATGAAGGTCTAGAAGATGACCAACTCAAACAGCAGCAATAGATGAGCGATCGTCTCTGACTTTACATCTACAAGGTGGATCAACTAGATAGGAGTGTCTAATAGAGTGGACAGTGAGTGGACACGGGATTTAAAAACTCCATCAGCGCTGCTGTGTTTGATCCACTCATACCAGCACAACACACACTAACACACCACCACCATGTCATTGTCACTGCAGTGCTGTAAATGATCCACCTCCTAAATAATACCTGCTTTGTGGTGGTCCTGGGAGAGTCCTGACCACTGAAGAACAGCATGAAAGGGGGCTAACAAAGTGTGCAGAGAGACTACATTCAGTAATTGTAGAACTACAAAGTGCTTCTATATGGTACGTAGAGCTGACAAAATGGACAGTGAGTTTAGAATCAAGGAGGTGGTTTTAATGTGATGGCTGATTGGTGTATGTTACATGTATCTGATGCTACTGGGTAGAAACAGTAGAAATATAGAACATTATAGTTTTTTTTTTCCCACTAAGCATGAATCCCTAATAAATACTATAATAAATTGCTAATAAAGTTCTGATTCATTTACAACCTTTTGCCATTTACCACATCATTAAATTTAACAGTCCACATTAATTCTCTACCAAATGGTCTGATCGTCAAGGATGCCATAAAAAAGATTAATGCATTCTGTCTAAAATAAACTATTGTATTGTTCTTATCTATTGAATCCTTTAAATAATCAAACTGAAAAATCTTCTGTCTCTATTTAGTAATTATTAAAACCTTTATTGTCTGTATGTGTAATTCAAACTTCACAGTATAGTGGAGAACTGTAGATCATAACTGGACTTGCCACAGCATCTCTATTATACGGTGGCCGAGAAGTGCAAAACAAATTTACATTTCAGAAAACAAAATTACAAAAAAACAAAAACAACATTTACAATGAAAGCAAAAACAAATTTACAAGTGCTTGGGTACCCAGTGTTTGTAAATATGTTTTGGCATATGTAAAAGTGTTTCAGTACTTGTAAATTTGTTTTCGGCATATGTAATTTTGTTTTCTAAAATGTAAATTTGTTTTGCACTTCTCGGCCGCACATTTCTGACGGAAAAGGTAGGGACAATAACACCGGAAGTGCGTGTTGCTTACCTGCTGTCAAACAAACTGTTTCTCAGCGGTAAAGTGAACGGAGTTTGTGATGAGAATCACAAGAAGAAGAAGAATCTGTGATTCATTAAGTATCCAGATTTCCAGTTTTTCATGGTGTATTTTGTATATATAAACACACTTAGAATTTAATGCCTTCAACACACACCAAAAAAGCTGGGACAGAGGCGTGTTTACCCCTGTCATGCATTACCTTTTTTATTAATGAGACTTTTCTAATGATTAGGGAATTGATGGCACTAATTAAAGTTTTACAAGTGAAATTTACTTAATTATTGCTTGACTTTAGCTGCTCCACAGTCTGAGGTTGCTGTTCTTTGATTCTCACCATTACTATTCTATGAAGTCAGTGTTATAGTGCATGCAATATACACTGATCAGCCATAACATTAAAACCACCTTCTTGTTTCTACACTCACTGTCCATTTTTTTCAGCTCCACTTACCATGTAGAAGCACTTTGTAGTTCTACAATTACTGACTGTAGTCCATCTGTTTCTCTACATACCTTTTTAGCCTGCTTTCACCCTGTTCTTCAATGGTCAGGACCACCACAGAGCAGCATGATTCTCAGCACTGCAGTGACACTGACATGGTGGTGGTGTGTTAGTGTGTGTTGTGCTGGTATGGATCATATGAAATTATGGTATGGTCTGGAGTGGATCAGACACAAAGTGCTTCTATATGGTTTTAATGTTAGGGTTGATCGGCCTGGCATTATTTTGCTAAAGAAAAAACGTTGCCTTGATGACAGCATGTGTCTCTCTAAAATCCCAATATACACCTAACCTGTGTTAATGGTATCTTCGCACATTTGTAAGCCACCCATGCCCATTTCACTAATAACAGTCTGTGTGGTGTTTTGTGAAGTTTGGCTTAAAGTCGTCAACCACAACCCGTCACTGCTTATATAGACTGATCCCTTGGTGGATCCTCATTTTATACCCAGTTATAAGTTCCTTACCTGTTCGCCTGTGTATTGTGTAATGTTTTAAAACACTGTAACTTGAATATTCTATAATTTTTTACTTTTTTGCCTCTGTCCCAACATTTTTGAGTGTTTTGTAGGCATCAAGTTGTAAATGTGCTTATATTTACAAAATACAATGAAGTTGATTATTGAAAACATTGGACATCTTTTCTTTCTGCTTTTGTCAGTTAACCAAAGATTCTAAAGTGAACAAATACACATACATTTATTTACAATTTACAAAATGTCCCAATTTTTTCTGTGAATGGGGTTTGTACATGAAAAGTACTGTTCTTTTTTGTGTTATTCACTTACTAAGACTGAAAATCAGGTTAGTCCTGGGTTCACAAACTGTTCTCATGCAGCTGTAAAATACCCCTAAAATAAATAATGTAAAAAATAATAATGCCAGTGTGTTTATGAGGAAAATGGATTGATGTTTGCTGTGTTAAAAGCCTTCCTCGTGCCATTCAATTTCCCCCTTTTCACACCCACTGTGTTTTCCCCAGACCAAAAAGTGTAAATGAAAAGCATGCCAGGGTATACTCCATATTTTTAAGGACTCCATGGGAGGGAAAATGTGAGACATTTTTGTGAGAGGAGATTTTGATTCTCTCACTAACACGTTACTACAAGCCAAAAGTTCAAGGGCGCTTCCTAATGGGAAGAGAGCCAGCATGTTTGTCTGCATGTGTGTGGTACAGGAGTGCTGCTTAGCATGGATATGTATATCAAAGTCTGCTCAAAGAAGCCCACAAATCCCTCTCATTCAGGTTAAAGCACTTACCCAGCAATACAGAATGCAGCCATCAACATGTGATGTCTCACTCCTGTATTTTTTCTTTGAGCTCCTGTGAACTTAGGAGCGATGGAGTGTTGATTAAGGACGATGGGTGGTGAGAGTATGAAAGTGTTTGCAAACCCACTGAAAAAAGTGAGAAAAGTCTGTGTGAAATGTGAGATGTGATGAAGATGGGATGGCACAGGGCTGGCTGGTAAGCCCAGGACTCACAGGCTTGAGGAATGCACAGACAGATACAAAGCAAATAGGATTTTATACCACGTTGTCAAGTAGAGTTCGGAACTCCAATCTGGCACAACCTCAGTGGGAACTTAAGGCTCACAATAGCAGGGAGTGTTTTCTGCTTTAAGAGCCATCTTTATTAGCCAAACCAGCGGGCTACTGGGTTCAATGGAACTCGGATGAACTGCTTTAAGTTTAACTAAGGTAACCTACCTTTCAGACGGCTTTAAAATATTTGCAAAAGATTTAATATTTAAAGACACAGCAGACTGTGATTTAGAGTTTTTGAGTGTAAACAGAAAAAGAATCCTAATAAAATAAGCTTAACATGCCACAAGTGAAAGAACAATTGAAAAAACAAAGTGGATTTAGAAATTATCCATATTCAGTGACTGTGTTGCGGATTTAATTGACAATGACTAAGTATAAAGGTTTTTATAGTATTTATTGGGAATTTGTTGTGCCTGGCCACAATTTATAGTGCCACATCAGAATTTTTTATTGTATCATTGTAGAATGATGCATAAAAAATTCAATTATATACATTTAAAGTCATTCATAACACATTAAATAGTTATGAGCTGTAGCCTAGAGGTTAAAGTACTGGACTAGAGCATAAGGTTGCTGGTTCAAACCCCACCACTGCCAGGTTGCCACTGTTGGGCCTTTGAGCAAAACCCTTAACCCTCAGCTTAGACTGTACACTGTAAGTCGTTTTGGATAAAAGCATCAAGGGTCTGAGTACTTTTTGGATCCATTTTACCTACCACATTTAGAAACACCTGCACTTGTACATTTGAAATGCATATAATCATACAACTGGTCAGCAGCTTCAGTTTATGTTTTCATTAAACATTAGAATGAGGAAGAAATGGGATTTAAGTGAATTTAGCCATGATTTTACTGTTGGTGCCAGACAGGCTGGTTTAACTATGTCAGAAACGGCTCTCATCCTGGAATTTTTTTTTACATACCCTAATCTGTAGAGTTTACACAGATTGATGTAAAAACATTGAGTTAGCTGCAGATCTGCTTAAAGCTGGTATTTTGTGTATAAACTTTATGTATACATAAATAAATATATATATATTGTTGGGCCTGTTGTCATGTTTGTTTGTTTTTCAAATGATCCATCTGCAAAGTTGATTACCCCAGTATGATTCAGGGGTCTGTAGTCTAGCTGTTTGTCTGTTATTGAGGCAGAGACAGTAGAATCCCCTGAGACCCACTAGTTACAGAAAGCAAATGAGCAAAGGCTCTGGTGCTCCTGGTCTGTGAGAAGCCCTGTGAGGGCAATCAGTAGGATTAATTCCCAGAGTTGATTACAGCAGAACAGAGATGAAACACTAACTAGATGCTGCAAATCTACTGAATCCCAGTAATACTTCGAGTAATAATAGCAAGAACAATACAAATTAAGCACAATTCAGTAAAGAACCATGAAGAAATAAGTGCAGATGATGTTGGGAGCATTTCGCAAACACTGTTTTAGCTCAAAATAAATCAATACAATGTAAATTATCACCTAATCAAATCATGAAACATTTCCTTTGATGGGAGTAGTTTCTATCAGGATCAATATGTCCATATTATAAGTAACAAACTGATGTTGGTATCACAAGTCAGTTAAATCAGGTTCAATGGCATTTTCTATTAATAGAAAAATAGCTGTTAAGGGTATGATAGAAAAAGAAGAATTTATTAGGCATATGTGGGTGATTCAGGAGATGAGGTCGTCTCTAGTTGTAATTCACATTACTTTTAAGTCAAGCTTTTAAATACCAGTGGGGTAAACAACTACCTCCCAGCTTCCCAGCTATTTTACCATAGATCATGTACCGCTGGTACATTACAATAGACTTGAAAATGATGTGTTTGCCCTCTGATCTGCAAACCAGCACATTTTAAGGATTAAACCAACACCCGCCCAGTTTAAACCAGCAGTATGTAAGCGTGTTATAACAGAAACTAGCAAATCTAAGTAAATCTATAATAATAAAAAATCTATGCAAAAGCTTTAGTGCTAACACAATTTATATGAAGGCGTATGCACATGACTGTTGATTTGTTCACAGACCAGTGATTAGAAAATGCCTGATCACCTCTCTGTGTGACTGAGCACAGTGGTTAGTCCAGCACAACCAGCCGCTCTCCTGGGAAAGACCCAGGTTTAATTTAACAAAAGGTAGGACAACACAAAGCTGGATATATCATAAATAATGCCTTAAAAAATACAAAGCTAATATGAATTATTAAAACCCTCAGACTATATTGATAGTAGGGAAAACAAGATTCAGGGTTTGAGGTGTTTATTCATTAGCTGGATTAGGGCAGGGGCCTCAGGGTGACTGTTCAGCTGCCCCAATGTGTGCTCAAGCAGTCATTATTGAATCATGACCGACATGGCTGGCTTACACAAAGCTAAGCAGCAGGAGCTCCATATAGCTTAAACCACAGGAAAACCCTCTCTGTATGAGCACTGAGGACAGAAACAGCAGCACAGTGAATTCCACAAAACCATCCAAAATGTGTGTTTGTTCCATGATGTATGTATGCAGACTAAATTATATAGTACATGGAGAAAAAAATGTGTATGTCCAGATTTATAAACTGACACTACACAAATAGAGAAGGTCTAAGCAGTAGGTCTTTAACAGTGGTTAAAAATAATAATGACAGTGCATGACAGTAAACATGCTGTTCTATTACAGGCAGATTTCAGACAGAGTTCCTGAATTTTAGTTAAAATATTCAATTAAACAAAAACTTACTCTTACACAAAAGTAAATATCAATCCAAAAGTAATATCAATCAACTGTAATAAACTATAAAAACCAGAATGGCTTTTGTCAGGGGGGGGGGGGGGGGGTGGGCAGTGCAGTGCAGTGCGGGGTTTAGTGGATAAAATATGCCACAAACAAGTGGATAAAATATGCCACAGCAATGACATTATCAAGAACTATTTTATCCCTCCATTGATAAATTTAATAAAAGGACGAGGCTGGAAGGCACTCAAGAACTGCATGAATTTCTGGCAAGTACAGGTTGTGTACTACATGTAACAGTCTGCCGTATCCTTTATATGTTTGGGCTGTAGGGTAGGGTGTCAAGAAAAACATCCAAGCATCCCAGCATTTTGCCAAAAGCTACATCAGGTCTGCCAAAAGCATGTGGAAAAATGTGTTATGGTCTGATGATCACCAAAAGAACATCATACCCACAGTAAAGCATGCGTCTTCCTTTGCTAAAACTGGGGCTTTATTTAAAATAGAGGGGATTATGAACAGCTCCAAATATCAGTTAATTTTAACAAAACATTCAGGCCTCTGCTAAGAAGCTGAAGAGGAATTTCACATTTCAGCACAATGGCTTATTAAGAATTATTAATGAAAAAAAGAAATACATTTTTTTATTATTATTTAATTTATTAGGCTTTTAACGTCATGTTTACACACTTTGGTTACATTCATAGCAGAGACGGTAGTTACTCATTACACAAGGTTCATCAGTTCACAAGTTTAATGTCAAACACAGTCATGGACAGTTTTGTATCTTCACCTCACCTCACTTGCACGTCTTTGGATTGTGGGAGAAAAACCGAGCTCCCGGAGGAAACCCTCACATACATAGGAGGAACTTATTTATTTAAAATCAAGTAACAGCGGAAATAGTTTATGTAGAGGTGAAATGTAAACATTTATATCATTGTAGTTCCTGAGTTCTGTTTTGTAGCTTATCCCAATAAACACTTCACACATATGCAACTTCACACATATGCAAGCCACCCATGCTTGCACTGATGCATCATCATACCAAGAAACACGTTGGCTTTTGCACCTTTTATTAATAACATAACACTAGATTGACACAAAGACCGCAACGTTTCTTTTTCCTGAAAACAAGCTGAAACATGGGCTCATGTGACCACATCACACATTTCTATTATCTTTTGGTCTGGGATGAGCTTAAACCCTGAGAGTGTTATGTACTCCAGAGCTCACTGCTTTTTTTTTTTTAAAGCAGCATGCCAGTTTCCCACGCAATGATATCTGAGGGCTTAAAGGTCATGCCTTTTCAACAGTGCTGTTACCTGTTACCAATTCAACCACCTGCATTTAAATTTTTAGCATTTAGTTAACACTCTTATCCAGAATGACTTACAGAAGTGCTTCCACAGTAAACAGTTCCCTACTCTAGTTTGAATAAACAACAGTCCAAACCCTGTTAGAACAAAGGAATAGGTAGAATATTTTTAAGATGCTATAGAAGATTAGAAAGTGCATGTTAGTTCTCAGCTTAAGTGCTTAGTAAAGAGGTTGGTTTTCCCCAGTGGTGTCACGTAAATATTCTATGAACATCTTATTTTGCCCTGTCCCAACTTTTTAAAAATGTGTTGCAGACAACAAATTCTTAATTAGTTTATTTATACCTTTGTTCATTAAAATGAAAACAAATCACAGATCAGCCATAACATTTTATCAGCTCCACTTACCATATAGAAGCACTTTGTAGTTCTACAATTACTGACTGTAGTCCATCTGTTTTTCTACATACCTTTTTAGCCTGCTTTCATGCTGTTCTTAAGTGGTCAGGACCCTCACAGGACCACCACAGAGCAAGTATTATTTAGATGGTGGATCATTCTTAGCACTGCAGTGACAATGACATGGTGGTGGTGTGTTAGTGTGTGCTGTGCTGGTATAAGGCACAGCAGCGCTGCTGAAGTTTTTAAATACTGTGTCCACTCACTGTCCACTCTGTTAGACACTCCTACCTAGTTGGTCCACCTTGTAGATGTAAAATCAGAGATGATCGCTCATCTATTGCTGCTGTTTGAGTTGGTCATCTTCTAGACCTTCATCAGTGATCACAGGCCGCTGCCTATGTGGTGCTGTTGGCTGGATATTTTTGGTTGGTGGACTATTCTCACAACACACACTAACACACCACCACCATGTCAGTGTCACTGTGGTGCTGAGAATGATCCACCACCCAATTAATACCTACTATGTAGTGGTCTTGGGAGAGTCCTGGCCTTTGAAGAACAGCATGAAAAGGGGCTAACAAAGCATGCAGAGAAACAGATGGACTACAGTCAGTAGTTGTAGAGCTACAAAGTGCTCCTATATGCTAAGTGGAGCTGATAAAATGGACAGTGAGTATAGAAACAAAATCAGATTTATTGGCCAAGTATGTGGATACACACAAGGAATTTGGTTCTGGCTGATGGTATCTCTCTAGTATCAATCCAGTATACAAGAAATGTACAAGTTACAGACAATGCACAAGGAGGTGGTTTTAATGTTATGGCTGATCTGTGTATCTTGTAAATAAATTTACCTGCACTAGTGTTTAATAATCTGTTTGCGAGTGTTTCTCATTACAGCAGTAAAAGCTTAGCAGGCTTTGATCTCTTTCTTATTGAGGTCTTGGTCCTGGCCTGTTTAGACTACAGAGCTTCAGGCCACTGGCCAGTTCTTGGCTCTGAGCTGATCTACGCAGCTGAATAGAGACGTGTCCCACCACAACTACCTTGGCCTCTGACTACTGAGCCCATTGAACTCCTCACCCCCTTCAAAGACCTCCTCTCTTTTCATTACACAAATAATAGCCAGTCTTGACACCATTTTGTAGGTCAGCTAGCGGGGTCTTTGTGCGCATGCTAAATAACCACAAGAAACGCCTTTAATTAAACATGCTAAAGCAAAAAAATCTGCCTTTTTAAATAAGAATTGGCAGCATAGAATATATTTAGGTGTGTTTTATTTATAGGATGTAAATTCTGCAGTTTGTTTCACAGAACTGTGCAGTGTATGTGTACTTCTTACTTACTGCTGTAACAAAGTTGTTCATGAGAGCTTTTTGTCTGATACTGGCAGGGAGGAAAATCAAAGAAGAAGTGAGCACAATGGCAGCAGTTTAAACAGGTTGGTGAAATTTGTTTAGAGACACAAAGGAACCTGTGAGATCCCCTGAAACAATTCTTACACAGAGCCTGGATTTGCATCTCTAATAGCGTTCAGGCTTCTGTTTGTAAAAGGCTTTGGTTGGGTCCAACCCTGTGGAGCAGCCCCACATTGACCCTCTGCATCCTGCCTTGGCCCCATCTTATCATGGGAAAACTCACCAGGCTCAAGGATCTTTTAAGAGCTTTAGAAATGGAAGCTTAAGGTGACTGCACTGGTGTTTATTAGGGAGAATTACTTGACCATCAGTGACCATCAAGCAGTTAGTTACTGGTAATAAGGCTCCCCAAGACCTGCATCACCAATATTAAACCTCTTCCTTTAAAAGTATTTTCTTATTTACTTTAAGTTCAACAACAGTATGCATTTGTTAAAAAAGACATCATGCATGTGTCCTTTTTGTCACTGGGATTTTTTCTAAACCCTTGCTATTAAGACCCTTAAAATAGATCAATTTAAAACAGATCCAGATCTAAACAGAGTCTACTAAGTCTTTATCAGAACATAAGAAGCCTGTTGGGACAGGGACAGTGGTAGCCTAGTGGGTAGGGCTTTGGGCTATCAACTGAAAGGTTGAGAGTTTGAATTCCAGCTCTGTCATGCAACCACTGTGGTGCTCTTGAGCAACTCTGCTGTAGGGGTGCCATTATGGCTAACCCTGCGTTCTGACCCCAGCTTCCAAACAAGCTGGGATATGAGAAGAAAGAATTTCATTGTACTGTACACCTGTACTGTACACAATGACAAATAAAGGCATTTTCTCATTCTCTATTGTTTTCATGTAAAATAGAGTACAGTTATACAGTTATTATACAGTAGAGTTAAAGGGCAGTTGCAGCCTAGCGATTAAGGTACTGGTCTAGTAAGCAGAAGGTTGCTGGTTCAAACCCCACCACTGCCAGGTTGCCACTATTTGGCCCTTGAGCAAGGCCCTTAACAATGTTATAACAAATACATTTACAAGAAATACAAAATGGATCTTGTTTTAAAGCTTAGCATTGGTCTGTTTTTAGTGAAAAAATATGTATAGTTTTGCTCAGGGCGTTCAGCTGGTGAGTGACATGAAATAAATCTGAATAATATGTAATAAATGTATGAAATATATCATATATTTATATATATTTACATCAGCAAGTGCAATGCAAAGCATCGGATGCAGTGGTGTAAAACACTGGACTCTAGAGCAGTGGAGACTTGTTCTATGGAGTGACGAATCACGATTCTCTGTCTGCCAATCTGATGGAAGAGTCTGGGTTTGGCAGTTGCCAGGAGAACCGTACCTGTCTGACTGCATTGTGCCAAGTGTAAAGTTTGGTGGGACAGTTGTGGCCTAGCAGTTAAGTTACTGGACTAGTACTCCAAAGGTTGCTGGTTCAAGCCCCACCACTGCCAGGTTGCCACTGCTGGGGCCCTTGAGCAAGGCCCTTAACCTTCAATTGCTTAGACAATATACTGTCACTGCACTGTAAGTCGCTTCGGATAAAAGCGTCTGCTAAATGCTGAAAATGGTGTGGGGTTGTTTTTCAGGAGTTGGGCTCGGCCCCTTAGTTCCAGTGAAAGGAACTCTTAATGCTTTAGCATACCAAGAGATTTTGGACAATTTCATGCTCCCAACTCCCTCCTCCTGTTCCAGCATGACAAGGTCCATAAAGACATGGATGAGCGAGTTTGGTGTGGAAGAACTTGACTGGCCTGCACAGAGTCCTGACCTCAACCCGATAGAACATCTTTGGGATGAATTAGAGCGGATACTGAGAGCCAGGCCTTCTCGTCCAACATCAGTGTCTGACCTCACAAATGCGCTTCTGGGGGAATGGTAAAAAATCCCATAAACACACTCCTAAACATTGTGGAAAGCCTTCCCAGAAAAGTTGAAGCTGTTATAGCTGCAAAGGGTAGCCGACATCATATTAAACCCTATGGATTAAGAATGGGACGTCACTCAAGTTAATATGTGTGAGAAGGCAGACGAGCGAATACTTTTGGTAATATTGTGTGTGTGAGTATATATATATACTGTATATAATAAACACACACATACATATATAATAAACACACACATACAGTACATACAGTATATACTGATATAAATCATGATGAAAAGTTTTGGTATGACTGCTCTTGACCCCTCTTATAGCTCTGTCTACTTAGCACAGCTGGAGCTGAACACACATATTCTCCCTCATGCCTTGCTGTGTTTCCCTGTGAAAAAAATGAAAACATCAAATAGCGCTGGATGGCATTATGGGTGAAGTACTATCCAATTAGTAAGTCCAGCAATTTTGTTGAATTTATGGGGAAAATAAGCTAAGCTGTTCATTTCCCATATCATGAATTTCATAGTTTGAAAATGGGTTGCATATGTTGAGTAGTTTTCCCTCCTCTATGGTTTTCATAATTATGTCAAATTTTTTCACCCATTGCTTATTCACTCCTGTTACAGAAGAATACTGTCTGAAGTTGAATATTCCAAGTTTTACATATGTTAAATTTAAGAGAAGACGATTTTTATATATACAACCCCTGGCAAAAATTATGGAATCACCACTCTTGGAAGATGTTCTGTCAATTGTTTAATTTTGTAGAAAAAAAAGAAATCAGACATGCCACAAAACTATCATTTTTCAAAATGTCAACCTTCTGGCATTAAGAAACAATAAAAAAAAGAAACAAATATAATAGTTGTGGTCAGTCACAATTGCTTTTTTTAGATCAAGTAGAGGAAAAAAATATGGAATCACTCAAATCTGAGGAAAAAATTATGGAATCACTCTGTAATTTGCAGTTTAAAAACAAAACATCTGCAGCAGATTAGATTTGCTAATTATTCTTCAGTTTAAAAAGAGTGCTCACACCTCGGAGAGCTGTTGCACAAAGCAGATTGTCATGAATCATGGTTCCAACACAAGATATGTCAGTTGAAACAAATGAGAGGATTATAAAACTCCTTCAAGAAGATAAATCATTGTGGAATGTCGCAAAAGATGTTGGTTGTTCCCAGTAAGCTGTGTTTAAAATCTGGACCAAGTACAAACAAAATGGGAAGGTTGTAAAAGGGAAGCATACTGGTAGACCAAGTAAGACATCAAAGCATCAAGATAGAAAACAAAGCAATATGTCTTGAAAACAGAAAATGCACAACAAAACAAATGAGAAACAAGTGGCCGGAAAGTGGAGTCAATGTCTGTGACTGAACTGTAAGAAATCACCTAAAAGAAATGGGATTTACATACAGAAAAGCCAAACAAAAGCCACCATTAACACCTAAAAAGAAAAGAACAAGGTTAAAGTAGGCTAAAGAAAAGCAATCGTGGACTGTGGGTGACTGGATAAAAGTGATCTTCAGTGATGAATCGCGAATCTGCATTGGGCAAGGTGATGATGCTGGAACTTTTGTTTGGTGTCTGTCCAATGAAATTTATGAAGATAACTGCCTAAAGAAAACATGTTAATTTCCACAGTTGTTGATGATATGGGCCTGCATGTCGGGTAAAGGCACAGGGGAGATGGTCTTCAATAAATGCCAAAGTCCACATTGAAATTTTGGACGCTTTTCTTATTCCATCAGTTGAAAGGATGTTTGGTGATGATGACTTCATTTTTCAAGATGATAATGCATCTTGCCATAGGGCAAAGGACGTGAAAACTTTCCTTCAAGAAAACATATAATGTCAATGGCATGGCCTGCAAATAGTCCGGATCTCAATCCATTTGAAAATCTCTGGTGGAAATTGAAGAAAATGGTCAATGACAAGGTTCCAACCTGCAAAGCTGATCTGGCAACAGCAAGAGACAGTTGAAGGCAGATTGATGAAGAATACTGTTTGTCATTAGTTAACTCCATGCCTCATAGAGTTTAAACCATTATAAAAGCCAGAGGTGGTGCAACAAAGTAATGATGGTGCAGTGTTTTCTAATGATTCCATAATTTTTTCCTCAGATTTGAGTGATTCCATATTTTTTTCCTCTACTTGATCTAAAAAAAAGCAATTGTGACTGACCACAACTATTATGTTTGTTTCTTTTTTTATTGTTTCTTAATGCCAGAGGGTTGACAGTTTGAGAAATGATAGTTTTGTGGCATGTCTGTGATTTCTTTTTTTTCTACAAAATTAAACAATTGAAAGAACATCTTCCAAGAGTGGTGATTCCATAATTTTTGCCAGGGGTTGTATATATATATATATATATATATATATATATATATATATATATATATATATATATATATATATATATATATATATATATATTAGGGCTGTCAAACGATTAAAATTTTTAATCGCGATTAATCTCAGAATTTCATATAGTTAATCGCGATTAATCGCATTAAAAAAAATCTGTGTAAATGTTATAGAAAACAAGGATTTTTATGTGAAATGTTACAATTAAAATGGTGAACACATTTTATGCTAAATGTACTGATGTTAAAAACTGCTGGGACAAGAGAAAACTGTAAGGGAGTTTTATTCACTCACATACTAGGCAGTAAATGTCAGATTGTAGTTTAGAATTTCTCCATCAGCAAACATTGTAGATCAGCAGTGCTTTAGGTGGGATAAGGCGTAGTTATTGTAACAGACTTTTCTGTGGTTGTATTGTGACAATGGTTTGATGGCCGTTTCTACACGAAGTGAGTGTGTTTTGACCCTTTGGGGCTTCCATAGCGCATGGACTAACGTGCTTGACTCAGCTTTCCGGTATTTGGTACCTTAACAGAATAAGTTCATAAAAGTGTTCTGCTCCCGACAACTTGTGAATATAGCGTGTATTTATTTCTTTATAAGTGCATCACTACAACGCTCGGTTACATTATGCTAACAAACCGCAAATGAAAAACGGTGGCAAGTCCGACATTAAAACGTTTGTTTTAACATAATGTTAACATAATGTAACCGAGCGTTGTAGTTCTACCAGTCAAGTCTCAACATTAACTAGAATTTGCGTTAACGGCACTATTATTTTTAATCGCGTTAAATTGAAATCGCGTTAATGCGTTATTATCGCGTTAACTTCGACAGCCCTAATATATATATATATATATATATATATATATATATATATATATATATATATATATATATATATACAGTATATACATACTGATATACTGTATATATATATATATACTGATCCATATACACCAATCAGCCATAACATTAAAACCACCTCCTGGTTTCTACACTCACTGTCCATGTTATCAGCTCCACTTACCATATAGAAGCACTTTGTAGTTCTACAATTACTGACTGTAGTCCATCTGTTTCTCTGCATGCTTTTTTTTAGCCTGCTTTCATGCTGTTCTTCAATGGTCAGGACCCCCACAGGACCACTACAGAGCAGGTATTATTTAGGTGGTGGATCATTTTTAGCACTGCAGTGACACTGACATGGTGGTGGTGTGTTAGTGTGTGTTGTGCTGGTATGAGTGGATCAGACACAGCAGTGCTAATGGAGTTTTTAAGTACCGTGTCCACTCACTGTCCACTCTATTAGACACTCCTACCTAGTTGGTCCACCTTGTAGATGTAAAGTCAGAGACGATTGCTCATCACGATTATTCTCAGTCCACCAGTGACAGTGACAGTGAGGTGTTTAAAAACTCCAGCAGCGCTGTGTTTTATCCACTCATACCAGCACAACACACTGCAGTGCTGAGAATGATCCACCACCCAAATAATACCTACTCTGAAGTGGTCCTGTAGAACTACCAAGTGCTTCTGTATGGTAAGTGGAGCTGATAACATGGACAGTGAGTGTAGAAACAAGGAGGTGGTCATAATGTTATGCCTGATCGGTGTATATTGGTGGCAAATTCTTCTTTTAAACAAATAAATAAATAAGAAATTAAACAAACAAGCGGCTTTAAAATGCTGCTGTGAATAAATATTTTTGTGCTCAGAGGATTTATTGTTAAAAAGATTTATGCTTAAATGTATTAGACAAACACTGCAGTAATTAAATAAGCACAGAAGAAGAGCTGACTGCAACAATCACAAGCACTGAAGTATGAGTATTTGCCAGGGAACATTCAATTACAGAGAGTGAATTGAACTGTTGCTGCTGCATGTGCAAGATAAATAACAAAGAGCTCAGCCAGTAAATGAAACAATTAAACCAATCCATAGATTTAATTAAAGAAACACATCTGGGAATGTTGACCATGTAGACAATGATTGTTAGTAATAGACGAGTGCCTGGCAAATCGAAGTATCTAACACAATAACTTTTAAAGCCTGTTCATAAAGCATTCCTATAGACAAGCGAGACACCCCCGAGCCTGACTCAAACACATTGCTTTCTAGGGAGTAAGCACTCCTACTTAAGATTGGTGACTTCTGGCATAAAAGCTCAGGTTTCAATGATTGTGAATTATGAGCAGAAGTGGACAGTGTATCAGCATGCATTATTGCAGTGACTGACTTTAAAAGTAAATATCCCTGTCAGATTAAACTATTGCTCTCTTAATGGAAACTAGACAAAAATGAATAGGCTTTTGAAGCCATTTCCTTTAATTGTTTACAATTGTTTATCACAGTAGCATTCAATCTTATTCGCAAAGAGTTGGTGTGACTACAGGGTTTTATATTAAAAGATCTTGACGTACTTGTATCACGTGTTGAATGCTGCAGATATGGGCCGGCATAAAGAACTGACTTTCATAAGGGTCAAGATGACTGGATGAAAGTATCTCAGAAACAGCAAGGGATGCACACAGGCAGCCGTGGCGAGCACCCACTTATGGTGACCCGAGGAGACCACTAAGACTCGTTGATGCCAGAGTTGCTGAAGGCTATGAAGTCTTGTACGGACCAACAGAGGTGCTACAGTGGCTTGAATTGTAGATAATTGTAATAGTGTTGATGTGAAAGTGTCACAACACACATTGCACCAAACCCCTTTGTATATGGTGTTGTATAGTTGTAGGCCAGTCAAAGTGACCATGGTTTGGGGGACAAGGTTAAAGACACTTCACTAGTTCACTACAGTTTTACACTAGACCTTTAGTCTGCTTTCTATTAATGACAACTTATTGTAATAGTACTACAAATATTAACAATAATTTCAAACAATATACTGTTCATTATACCCTTTACCATTTTCATTATACCATTTAATCAATACTACAGTCACTTATTGTTCAGGAGTAAATCAGTGGCCATTTAATGCGATTGTGTTTGTTTTTGCTTAGGGCAACAGACTACAGATTTATAGGGCTTGATGACTGTAAAAACATCTACAAGTTTAATAGCACTTGTAAACAAAAGCATTACACCGATGAGGCATAACATTATGACCACTGACGGGTGAAGTGAATAACACTGATCATCTCTTCATCACGGCACCTGTTAGTGGGTGGGATATATTAGGAATCAAATGAACATATTATCCTCAAAGCTGATGTGGTAGAAGCAGAAAAAATGGGCAAGTGTAAGGATTTGTATTCAAGGTCAGGGTAAAAAAAAATACACACAGGCTTGAAGAATTTTTTAAATACAGTAATTACTAGGGCAGCACGGTGGCTCGGTGGGTAGCACTGTCGCCTCACAGCACCTCCTGGGTTCGATCCTCAGGCTGGGTGGTCCGGGTCCTTTCTGTGCAGAGTTTGCATGTTCTCCCCGTGTCTGCGTGGGTTTCCTTTGGGAGCTCCGGTTTCCTCCCACAGTCCAAAAACATGCAGTCAGGTTAATTGGAGACACTGAATTGTCCTATAGGTGAATGTGTGTGTATGTGTGTCTGCCCTGCGATGGACTGGCACCCCGTCCAGGGTGTTACTGTGTGTCTTGCGCCCATTGAAAAGCTGGGATAGGCTTACCGCAACCCTAATTGGATAAGCAGTTAAGAAAGTGAGTGAGTAATTACTAACAAAATAATGTGGGCAGCTAGATCACCCAATATTGTAAAATATTATGTTCTAATTCATGGTGTAGAGGAATTATCCACAATGGGGTTAAAGAGACATATCTGGGGTGTTTCCCAACTTTCTCCCAGTAAATTAGCTCCAGTACAACCCTGAATTGGATAAAGCAGTGGTAAAACAAAGAATGAATGAACAAATTAATGAATAAATAAATGAATTAATAAGCTGTGTTGAAGGTGTGTTCCAACATCAGGTGCCGACCTTGTCATTCATGGTCATTTCACTACTGTGAAGAGTTACATTTCTACTCATGTACTGAACTTATAGCAAGAACAGGTACACAAGGCTGCGTTTGTATGGTAAATAAGGGCTTGCTTCAACACCTGTGATATGTAGCTCTGAGGCACCATGGGTCAGGTGAGCCAGTACAGTGTGTAAATGATTCCACAGCTCCTCCGGTGTGTATGAGCAACGGGGCCCAAGGTGACTTGGGTTCCATTAAGTGTCTGAGGGCAAGAGAGGCCCTTCAACTATTATTCTAAGGCCTGACTCTGCCTGCATTTTCTCAGGGAACCAATGTTCTCCGAATGAAAGAGCAATTTGTGCCGCCTATACGATACAGGACATGTGTTTCCTATTCACAAAGTCTGTGTAGCTAGCCAGAGTCCAGATTAACATAAAATAGTAGGTTGAACTGTTCTCACATTTAGCTTTCGGCCTGCAGGGAACGAGTGTGAAGAAAAAGAGTGCTTATGGATGACCTAATTTATTATTCTTTAAATCCTATTTACTTTTCTAAGTGTGCATCAGAATGAGACAAGCTTCTGCAGACCGTGGCTCTGTGCTAATCACATTCTGCTTCTGCGGGTAGGCCGAATAATGTAGGCTTCTGTACGAAAGCTGCCAGCCTTAAGGCCAGCACACATACCCAAACAGACCAGACCACAGTATGCTGACCCTAATGGCCCACTTACACACACAGGTGGCACTGGACCGCTGCCACAGGATGTAATTGAAATGGTTCTTGCTCTCAAGTGCAGTAGATGTGTGGCCTTTCCTCCCTATGGAGAAGCTAGTTGGACAAGCATTCTCTAATCCGTCTCCGTCTCGCCCAGTCTCAGCTCTTTTCCACATGCTTTGGGCACTTCCCTATTAAGTGGTGTCAGCTGCAGAACACAGCTTCGGTTTGGCTAATGCTCAGGTTCTGAATTGATAGTAGTTACAGGAGTTCATTAGTGATTATGATTTATAGCATCGTGTAGAAAACTGTTATTGGAGAACTTAAAGCAACAGGTCTCTTCCATATGACATTTTTAAATGAAAATACAGCAGTCACTTGAATCTAGTGGAAAATCTGCCGTTTGAAGCATTTAAACACATTTTTACTAACATATCATTAACTCCATTCTTCTTCCACAATTGCTTTAAATTGTCACTAAGCTTTTTTCACATATACATACATTCAATCCTTTACATTTGTACTATATAAATTAGCTTTTTTTCATTGCCCTAAAATAGTGCCTAACATCACAGTAGCATAGCATACTACAGTCTCAGTAAATACAATGACACTGTTAACATTACTGGTACTGTTATTACTGTTCTTATGGCAATGTAAATTAAAATCTAACAAAAGAAAAACTTTTTAAGGCTCAGTTTAATTAAATGGTTTGTAAACGCTTAATAAACTAATTGTTATCAAATGCTAGCTAAGTTTTGTCATAGATGCCACATGCATAATGTTTTTTAGCTTGGTAAATAGTAGCTATCGACAAACTTGTCCACTCACTCATGCCATTGTATAAATTACTGACACTGCTTTAATATAATCATTTTATTTTAAGTTAGTTTATAGGCTTTACTGAACCTAACCTACCTTAAAGATTGTGATTCAGTGTAAAGAACAGTTTAAAACTTAAAGGATCCCTTCTACTATATGTTTATCTTTTACATTAAGAAATTCATTCACTCATTCATTCTCTGTTTTACCACCATTTTATCCTGGTCAGGGTTGCAGTGGGATGGAATCTTTGGGTAAAAGGCAGGAAACACCCTGGACAGGCCAGTCTAACATGAGGCGGACACACATGTAGTCAGACTCCAACTGGCCTGACGACATGTTTTTGGACTTGTGAGTGGAAACTAGAGCACCCTGAGTAAAGCCAAGCAGACACAGGGAGAACATGCAAACTCCACACAGAAAGAGCCCCTGCCACCTGGCCGGGAAATTAAACCCAGGCCCTTTTTGCTGCGGTACTGTGGAAATTGTTCTATACCAGAAATTGTTCTATACCAATTAAAGTCCTAGAACAAAATGAAGCAAAAAACACAAACACCACAAAAAACTAAACATAAATCCTCCTAATTGTTAGGATACACCTTAGAACCCAGTCTTTATCCATTATTACTTCATTAATTTCAACTTTCTGAATTGATTAATCTATTTCTTTTGCACTTAGGTTCTATTTCATATTTTTTTGATGATTTGGATGTTTATAAGTAGTCTGAAAAAAGTCTAAATGTAAATTTTATTTATAAAAGGTATAAAACTGTACATGTTATTTCTATCCATAACAGTGTCAGCATGAGACAGTGTGAGCATATGTGGAGATCAAAGTGTGGTAGACTGCCACTAAGAGTGGCTCCACTTACTGCCAGTCAGTGCCCTCTCCTGGAAGGCCTGTTGCTGATGGGCATAAGCCACAATCTAATTCTTTTGATCTTTTGAAAACCTCGGTCTGGATCGTCTTTGCTTCTTGTTGTTGATTCAGTGAGGAGCTGTTTTAGCTTTGCACAACTTCAGTCTGGCCTTTTGGAGCCTGTTTTGAACTGTCCTCACCATGCATTTTAACCCAGCTGCCATTTGTTATTCTTGAGGTCACTTGATGTCATCCTATGGTTATCGAGTCAAAAAGTTGGCAGTCATCTCAGTCAGTGGGTAGTTATTTTTGCTGTCTGCCTGTCTTACCTTGTTCTTATGAACTTTTGTTTTTGAAATTTTAGAAATGGTAGCAACCTGACGATGGTTTTATTACTCTTCCAGTAAAGAACTGAACCCCTCTTTTACTAACTCAAAACTTTTCCAGTCTTTGGGATGTTAAATTGAATTTTTTACCTCAGTAACTTTTGAAGGGGCAGTGGTAGCTCAGCAGTAAGGTAATGGACTAGTAATCAGAAGTTTGCCAATACAAGCCCCCAACAGCCAAGTTTCCACTGTTGGGCCCTGAGCAAGGCCCCTTAACCCTCAGTTGTATTCACCTTGAATTGTATTCAGTTGTAATTGTAATTGCAAGTTGTTTTGGATTTAAGTATCTGCTAAATGCTGCAAATGTAGCCCATTGGACAGACAGCCATCTCTGCAGCACTCCACATATCAGGCCTTTATGACAGTGTGGCATGACTGAAGTCACTACTTGGCAGGAAAAATAAGGCCACATCATGTTATATGGGTGCTTCTCAGTGGCAAGGAAAAAGAGAATTTAGGGACAGATGAATACAGCCAAAAACAGAAACATCCTTGAAGACAGCCTTCTCCAGAGTGCATGCGAACTATGACTGGGGTGCCAGTTTACCCACAACATGACAATAACCAAAGCATAATCTAAGTCTCTGAATATCCCTGAGTGGCCCAGCCAACTCACAGATGCTCCACATCCAATCTGATTGAGAAGGTCTGTCATGAAGAATGTGATAAACCACCCAAATCCAGCTGTGAAAAGCTTGTAGAGATGCATCTAAGAAGACTTGCAGCTGTAATTGCTGCCAAAAGGTTTCTACACAGTATTGAATTAAAGGGTATGAATACTTTTGAGAGTAACTAACATGAACGTGAGTAGTAGCAGATGCAGCACCAGTGATAATGTTACTATTTGTGTGTGGGGATTAAAGTTTGTGGTTCCGAGCACTGTACTTTAAAACCTTCTGCTGAAGATGAACAAAGTCAGACAGAAACCATTAACATAATTAGCTGGAATTTCACCTGAAGCCGGAGTTCGAGCTGCACTGTGGAAGTTCTGCACCAATCCAATAGTAGCAATTAGACCATGTGCCTACCAGCCAACATGACAGCAGAAATAAATGAGCCTTTTGTCAAAGAATAATGAATATCATTTTGTGCAGTTTGATTAAATCATAATGTGTTTCATAATGAATCCTGCACTCACTTCCATTACTCAACATGCGTTATCAATGCTAAATATAGCTGCGTAATGGATTCTGGCTTTTCCTGCTTCATTTTAAGGGCTTTTATGCATGTGTCAGGTGTAGTTTGTTTGACTGTACTGTTACATTTACATTTACACCAGAACAATGTTATAAATCCTTACAGTGTTCCAGTTAGATGGAATTATAAAATGCAAACAAAAATGTGTATAATGCTGTACTACTAATAGCTTACTTTAGTAAACAATATCTTCAATTTGCTTACTAATTACCAACAATAATTGCTAGATAAAGTTTGATCATTTAATTTTGTGAAATTCAATGCTAGTATTTTATTTAAAGTCCTGCAAATATGTACACAGCACAACCTTATTTCAAATGGAACTACCTTCCTCAACAGAAGGAAAGGATTAACTGTAGATAAGTAACTCATCAATGAATCTGAATTGAAAAACTAATCTGATAGTGCTCCGATTAGAGCTGGTGTGTGTTTATTCTAAATCTCATTAAGTGGACCAGCTGTGTGATCCCAGTTTTGGTATTAGGGCAGTAATGTATTCCTGTTGGTTTGTGTATGCCCCATAGCAGGCAACAATAAAAGTGCACAAAGGTTTAAATCCCTGAGTATTCTTTAGAAACAGGCAGATTTTAAAAAATAGAGTAGTAGTGTAACTAATGTAAATGTGTATAGTTTACAAGTTAAAACATTTATATAGGTTTCCGCACTTTTATATTTTTGTGGAAATGGTGAGGGAGGGAGGAGTAGTAATTGGTCATGTCTGAGAAACTGAGTAAGCTTATAGTCTGGATTTAGCACCATCTGATTTCCCCCTTTTTGGATAGGTGCCGTGAAACCAGCCACATTTTGGGTTAGAACACAAGATTTATTTTAACGTTTCACACCACAAAATATTAGAAACCAATGCAGTGCAGGCAGATTTGAAGATTCATTTTTTAATGCACTCATGTGGCACACTACGCAAGCCCACCACCACTGAGACCTGGGTTAGAATCACAGTGGTGCTGCAGTCTGGCTGGGCATCTACTCTGATGTATAGGGGATGATGCTTGGGGGTGGCCAAACTAGACATGACACGACCCTGACCAGGATAAAGCAATGATAAAAAGCCTTTTTTGGACTGCTCTAAGAAGCTTTAAGAGGAAGAAGCTTCCAAAACTGACCCCATCCGGCTTAGTCCCGCCCATATCTGAACAACAGGCCAATCGTTGTTCATGTGGCCGCTCAGCCTTAGCCGGCAGGCAGAGCTGAGATTCGATATGATGTATTCGAGATCCCAGCTCTGGTTCCAGCATGTGTTTTTACCGCTGCGCCACCAGAGCGGCCTAGATCTATAGATCTTTAGTTTAATATTTTGTAGAAGCTTCTTTGAGCAACTACAGCTGCAAGTCTTCTTGGATACATCTTTACAAGCTTTGCACACCTGGATTTGGGTAGTTTATCCCATTCTTCATGGCAAATCCTTTCAAGCTGTGTCAGATTGGATGACCAAAGCATTAAGCCACATTAAATCTTTAGAGAGGCATAATCAAAAGACTTGCAGCTGTCATTGCTGCCAAAGGGTTTCTACAAAATACTAAATAAAGGGTATGAATTCTTTTGGGACTAGAAGTTAGATTTCAGTTCTTGTATTTGGCCTTTTTTTTGTTTTCACTTTGTCATTATGGGTGATTAAGTGTAGATTGAATTATTATTAAACCCACAACACAATAAAATGTGCAAAAAGTCAAAGTGACACGAACTGTTATAAGGGCGGTACAATAAAACATCAACAAGTATTAGTGCTACAAATTAGCAAGCTCGACTCTAGGCTTGATCCTAGTCTCAGGTTTCTGTCTGTGTAGTCTTTGCATATTCTGTCTGTGTTAATGGGTTTCATACGACTTGCCAAAACATGCCAGTATTTAGTCTGGCTACTCTAAATTGCCCCTTTACTCTAAAACTGCTGGGTTAAAAATAGCCCAATTTAGGTCAATTATGTGATCAAATATAGACCAACCCAGTCTGGGTTCCACTTTTAACACTGCAGGGTCAGGTAGGGTTAGGTTAGGTTGCTAAGGTTAGTTTGTGTTAGGTTACTTTTTTGGAATATGCTTCAGGCGTTAAATGTAAATGTGACTATATTTACAAACCTCATTAAAGCTGATCAGTAAAACATTGGAAATCCAGAGAATTAACAAATCACAGATTCTTCTTTTTTATTGCATTTTACTAAACTTTCCAACTTCTTCCAGAAATAGGGTTGCAGTTTTTATACCCTGTACTATTTAATTTCAAGTTTATAATAACATTATATAACATTAAAACCACCTCCTTGTTTCTACACACATTGTCCATTTTATCAGCTCCACTTACCATATAGAAGCACTTTGTAGTTCTACAATTACTGACTGTAGTCCATCTGTTTCTCTGCATACTTTGTTAGCACCCTTTCATGCTGTTCTTTAATGGTCAGGACTTTCCCAGGACCACTACAGCATAGGTATTATTTGGGTGGTGGGTCATTCTCAGGACTGCAGTGACACTGACATGGTGGTGGTTGTGTGTTGTGCTGGTATGAGTGGATAAGACACAGCAGCGCTGCTGGAGTTTTTAAACACCTCACTGTCACTGCTGTACTGAGAACAGTCCACCAACCAAAAATATTCAGCCAACAGCGCGCCATGGGCAGCGTCCTGTGACCACTGATGGTCTAGAAGATGACCAACTCAAACAGCAGCAATAGATGAGCAATAGTCCCTGACTTTACATATACAAGGTGGACCAACTAGGTAGGAGCGTCTAACAGAGTGGACAGTGAGTGAAAACGTTATTTGAAAACTCCAGCAACGCTGCTGTGTCTGATCCACTCATACCAGCACAACACACACTAACCATGTCCATGTCAGTGTCACTGCAATGCTAAGAATGATCCATCACCTAAATAATACCTACTCTGTGGTGGTCCTGAAAATTAAAGAATAGCATGAAAGAGGGCTAACAAAGTAGAGAAACAGATGGACTACAGTCAGTAATTGTAGAACTTCAAAGTGCTTCTGTATGGTAAGTGGAGCTGATAAAATGGACAGTGAGTGTAGAAACAAGGAGGTGGTTTTAATGTTATGGCTGATCGGTGTATATAAAATCATAATTATAGTTTATATACAATCATACAAATTAGTGTGTGAGTGAATAGTGAGTGATGGAGTAAGTAAGTAAGCAAGTGTTGTACTGCTCTGTCTAATGTAAATTCTTGATTGGCTCTCGACCCACTGCTACCCTGATTAAGATAAAGTTATAAAAATGAATTACTAGTTTTCAAATACATATAATTGTACACCTAGTGTAGTATTAGAGTCTTGCTTTCTGGCAAAAAACTTACTGGCATTTATAAGAAGCCTATTATAATCACATTTTTATGGAAATATATGGTATCATTAGGATCAGCAGCAGCACCACTGTCACATCATTAACATTTTATGGTTTGTATTTTAATGCAGGCTGAGTGGTTACTGTTCTTTTGGTTTGGTGGTCCAGCTTTGATGTTTCCACCACTGATGCTGTCAGCACATTTGCAGTTCACTCACATCCCACACCTTCATGTTTTGCAAGAATCTCAGGAGACAAAGATCTTTGAGTCGCCCTACCTCCTACTCTTACGTCTACCTCTCTCCCCTGGTCACACCTGCTGTTTCCTTGGTAACCAAGCAGGTGCTCCCCTGGTGTGGCAGGGTCGTCTCCCCTGACGTTTCACCCTGGTGCTTGGAAAAAAAAAAGAAAAAACAGAATGGTACATAGTGACTAAGCAGTGAGCTCCTACCTAAGCAAATCCATACACCATTAATATACTTAGACAGAGTGATGGCCATATTTGAACTTATTAGGTATTTTATTACATTTGTTTTACACTTTGGTTACATTCGTGACAGGACAGGTAGTTACAGGTTTACATGATTCATCAGTTCAAGTTTATTGTCAAATATCGACACAGTTAATTTTGTGTCTCCAGTTCACTTAACTCACAGAGGAAACCCCGAGCTCCCAGAGAAAACCCATGCAGACACAGTGAGAACATGCAAACTCCACACAGAAAGGACCCTAACCGCTCCACCTGGCAATTAAACCCAGGACCTTCTTGCTGTGAGGCAACATTGCTACCCGCTGAGCCACCATGCTGCCCTGTTTTGTTTTGTAAAAGACTGGTGTAAAATTGCTTGGAGAGGTCCCATGGATATGTCCAATGAGCAGGTGTTAATCTTGAAGGGTCACTGGTGATCATAAATCAACAGGGGAGAAGTAGGGCATAAAAACAAATTGAATTCTATAAACAGAACATTGTGTTTTCACAAAATGTTACATTTATTTCATTTGTCCATTTCATGGTTGACATCAAAGAAATTATTAAAGTTAAATTTTATCTTAATTTTATGTTAGACTTTATAGATACTTTATTCATCCCAAGGAAAATGTTCACCAAGCATTAGATGGAACACAAAACAACACCCTTGTTTAGTCACAAACCAAATACTAGGTACTACATATTGTGTAGTAATCTACATCCAAAGTGTATTAAGGCCATGATTTATAAGGTAGAATAGTTTGGGTTTGAACCCACAGTTAATTTATGTTACAAGGAAGCAGATTTAAAATGTAAACTTAATGCTACACCGATCAGCCATAACATTAAAACCACCTCCTTGTTTCTACACTCACTGTCCATTTTATCAGCTTCAATTACCATATAAAAGCACTTTGTAGTTCTACAATTACTGACTGTAGTCCATTTGTTTCTCTACATACTTTTTTAACCTCCTTTTACTCTATTCTTCAATGGTCAGGACCCACCCAGGACCACCACAGAGCAGGTATTATTTGGGTGATGGATCATTCTCAGCACTGCAGTGACACTGACATGGTGGTGGTGTGTTAGTGTTGTGCTGGTATGAGTGGATCAGACACAGCAGCACTACTGGAGTTTTTAAACACCTCACTGTCACTGCTGGACTGAGAATAGTCCACCAACCAAAAACATATCCAGCCAACATTGCCCCATGGGCAGCATCCTGTGACCACTGATGAAGGTCTAGAAGATGACCAACTCAAACAGCAGCAATAGATGAGCGATCTTCTCTGACTTTACATCTACAAGGTGGACCAACTAGGTAGGAGTGTCTAATAGAGTAGACAGTGAGTGGACACGGTATTTAAAAACTCCAGCAGCGCTGCTGTGTCTGATCCACTCATACCAGCACAACACACACTAATACACCACCACCATGTCAGTGTCACTGCAGTGCTGAGAATCATCCACCACCTAAATAATACCTACTCTGTGGTGGTCCTGACCATTGAAGAACATGGTGAAGGCAGGTTAAAAAAGCATGCAGAGAAACCGATGGACTACAGTCAGTAATTGTAGAACTACAAAGCGCTTCTATATGGTAAGTGGAGCGGTAAGAAGTTTGAGTGTAAAAATAAGGAGGTGGTTTTAATGTTATGGCTGATCGGTGTATTCTGTCTTTTATTCATTTATTAGGATTTTAACGTCATGTTTTACACTTTGGTTACATTCATGACAGAAACGGTAGTTACTCATCAGTTCACAAGTTAAATGTCAAACACAGTCAAGGACAATTTTGTGTCTCCAATTCACCTCACTTGCATGTCTTTGGATTGTGGGAGGAAACCAGAGCTCCCGGAGAAAACCCACACAGACACGGAAAGAACATGCAAACTCCACACAGAAAGGACCAGACTGCCCCACCTGTGGATCAAACGTTGCTGTGAGGCGACAGTGCCACCCCTTATTCTGTCTTTTAATTAGATGGTTCATCTGCTTTGTTTATTTTATGTTTGTATCAGCGTATCAAGTATCAACGTTAATACCACACCATTTCATAGATGAAGATTTGATCCTCACCTCCTGCTGCTATTTGTCATGAAATTTTATGTCCATCTTATGTATTTTAGGCTTCACTTTATTAATTTCCTATTACCTTTTTAAAAGCTTGCATGGATTAATTACCTGTTCTAAAATTATTCATCCAAGGTGGGAAAGAATAAATGTGTTATTGATTGAGTAAGAGCAAGAGAGAGAGTTAGCGGAAGGATGTAATTTTAGAATAGGTTCAGACCCACTGTGACTTTAACCAGTAAAAAAAGGCTAAATAGATTAATAAAAACTGCAATATTATTAATTTAGTAGTTCTAAGGCACCCACCAGGTTTGGACATGAATTCTAGTGGCATGATATGAATGGTGTACCACCTCTGCTCAGCAGTTCCACATTAGGCTCTAGATTTACCCTGGTCAGGATCAGAATAAATTGCTCACTGAATGGAAGTCATTTTTTGTCAGCTTACAATTAGTTTACTTTTTTTTTTTTAACCCCTTTTTCTCCCACTTTAGCGCATCCAATTTCTACCCGTCAATCATCCTCTCACTAATGCTGGTCCCCGCTCCTGATTGGGGAGGACGAGGCTGCTCCACGCCCCCTCCGAAACGTGCACAGCAATCGAACATCTTATCACCCACACTTGACGAGCGCAGTGCAGTACAGCGCTGTGTACGGAGGGCCACACCCCCTGCCACACTCCTTCCCCATCTCCGTGCAGGCGCCACCAACCAGCCAGCAAAGGTCGTAATCGCACTAGTCTGAGAGAGAGTCCCCATCCGGCTATAGTCCCGCCCCTTATCTGAACAACAGGCCAATCGTTGTTCATGTAGCCACTCGGCCTCAGCCGGCAAGGCAGAGCTGAGATTCGATACGATGTATTCGAGATCTCAGCTCTGGTGAACAGCGTGTGTTTTACTGCTGTTATAAATGCATTACTTTGCATTTATATTTTGTTTGTCCCTTTTGGATAAAATAAAGAAATGCAGGCAATTAAATACATAAACTACCAAAGATCATCTAGATCAATAAGCCAAAAAAAGCTTTGTTACCATTATAAATGATTTAAGATACAGCTACAGGCCAGAAAACCTACCCCCACATTAACAAATATCAATCAATGGCACCAGTGGTTGCAGATTAATTGGTTATCTACTACCAGTGAGTATCTTGGTCTGTGCTGGACTTCCCAAAGATGGTGTCTAGCAGCCATTGACTTAAAAAGAGTTTAAAAAAATGGGGGTAAATGGCCCTAAAGTTCAGACCGTGAAATCTTCTATAATGATGCGTTTGTTTTTTCAACATTTTCACAGTCATGCCGACATTTTGCAGACTGTTGGTCAATAAGATCTAGACCACCTGAGCATTAACCTCAAGGTCAGTGCACTGCAAGGTCATCTTGAGATAATTACCTTTTGTATCGGGACAGAACCATACTAGCATAATCTCAGTCACTTGAACAGTCCAAATATGATCAGGGGACCTGAGGCCATCATCTGGCCCCAGTGTTGTGATAGGCGCTGCTTTTGTTTTCTCAAAAAACATGGAGGGTTCTCCCAGGGGAAGCTCCTATCAGAGCATGGCTGGGGTCTAGGTCAGCCCATATGATAAGGTTAGACCAGTCTTGAGCAGGTGCTGATGAGTGACCATGACCACTCCAGACCTTTAACATGCTGTATTTGCCGTTGCCTTCAGCAACATGAGGCTGTGGGAGATAAGTGTATTTGCTTCTCTATCTTGGGTGCAGACAAACAGACTTAACATAATCATTTTTTTAGACTAAGCTCACATAATTAGGGTTTTGAATAATGAGAAATCGAGAGTGTATTGTCTGTTTCACCTCGTAGTTTGCTTATCACTTAATTATACACACCTAATGTGCTTTTACATGTGAGCTCACAATTCATGGCATTGTATTAAAATAATTCTGGGTTCTCTTTGAGTTTATAAAGCATGCATCTGTGCAGCACGTTGGCATAGCAGGTAGTGCTAATTCTACCATGCTGTAGTGACCCAGGTTTAATCCTTACCATTGTTGAGTTTGGCATAGTCTCCTTGTGTATGGGTTTCCAGAGGGAATTCTGGTTTAGTACCACCTTCAAAAAGCGTTCCAATATGTTGTCTGGCTACATCAAAAACTTGTGAATGGATGTGTGGTGTCCATTTATACAAAAAATTTATATTTATATTAAAATGTATATTTTCACTCACTCACTTTCTTAACCGCTTATCCAATTAGGGTCGCGGGGCGGTGCTGGAGCCTATCCCAGCTTTTCAATAGGGGCAAGACACACAGTAAGACCCTGGACGGGGTGCCAGTCCATTGCAGGGCAGACACACATACACACACCCATTCACCTATAGGGCAATTTAGTGTCTCCTGTTAACCTAATGGCATATTTTTGGACTGTGGGAGGAAACTGGAGCTCCCGGAGGAAACCCACGCAGACACAGGGAGAACATGCAAACTCCGCACAGAAAGGACCCAGGCCGCCCCGCCTGGGGATCGAACACAGGACCTTCTTGCTGTGAGGCGACAGTGCTACCCACAGGGTTGGACAAATCTTCCACAAAATCTTTATACTGCTGCTTTCTCCAGATTGTTGTCTTAAAAAAATGTCCACATTAATTTATTTAGTATTAATTCATCATTAATAATTATCAGTATTGACTTTAATTACCAATACATGCTTATTTTTAATATTACTAAATAATTATCATGTAATCATAGGGGGTTATCTGTGGTATTTACGGCATGGTGGCTAAGTGGATAGCACTGTCGCCTCACAGCAAGAAGGTCCTGGGTTTGATCCCCAGGTAGGGTGGTCCGGGTCCTTTCTGTGTGCATGTTCTCCGCGTGTCTGCGTGGGTTTCCTTTGGGTGCTCCGGTTTCCTCCCACAGTCCAAAGACATGCAAGTGAGGTGAACTGGAGACACTAAATTGTCCATGAGTGTGTTTGATATAACCTTGTGAACTGATGAATCTTGTGTAATGAGTAACTACCATTCCTGTCATGAATGTAACCAAAGTGTAAAACATGACGTTAAAATCCTAGTAAACAAACAAACAAACTATGGTATTTAATTGTAAAATTGCTTCCTTACAATATACATATTTTGAATTGATCTGTAGAGGACAGGTGTTTAAATGTAAGGTTTTTGTCATTCATTCAATTGTCTTTATTTACCACTTTATTTTGTACTGATCAGGATCACTTTGGATCCAGAGCGTACCCTCGGAACACTGGGTCGAAAATACACCCTGTACAAAACTTACTCGTTCATTTTCACTCATGCACAGAGTAGCCAGTTCACCTGGCTCTGGATTAAACATCTGGATCATAAAAGAACCAGCATTATACTGATACCACTGTTATGCACAGATTGCAAACACATCTGCACTTATTTCTTTAACACTTACAACACTGAAATAAATCATCATCATTTAAATCCTCATGCTATATTTTTGTGTCTGTGATTCATTCACAATATGTCGAGGTGTAATGAATTTTCGTTGTGCAAAGGGCCTTTTTTACATCTCGATCACACCCTTGTTTTGGCACATGTATATTTAAACATTTCTAACATCTTTGAGATAAAACAAGGGAGCGGCTTGGTACATGTAGGAAGTTCCCCCTAACACCCTCCCAACCCCAGGCCTTAATTAAGGTGGGAAGTAAGAGAGCTGCCAAGCTGGAGAGAAAGTGAAAAATATTCAGTGAGATGGAGGAGGGGAGGTGTGATAGTGGGGTGAGAGTTAGTGGAAAAGAGGATGAGATAGAGAAGAAAAGGTAAGGGAAAAGCCTAATAGGTCGGTTAGGGTTGGATGGGTCATTGACCCAAATACTGTACATGAAACATATAGGTATTATTAGCATTATTACTTTCTAAAGGAAAAAAGGAAGAGTAAGGATGCAATTTCAGGTTAGGTGCGAGACCAACATACACTGCCATTAAGGTTTTTTCAAGAATTAAAAAAGTATGGCAAAGAAATTGTCATGTTAATAACCCAGGTGAATATTTAGCTCCAAATTGTGCATGTTAAGCACAGATTCTGTCAAAGCACTTTTTCTTTCAAGATTTTAAGTATATCCCATCATTCACATCCTTCACTGCATGTTTGCGTTTGCACTTTCACCATCTCACTATTTCTCTTTCTTTTGTTTGCTTTCCGTCTTTCTCTGTCTGCCCTAAATGCTTGCGTTGCAGTTTCATTTTTCGGCGGTCATTAACAGATCACTTCTTGAAAGGTCACAGAAAAGAGTTAAATAATTCACTGGGACGAGTGAACCCTGCCCCTTGGATGAAATAATCAATTTAAATTGGGAACAACTGTGACATTAAACAAAGCTGAGCTTATAATTCTTTGTGACATGTGCTATGACCCCAGCTAACATATATTCAGTGCTTGTCTACTCTCATCCATCCGTTCCCACTGCATTTATTGTTTGTTTCTTGTTACTATCATTAAGGTTTTAAAATTAGGAAAACAGTAACTTAGTGGTTACTGTACTGGTCTAGTGAGAAATAAACTGATCAGCCATAACATTAAAACCACCACCTTGTTTCTACACTCACTGTCCATTTTATCAGCTCCACTTACCATATAGAAGCACTGTAGTTCTACAATTACTGACTGTAGTCCATTTGTTTCTGTACATATCTTTTTAACCTGCTTTCATGCTGTTCTTCAATGGTCAGGACCCCCACAGGACCACCACAGAGCAGGTATTATTTAGGTGGTGGATCATTCTCAGCACTGCAGTGACACTAACATGGTGGTGGTGTGTTAGTGTGTGTTGTGCTGGTATGAGTGGATCAGACACAGCAGTGCTGCTGGAGTTTTTAAATACCGTGTCCACTTACTGTCCACTCTATTAGACACTCCTACCTAGTTGGTCCACATTGTAGATGTGTCAGAGACGATCGCTCATCTGTTGCTGCTGTTTGAGTTGGTCATCTTCTAGACCTTCATCAGTGGTCACAGGATGCTGCCCATGGGGCACTGTTGGCTGGATGTATTTTAGGTTGGTGGATTCTCAGTCCAGCAGTGACAGTGAGGTGTTTAAAAACTCCAGCAGTGCTGCTGTGTCTTATCCACTCATACCAGCACAACACACACTAACACACCACCCCCATGTCAGTGTCACTGCAGTGCTAAGAATGATCCACCACTCAAATAATACCTGCTCTGTAATAGTCCTGGGAGAGTCATGACCATTGAAGAACAGCATGAAAGAGGGCTAAGAAATGCAGGCAGATAAACAGATGGACTACAGTCAGTAATTGTAGAACTACAAAGTGCTTCTATATGGTAAGTAGAGCTGATAAAATGGACAGTGATTGTAGAAACAAGGAGGTGGTTTTAATGTTATGGCTGATCGGTTTGCCAAGTTGCCACTATTGCATTTTTTTTTCTTTACAACTGTAAGTTGCTTTGGATAATAGGGCAGTTGTAGCCTAGCGGTTGAGGTACTGGACTAGTAATCGAAAGGTCGCTGGTTCAAGCCCCATCACTGCCAGGTTGCCACTGTTGGGCCCTTGAGCAAGGCCCTTAACCCTCAATTGCTTAGACAATATACTGTCACGGTACTGTAAGTCGCTTTGGATAAAAGCGTCTGCTAAATGCTGAAAATGTAAATGTAAATGTAAAATGGATAAAAGCATCTATTAAAATCCATAAATACAGAAATAGTATAAAGAGCATGTCTTTGTCAGGGTATTTGATTTTTCCATTAATCTTTAGTAGCTGCTAAATTCTGATTATGGTCACAGTGAGCTTATCCAGAGCTTACCAAGAATAACTTATAATCATTATCCTCAAACTATGTACTGCAAACACACCTAATAACATGCTGGATCTAGTTCTGTGGAAATACAGCATAACAGCATAGTACACTGCAGCGTTTAAAAAATTTCCTTGACAACATAGATGACCTTAGCAAAATCCTCAAAAAAATCTTATGAACTTCAACTTATGGAATGCTCTAACACAGATCCCGGCCTCCAAAAACAATAGTCAAGACTGCTCAGTGTTATTATGTGGTTGCATGGATTATGCATATTTGAACTGGATTCACTTAAGTGCATTATAATGGATGGCATGATAGTTTTTTGAGTTTTAAACCTAATAAGAAACAAATGTTCCTCTCTCTTATTACCGAGTGCAAGCGCAGGACAGTTAACAATCATCAGTTATGTTGCATTAATAATAAAAGGCTGAAAATAAAACAGAGGAACAGGAACATGAGACAAGAGAGGTTGTACTGTTGTACTGTTAAAGATCATAGGCATTTTTATGCTTTAAAAGGTAAATAACCAACTATAGTATAGATCATATAGCATGATCTTATTTACATATAGCTGTGTAACAAATTAAAGAAAACCTTCCAGATGGGCATAATTCATAAAGAATGTACACAATATACAATTTTACCATGCTTAGTTAGATGTATAAAATGCTTACCAGGTCTAGTTCATTTTGATGTTGAATGAAGTTGGTGGCGCGGTGCACTTAGTGATCCACTCTTATTAATTAATTAATTTCTACTAACCCTTTCATCGTGGTCATGGCCACAATAGTATTGGTGCTTCCTTAGGTGCTAGGCAGAAATACCTTGGACAGTTAGCAGATCTAAACACATACACCAATCAGGCATAACATTATGACCACCTTCCTAATATTGTGTTGGTCCCCCTACTTAACAAACTGTGATGCACTGAGTATTCTGACACCTTTCTATCAGAACCAGCATTAAATTCTTCAGCAATTTAAGCTACTCGTCTGTTGGATCGGACCACACGGCCCAGCCTTCGCTCCCCATGTGCATCAATGAGCCTTGGCCGCCCATGACCCTGTTGTCGGTTTCGGTTCTGCAGACCGGGAACGCCCCACAAGAGCTGCAGTTTTGGAGATGCTCAGACCCTGTCGTCTAGCCATTACAATTTGGCCCTTGTCAAACTCGCTCAAATCATTGCGCTTGCCCATTTTTCCTGCTTCTAACACATCAGCTTTGTGGATAAAATGTTCACTTGCTGCCTAATATATCCCACCCACTAACAGGTGCCGTGATGAAGAGATAATCAGTGTTATTCACTTCACCTGTCAGTGGTCATAATGTTATGCCTGGTTGGTGTAAAAAAAGACTTTGTGTTTCATTTCTACAATGCAATGCAATAGCCTTGTAGGATCTGTGCCACTACATATAAAAGCTGCTCTGGCAGCTCACTGTAGTACAAAGCCTCACTAAGACATGTTATACAGTATTACTTTCCTTGTGAGAGCAACCAGATATTTTACCATACATACATGGATAAAGTGTGGAGGATTGACGTAATTTGCATTTTGGCAGTGCCGCTACATAAGAAGAGGACTTACTGACCAAACGATCAAAATGGCAAAAACAGTGTAACCACAAGTGAAAAGACAAAACTCATACAAAAATCAGAACCAGACACAAGTGACAGCAACATTAGCAGCAAAGTAATTGTTTGATTAGAAGTTGGTTAGATGTTGTCAAACATGTCTGTTCTACTTACCCAAGTTGAGCATTATGGCAAAAGCTTGCCATGTGTAGCTTTGCTAATGCAGGGTTGTGTTCATTTGCCTTGAAGGCTGCTCTCATTCACTGCACATATTGGACTAATTGCAATATTGGTAGCCCCAGTCATTTAAGTGTTTCTTAGAACACGGTTAATTGCTTGAACTTGGAGAATGAACTAATTATCTGTTCGATGTTTTCCCAGCAACGTCAAGTAATTTAGAAGCAATTGACCCCCTGCAGTTCACTGACAAATGAAAATATGTAGGCCAGTTCACTAATGACCCAGACTAACAACCTGGCTAAAGTCTCTTTGCTTTACAATGGTTCTGCCTTCAGCTCTAATTTACCACTTATTTACTTTAGTGTGAAACATTACTCCAGCTTCTTTCTGTCAATAGCATTATGAAACAGCAGTATGTTTAAGGAACTAAAGGCAACTTCTCAATATTAAGCTTATAAAATGAGAGAAAACTAGTATTTAACTGTATATTTAATGTGCTTCCAGCTGAGATATTGACTTTGAATTCACTAATAATGGGGCTGGACTTTGTTCTTTAGAATATGAACAACAAAATATGTATTTGTAGGCGCATACAACGACTTAAAAATAAAAATGACATGCTTTGAAGTTAATTGATTTAGAAAGTGTATTTGTACACTGTAATAAAATGTATATACAGTGGATACAGAATGAACTCAGACCCCTAGACTTTTGCAGACTTTATTATGCAGTGGATTTTATATTGAATAGATACAGTATATTTGCTATTTTTATACATCAATCTATACTGAATCCATTCACATATATCCATATACTGTACATTCACAAAAGTATTAAAACCATTTATTCAAGACACATTTATTTGTAGACACACCTTAGGCAGCATTTACACATTCACGTCTTGGACTAGTCTTTACAAGCTTTGCACATCTGGATTTGGGCAGTTTATCCAATTCTTCGTGGCAGATTTTCTCAAGCTGTTTTAGATTGCATAGCAATAATCTGTGAACTGCCACATTGAGGTCTCAGAGCACTTCTTAAGGTTGTTGATGGCTTCTTTAGGTTTTGGCATCCAGTGAAAGGTACCCAATTTTTTGCTGGGCAGGACAATTAGTGCTGCAGGGACAGTAATAAAGTTCTTTATGAACCACTTGAAGAAATTGTTGAAGCCCAGGAATCGTTGAACCAGCCGAACCAGGGTGGGACAAGGCCACTCCATGATGGCCTTTGTTTTGGCCGGATCCATTTGCAGGCTGAACCTTGGAACAACAAAATCCAAGAAGGCCACAAAGCTGGTGTGGAACTGGGACTTCTCAAGTCTGACAAAGATGGTTATCCAGGAGGTATCTGTAGAAAGCACCTAAAGTGTGCCACATGCTCTTCTGGATTCTTACTGTAGATAAGACTGTCAGTGAGGTAGACAAACATATAGTACCCCAGTGTTTCCTGTAGTACCTCATTAACAAAGCAAAATTCAATCCTACAGCAATGCAAAGTCCCTACACAAACAAAAACACTTCACAGAACAGCTTCCCGGATGGTTAAAGTATAACCTGAATACAGTGCGGGAACACAATTAATTAACCATTTTAGTTTTTATTTAATTTACGTCCAGTGCACATATCCACTTTAAGTTTACACATACAGCCTTTCCACTTTGGACTTTATTTATTTAAATGATTCAATGATTCAAACCAAAAACAAACAAAAAAAACCTAGCCAATGCTATGGAGGGAGAGCACTAGGTGAAACAATGACCAGGATCAGTGTACTAGCTACTCGGTCCATCAATACACTAATAACAGCCCTATACTTCTCCTCAACCTTAACTAGGGAACAAAAGAACAAAGAAATTGATAAATGGAGTCAGATGGCTGACCCAACTCCAGGAGTCGATTTAATGAAGCGGAGATCCAACCCAGCCATAAAAAATAATAAGAATAACTAAAAAAAAATGTAATAAAATATAAAGGGGGTAAAGTTTTTTTAAATTACATATCCATCTGAGGAGGACAATTGAATGTTTTGAAATAGAGAAAACAATTGAGTTTACTGTCTCAATGCTGTAAATGCCATCAAGTGTGTTGCAACAAAGTACTTATTTATTTTGTTCATTTGTAATGTCTTAATACTATTCCAATTTATTTATGTCTTATAATCTGCTTAAATAAATTTTATGTTCATATTTATAAGCCCAAAGTGGAAAGGCTTTATGTGTAAACTTGAAGTGGATACGTGCACTGGAAGTAAATAAAAAGAAACAAACCTGATTAAATAATTGTGTTCCCGCACTATATTCAGGTTATACTTTATGTAAACCATACGAGAAGCTGTTTGTCTAGGGAGTTTGCATTGCTGTAGGATTGAATTCATGCTTGTGTTGGAAATGGATGTAGCAGAAGTAAATCAGCCCAATATTCAGAACAGGTTTTAACATATTCCCAATATAGAAAATGTTTTTTATTTTATTTAAAGCTACATTTTTTATCTAACATTACTCAAAATATACATTGATCAGCCATAACATTAAAACCACCTCCTTGTTTCTACACTCACTGTCCATTTTATCAGCTCCACTTACCATATAGAAGCACTTTGTAGTTCTACAATTACTGACTGTAGTCCATCTATTTCTCTACATATCTTTTTAACCTGTTTTCACCCTGTTCTTTGATGGTCAGGACCCCCACAGGACCAATACTGCGCAGGTATTATTTAGGTGGTGATGATTCTCAGCAGAGCAGTGACAATGACATGGTGGTGGTGCGTTAGTGAGTGTTGTGCTGGTATGAGTGGATCAGACACAGCAGCGCTGCTGGAGTTTTTAAATACCGTGTACACTCACTGTCCACTCTATAAGACACTCCCACCTAGTTGGTCCATCTTGTGGATGTAAAGTCAGAGACGATCGCTCATCCATTGCTGCTGTTTTGAGTTCTATGAGTTCTTTGAGTTATTCTAGACCTTCATCAGTGGTCACAGGACGCTGCCCACGGGGCACTGTTGGCTGAATATTTTTGTTTGGTGGACTATATTCAGTCCAGCAGTGACATTGAGGTGTTTAAAAACTCCATCAGCACTGCTGTGTCTAATCCACTAATACCAGCACAACACACACTAACACACCAACACCATGTCAGTGTCACTGCAGTGCTGAGAATGATCCACCACCTAAATAATACCTACTCTGTAGTGGTCCTGTGGTGGTCCTGTGGGGGTCCTGCCCATTGAAGAACAGGGTGAAGGGGGGCTAACAAAGTATGCAGAAAAACAGATGGACTACAGTAGGTAATTGTAGAACTACAAAGTGCTTCTATATGGTAAGTGGAGCTGATAAAATGGACAGTGAGTGTAGAAACAAGGAGGTGGTTTTAATGTTATGGCTGATCGGTGTAAGTAATGTGTTGCTTCAGGAAACTTCTTTTTTCATGGAAAACAGTGTAAGGAGTTAAGTGTCATGTTATAGTGTCTACATTTTTGATTGACTAATAGACCACAAAAGACATTATTTAACCCACACAAAATTAATAGTCCAACCTGAACCCTGCTTCTGCTGCTTTATGTCAATGGATTTTTGCTGAAGAACATCACAGCTATCAGCTGGAAGGTTTATGATAAACAGTTCATGACATCCTTGCTTGTCTCCTACTAGAGTTGCTCTTTTTGAAAACAAAATGGTTTCCTTAACCATACAGTATTTAAATGGAATATTATATACTGAAACACATAACTCAGACCTCCCACTTGTTCACTGCCAGCACATATGTCGACCTACAAAGAAATATGAGGTGACAGCAGTGTTTGAAAAGATGTATGTTTACAGCAAGCGACTGAGTAACAGTTCAGAACAGATGCACTGAAACATTAACCGTCCATACTTTTGGGTGTTGTGTTAAACAAAGAGACAGCAGAAAATAAACAAGTGAACCACGGCATCTCAGATAAGATTGATCACACCGAGTCATGTCGTATTTACAGTGTTTTTATATGCGAGTAACATTTTAAACACACTAGAATTTTAAATATTACATCCTGATCAAGGTTACTCAGTAATACTGGCATCACACTGGCATCACAAAAACATCCCCAACCCCAACCTGGTGCCAATACATCACAGGATCTCAAACTAATTCACTGGCAAACTCACATACAACTAGGCATATTTTAGAAGCCAATCCATCTTCTGCTTGTTTCTGGGAGCTGGGAGTGCCCAGAGGAAGTCAATGCAAACATGGGGCAGCAAGCAAACTCCTCAAACACTGTAACCTGAGGTAAAGTTTAAAGCAGGAACATAATGCAAACATTCTGCCTCCTGGGCATCATTTTTAAGTTAAACCTTAAAAGGAATTACATTTGTGACTTTTGAGTCATAAAAGCATATCACTTGAGTTAACTATTTTAATGTTTGTTTATTAGGATTTTAACGTCATGTTTTACACTGTGGTTACATGCACGTCCTGATATTGCAGAGTGAGATGTGGCCCTGGGTCAACAGGGGATATGTGTTCCCAGGAACATCATCTATGTGGTCCCAGGAACATCATCTATGTGGTCCCAGGAACATCATCTATGTGGTCCCAGGAACATCATCTATGTGGTCCCAGGAACATCATCTATGTGGTCCCAGGAACATCATCTACAACCCCTGGCAAAAATTATGGAATCACCACTCTTGGAAGATGTTCTGTCAATTGTTTAATTTTGTAGAAAAAAAATAAATCACAGACATGCCACAAAACTATCATTTTTCAAAATGTCAACCTTCTGGCATTAAGAAACAATAAAAAAAAGAAACAAATATAATAGTTGTGGTCAGTCACAATTGCTTTTTTTAGATCAAGTAGAGGAAAAAAATATGGAATCACTCAAATCTGAGAAAAAAATTATGGAATCACTCTGTAATTTGCAGTTTAAAAACAAAACATCTGCAGCAGATTAGATTTGCTAATTATTCTTCAGTTTAAAAAGAGTGCTTACACCTCGGAGAGCTGTTGCACAAAGCAGATTGTCATGAATCATGGTTCCAACACAAGATATGTCAGTTGAAACAAATGAGAGGATTATAAAACTCCTTCAAGAAGATAAATCATTGTGGAATGTCGCAAAAGATGTTGGTTGTTCCCAGTAAGCTGTGTTTAAAATCTGGACCAAGTACAAACAAAATGGGAAGGTTGTAAAAGGGAAGCATACTGGTAGACCAAGTAAGACATCAAAGCATCAAGATAGAAAACTTAAAGCAATATGTCTTGAAAACAGAAAATGCACAACAAAACAAATGAGAAACAAGTGGCCGGAAAGTGGAGTCAATGTCTGTGACTGAACTGTAAGAAATCACCTAAAAGAAATGGGATTTACATACAGAAAAGCCAAACAAAAGCCATCATTAACACCTAAAAAGAAAAGAACAAGGTTAAAGTAGGCTAAAGAAAAGCAATCGTGGACTGTGGGTGACTGGATAAAAGTGATCTTCAGTGATGAATCGCGAATCTGCATTGGGCAAGGTGATGATGCTGGAACTTTTGTTTGGTGTCTGTCCAATGAAATTTATGAAGATAACTGCCTAAAGAAAACATGTTAATTTCCACAGTTGTTGATGATATGGGCCTGCATGTCGGGTAAAGGCACAGGGGAGATGGTCTTCAATAAATGCCAAAGTCCACATTGAAATTTTGGACGCTTTTCTTATTCCATCAGTTGAAAGGATGTTTGGTGATGATGACTTCATTTTTCAAGATGATAATGCATCTTGCCATAGGGCAAAGGACGTGAAAACTTTCCTTCAAGAAAACATATAATGTCAATGGCATGGCCTGCAAATAGTCCGGATCTCAATCCATTTGAAAATCTCTGGTGGAAATTGAAGAAAATGGTCAATGACAAGGTTCCAACCTGCAAAGCTGATCTGGCAACAGCAAGAGACAGTTGAAGGCAGATTGATGAAGAATACTGTTTGTCATTAGTTAACTCCATGCCTCAGAGAGTTTAAACCATTATAAAAGCCAGAGGTGGTGCAACAAAGTAATAATGGTGCAGTGTTTTCTAATGATTCCATAATTTTTTCCTCAGATTTGAGTGATTCCATATTTTTTTCCTCTACTTGATCTAAAAAAAAGCAATTGTGACTGACCACAACTATTATATTTGTTTCTTTTTTTATTGTTTCTTAATGCCAGAGGGTTGACAGTTTGAGAAATGATAGTTTTGTGGCATGTCTGTGATTAATTTTTTTTCTACAAAATTAAACAATTGAAAGAACATCTTCCAAGAGTGGCGATTCCATAATTTTTGCCAGGGGTTGTATGTAGTCCCAGGAACATCATCTATGTAGTCCCAGGAACATCATCTATGTGGTCCCAGGAACATCATCTATGTGGTCCCAGGAACATCATCTATGTGGTCCCAGGAACATCATCTATGTGGTCCCAGGAACATCATCTAGTCTTCACCTGGGAACATCACACAGTTGTATGGACCTGGGCATTTCAGTATTTTATATTTTAGCTTTAATGAGACAGTAAGCTATTTAGCATATTATGTGGTCCCAGGAACTTAAACCAGTCTTGACCTGGGAACATCACACAGTTGTATTGACCTGGGCATTTCATTATTTTATGTTTACCCAGGAGGAGTAAATTTGATATTAACAGTTGCAAAATTCTGGAAGTGATATTTTAGCTTTAATTACACTGTAAGCTAGCTATCAAATTTGCAGTCCCAGGAACATCATCCAGTCTTAACCTGAGGACACAATACAGTTGTGTTGGCCCAGGGATTTCATATTTTATGTTAATCCAGGAGCAGTATTTTTAATATTAACATTACTAGCAAAGTGCTGGAACTGATAGCTTTTGCATCACAGTAAGCTAGTAAGCATATTTTGTAGTCTTAGGAACATCATCCACTTTTGACCTGGAGACATCATACCCAGGTATTTCATTATTTTATGTTAATGCAGGAGCAGTACATTTTATATTAACTGCAGTTCTGGAACTGATATTTTAGATTTTTCACTACAGTAAGAAACCTAGCATCTTATTTAGTCCCATATGGATTTGAAAATGTATGAAAAATCTGTTTATTTAATGCACCACTCCCCCAAAATGATAAATGTATCCATGCATGAAAGATTTAGTGAATTAATTAATTAATTAATTAATTAATCTCTCCACTCAGGAAATGGTGAATAATGGAGGACTGTATTAAGAAAACAGTGCTGCGTGAGGAGAAAAGAAAAGGAAACTAGCATATCACAACTGATGTACATCTCTTAAAGAAAGAAGAGGATCATGGGATGTTCATAGAAGCAACACTTGAAACTTTGACAACCTTCAGAAAAACAGATTCAGCATGTCACAAGGACAAGGGATACTACATTTTCTATTGTATCCGGTCAGGAAACACCTGTGATAAAAGCTATAAGATTTTAGGATTTAAGGCTTACACGTCATTTAAGATAAAAAAATGATTCGTTGAGCCAAAAGTAATTGTGCAGCGCGTTTACAATGAGCACAATGGAAAAAGAGGGTCACTTCCAAACAGTATGTCCAGATTTGGTGTCACAATAACAACAAATACACCTACTCTCTCTCAAAACAGCACTTTATTCCAATCCAGTGAAACAGCAGCACATAGCACTACAACAGTAATGCAGAAACTAAATGAGATACTGTGCAAGAGTGGTTCCTCAGCACATTAGGCATCAAATTGAAATACTACATGACACAGTCACAAATGCCAGCAAGGCTACAGGTGTGTTTCCAGCAGTAACTGATAATTTGACCAGAAAGATTAGGCCATTGTTTCCACACAGGGCAAAAAATATGAAACGGAACTATAGAAAGCATGTTCAGAAGAAAACTGATTAAAAAACTGAACAACATTGCAAGTAGATAAGAACATCACCTAAGAAAATCAGCTAAGTAGTGTTGAATTTAACATATGAACTTTAATTTTCGTGTAGCATCACTTGACCCCATTTTTGTTATGCCCTTCTGTGTAGTTATTTCAAACTATAGAGTCTCTAAGTGTCCTCTGTATGGCAAAGATTTTAATGTGTTTGTATCTGTTGTTTTCCATGAAATATTGTTCTGAACAGAAATGTATTTGGATTGTTTTCTGATTACTTAAGAAGGCTGATTAAAAATAACATGTCAACTGCCTGTGGTCCAAATGTATGTGTGAGAAGAGTAAATTAATCTCCCAGTTTTTCCCTCAGTGTTTGCTGAATTGTGCAGAGTGTCCTGAGAAAGAACAGAGAGAAACATATTTTTAATACAAAGAAGTGATAGAACATTACTAATCAACAGTTATATCATTTTTATTAAGGGTAGATTTGTAGACAGCAGTCAGTAGCAGCAATATTTTTAATACTTATAGGCAGGATAAATCCATACTAACAACTTACTTTGTAGCAGTGAAGATGCTCATTTTAGTCTTGGCTTTTTTTGGTCTTTGCTCTCTAAGCTCCTCAGGGAGATCTTCTTTCCGAACCTTTCGACAAAAGCAAAATGATTTAAAAAATTGCTATAAAGTACTAGAACTTACAGTCCCTTAAGTCTGTGCCTTAACCAGATTAGTGTTAGGTACAAACTACAAAGTGGAAGGTGTTTTTAAGATGGTGGTAAGTTTTAAAACAGTGTAAATAACACCGAATGCACTATACTGTCTACAACAGGGCTGCCCAAAGTTGGGCCATAAGGATATTTGATTTACCACACCAGACAGTTATATAGTTTAAAGTGATGAAATATATTTTTAAAGACTGGTTTAAGTTCCTGGGACCACATAATATGCTAAATAACTTACTGTGTCATCAAGGCTAAAATATAAGTTCCAGAACTTTGCTGCTACTCTTATTATTAAATGTACAATTCCTGGGTTAACATAAAATAATCACATCCTTGGGTCAACGCAACTGTATGATGTCCCCAGGTGAAGACTAGATGATGTTCCTGGAACCACATAGATGATGTTCCTGGGACCACATAGATGATGTTCCTGGGACCACATAGATGATGTTCCTGGGACCACATAGATGATGTTCCTGGGACCACATAGATGATGTTCCTGGGACCACATAGATGATGTTCCTGGGACTACATAGATGATGTTCCTGGGACCACACAGATGATGTTCCTGGGACAACATAGATGATGTTCCTGGGACCACATAGATTATGTTCCAGGGACCACATAGATGATGTTCCTGGGACAACATAGATGATGTTCCTGGGACCACATAGATGATGTTCCTGGGACCACATAGATGATGTTCCTGGGACCACATAGATTATGTTCCTGGGACCACATAGATGATGTTCCTGGGACCACATAGATGATGTTCCTGGGACCACATAGATGAGACCACATAGATGATGTTCCTGGGACCACATAGATAATGTTCCTGGGACCACATAGATGATGTTCCTGGGACCACATAGATGATGTTCCTGGGACCACATAGATGATGTTCCTGGGACCACATAGATGATGTTCCTGGGACTACATAGATGATGTTCCTGGGACCACACAGATGATGTTCCTGGGACAACATAGATGATGTTCCTGGGACCACATAGATTATGTTCCAGGGACCACATAGATGATGTTCCTGGGACCACATAGATGATGTTCCTGGGACCACATAGATGATGTTCCTGGGACCACATAGATGATGTTCCTGGGACCACATAGATGAGACCACATAGATGATGTTCCTGGGACCACATAGATTAGACCACATAGATAATGTTCCTGGGACCACATAGATGATGTTCCTGGGACCACATAGATGATGTTCCTGGGACAACATAGATGATGTTCCTGGGACCACATAGATGATGTTCCTGGGACCACATAGATGATGTTCCTGGGACCACATAGATGAGACCACATAGATGATGTTCCTGGGACCACATAGATGATGTTCCTGGGACCACATAGATGAGACCACATAGATGATGTTCCTGGGACCACATAGATGAGACCACATAGATGATGTTCCTGGGACCACATAGATGATGTTCCTGGGACCACATAGATGAGACCACATAGATGATGTTCCTGAGACCACATAGATGATGTTCCTGGGACCACATAGATGATGTTCCTGGGACTACATAGATGATGGTCCTGGGGCCACATCTCACTCTGCAATAACAGGACATGTGTGGTTACATTCATGACAGAAATCTTTGCAATCATGTATTGAGATAAAGGTTATTCTTAAATCTCATCTATTTGCTTTCTTTTTCACAAAAGTGGCACCTCAATCCATTCTTGGGATGGAAGTGGGTAAGTGGGTAGCACTGTCGCCTCACAGCAAGAGGGTCCTGGGTTCGATCCCCAGGTGGGGCGGTCCGGGTCCTTTCTGTGTGGAGTTTGCATGTTCTCCCCCTGTCTGCGTGGGTTTTCTCCCACAGTCTAAAGACATGTGGGGGAGGTGGATTGGAGATGCTAAATGACTGTCCATGACTGTGTTTGATATAACCTTGTGAACTGATAAATCTAGGGTAACAAGTAGCTACCGTTCTGTCATGAATGTAACCACAGTGTAAAACATGACGTTAAAATCCTAATAAACAAACATAAATAAACAATCCATCCTTGGTCAGAACCAACTGAGGACTTTGATTAATGTTGATTTTTACACCCATTTACTGTAGTGTCACTTGGTACCTATTAATCTGTTTACATAAATTTTTTTTAAATGGCTGCTTTTGATCCTTTCTCAAACTTTTCAGTCATACATTGCCTTTGTCCTAATCTTTCTAATATTTTGTAGGCATGACATTAAGAATTAGGAATTCTGCAAACATGAATTACATTAAAACATTTCGTTTTTGGTTGTTATTTGTTTACCACTTCTTTTTTTACCACTTGATCACAGAACCAGAAGCCACAAAAACAGCTTAGATGTATTCTTTAGTTTCAGCAAATATTAAACAGGGGATTTTTGCCTGAAAACCTTTAATCCCCACCTTCCCATAAGTTACTGAAATGTTTCTGTGACTCATCTTGTGTTTACAAATGTACAGCTCACTTAAAACACTGAGCTAAACTGAACATTATTTGCTAATCTACGTAAAATAACACAGTGTATTTCAACACAGGATATAAACAAAATGTTTTAAACCTTATAATTATCACCTGTGTTCTTTTTAAAAACCTTAAAACTTATCCCTAAGTGCTTTCGATTGGCTTATTTTGGGGCTGGTTCATGTTGTTGCAGACTTGTTCTGGCAGGCTTATTTGCTGGAGTGTATTGTCAAGAGTAATAATGTTCTCGCTGAACATCGTACACATTTTACTGTACCGTTATAATGCTCACTTTCTGCAACAGCTAATTAAATGCAAACAAGTACAAAATCTTTTTAAATACTACACTACACTTACTTACACATTACCACAGTAATACAAAGCAAGACAAGGCAAAGTTTATTTGTACAGCACCTTAAACACAACTATGGTCGACTTGCTGTACAGTTCTGTACAGCCTCAGTACATTAAATTCAGATAAAACTATTAAGAATACAAATAAATAAAAAACTAGACATCAATGCATGACTCTCCGTCTGCAACACTAATCCCTGTGTGAACCCATGGTGTGCAGTGGTTGGCAACTGCACACTAGGTTAGGAACAGCCCTCCTTGTCCAGGATAGGGATCTTCAGCGGTGAAGAAGAGATATGAATTCACATTAAACTATCAAGAATACAGATAAATAAATACAGTCATACACACTTTAGTTACATTCATGAGAGAACAGGTAGTTACTCATTACACAAGATTCATCAGTTCAAATTTAATATCAAACACAGTCATGGACAATTTTGAATCTCCAGTTCACCTCATTGCATGTCTTTGGACTGTGGGAGGAAACCGGAGCTCCTGAAGGAAACCCACTCAAACACGGGAGGAACATGCAAACTCCACACAGATAGGACCCGAACCACCCCACCTGGGGATCGAACCTTCTTGTTGTGAGGCGACAGTGTGGCCCCCAGTCATAACAAAAGCCTAATTTATAAAACATAATACATGGTAAAATAATGTTAGTCACAATCGCTACACCACTCAACCAGTATTAAAAACCAGTAGTAAAAATATGTGTCTTTAGCATTGACTTAAAAATGCCAAGTGATTGTGCAGTCCTTATCTGGGGGGGCAAGTTATTTCATGAAATTGGAGCATCTAGTGCAAAGGCTAGATTGAGCTTGAGATCTTGGTGTTTCTAAAAGAATTAGGTTGCCAGATCTTGGGGCTTTTAGTGGAATGCAAACTTGCAGAAGATCTGGAAGAGCTGGAATCTCGAATACATCGTGTCGAGTCTTAGCTCTGCCTGCAAGCTGGGCTAAGCAGCCACATGAACAACGATTGGCCTGTTGTTCAGATAGGGGTGGGATATTAAAAGCCGGATAGGGTCTCTCTCTCATAACTAATGCAATAAAGACCTCTGCTGGCTGATTGATGGCGCCTGCACAGAGACGGGGAAAAGAGTGCTGTCAGGGTGTGTCTCTCCGTACACAGTGCTGATCCACGTTGCACTCGTCAAAGTGTAGGTGACAAAATGCATACAGCTGCTGCCCACGTGTCGGAGGGGGCGTGGGTTAGCTTTGTTCTAATCAATCAGAGTGGGGATTGGCATTGGTGGAGAGGAAGCATGACGCAATCGGGCAGTTGGACGCGCTGAAAGGGAGAAAGAAGGGGAAGAAAATGCATAAACAAACAATATATATATTATATTAATTTTTTTTTTTTTTTTTTTTTTTGGTCCTGGGAGAGTGCTTCTATATTTCTATATGGTAAGTGGAGCTGATAAAATGGACAGTAAGTGTAGAAACAAGGAGGTGGTTTTAATGTTATGGCTGATCTATATATAAAACGGGCATTATCAAGACAGGTTTCCTTCTCCCAGTTAAAAGACAGGCTTCTAAATTTTGCACCAGTTGCAACCAATGTAGAGACAATTGATCTACGCCTACATACAAAGAGTTACATTAATCTAACTGAGAAGAAATAAAAGCATTGGAAGGCCCTTTCAAAATTCTTAAATGACAAAGACCAATACAAAGATAAATACATTTCATTTCTCAGTTTTAAATTGCTGAATTGATTGTCTTTTTTCTTGTTCAGTGACCTGAGTTATATCTTCCTCCCTGATTACTGTCAGTGGAGTTATGTATATTTGGCCTGGTTTTCTTCTTACATGTACTGTAGGTACTCTGGTATTCTCCTACATCAAAACAAATGTCAGGAGATGGGATGTGGAAAGAATAAATAATTGGGCTGCAGGGTGGTGTAACTGTTAGAGTGGTTGTCTGGGCTTAATTCTGTGTGGGTACTTTTTCTCCTAGAAAAAAATGGCAGTAGGTAATGCCGGATTTTTATTCTTGCATCTGGCCACTATACGGGTACTTTTCGTCCTGCTAAATAAATGCCAGTAGATGAACTGCATGCTATAAATAGCCTCTAGTTGCAGGTGAGTAAGTAAAGTGCTATTGTGTGATGTTTTGTGATGGGTTGGCATCCTGTCTAGGGTGTTTTCATGCATTGCAAATCTTTAAGGGACTTCACTGACCCACCACAACTGTAAACAAGATACAGGGTGCAGTAGTAGCTCAGTGGTTAAGGTACAGGACTAGTAAGCAGAAGGTTGCTTGTTCAAGCCCCACATCTGCCAGCTTGCGGTGGTGCGGAGGTAGCTTAGTGGTTAAGGTAATGGACTAGTAATCAGAAGGTTGCCAGTTCAAGCCCCATCACCGCCAAGCTGCCACTGTTGGGCCCCTGAGCAAGGCCCTGAACCCTCAATTGCTCAAATCGTGTTCGGTCATAATTGTAAGTCGCTTTGGATAAAAGCGTCTGTTAAATGCTGCAAATGTAAATGCCACTGCTGGACCCTTGAGCAAGGCCCTCAACCCTCAATTGCTAGCGATGCATACTCTCAGTTGTAAGTCGCTTTGGATAAAGGCGTCTGCTAAATGCTGAAAATGTAAATGTAAATATGATTGGTGCACTGCATCCAGCTTTTCTGCTCTACCTGACCATAAGTTACTGAATATGAGTATATATTCTTAGTTCTGTTATCGGCCGGCCGGGTGCTTGCATGTAGACATGATTGGTTAACATCTGCCTGGTAGGAGGGCAAATGGGGTCCTCATTGCTGCTGTAATTACGGCCTCAGCTGGCTGGTCTGAAGTGCCTGCACAGAGACTGGGAATAATGGAGATCAGTGCGTGATACTGATCCCTGAGTGAATCTGCCTAATGAAGGTGAAAAGAAGCGGTTGGCAGCTGCACACTTGTCAGAGGGGGGTGTGATAGCTACGGCCCTTCTTAGCCATAATAGGGGTCTGCAGAGGTTTAGGAGAGATACAAGCATGTAATTGGATATGACTAGGTTGGGAAGAAAAGGAAAAATGCATAAATAGAATTAGTATGCATGAGTATGAATAAATGATCCTTGTTTCCAGACTTGATCATGAGTGAACATTTGCATTAATTATTTACAAACAACACTCTGTTTGGCAGCTCTTTTGATTTAAATGGAAAATATAAATAGATATACTGCATTAAATGCTTCTTTTAAGTAGCAATGTCTACAGAAGCATTGATTTATTTTCTTACTTTTCTCATTGCCAGATGAAGTGAGACCAGTAAGTGTCTTTAAGTAGACCCAAACAGGACTAATCCACCAACTGATATAGAAGCAGATGACAGACATGGTGATTTATTTAGTGAACTCCATACACTGCTGACACAGTGTCCTCGCCATCCATTGCCAGACAGGGTGGTGCACCCAAACTCACACTTCATCTATTTAGCTTGAACTGCTGGCATTATACATGACGTTTGTTTTATCCACATCTCATTTAGGGCTTAGCACAAGGGAACACCAGTCACACATTTCTTAAAGCACATATTTAATTTTGTGCAATTGGCAAAAGCTCTATGTGTATTTTAGGCTGTTTAGAAAAACATTTGTGCCTTACTAGTAATGAAGTGGTTAGTAAGAACAAAAAGTGGTCCAGGGAAGGACAACCGGTGAACCAGTAACAGGGTCATGGGCACCATGGGCTTACTGACGCATGTGGGAAGCAAAGTCTTGCCCATCTGCTCTGATTCCCTCAGATGAGCTACTATAAGACAAATTGCTAAAAATGTTAAAGCTGGCTTTGATAGAAAAGTGTCAGAAAACACAGTGCATTGTAGCTTGCTTTGAACCCTGAGGGTTCCGTACTTAACCCTATCCACCTCTAAAAGTGCCTACAGTGGGCAGGTGAGCATCAGAACTGGACCGTGAATGTAAGAAGGTGGTCTGATACGATGAATCACACTTTTGCCTGGGGCTGAGATGGCACCACCAGGATACCTTAAGTGAAGAAGGCAAGTTTGTAGAGGTGGTGTGATGATCTGGACAATGTTCTGCTCAGATACCTTGAGTCCTGGAATTCATGTAGATGTTACTTTGACAAGTACGCCTGCCTAAACAATGTTGCAGACCAAGCACTCTACCTATGGAACTGTTTGTGGAAAATGACAAAAAATTCAAGATGTTGACTTAATACAGTATTTCTTAGATCTTAATCCAGTTGAGCATATTCAAGGTGGACCTATCTCACAACATATAGAATTGCTAATGTCTTGGTGCCAGATGTCACAGGGCACTCTCAGAGGTCTTGGGAAGTTTATGCCTTGGTGGGTCAGAGCTGTTTTGTCAGCACAAAGGTGGAAAATTAGTATATATATAGTATAGTATAGTAAATATAGTATAGTAATTCAGCTATGAAAATGAAATCATGGAATTATATTAAAGCATTTGATGATACTGAAATCAAAGATTCGAGTGCTTCATTGGCCAATCGAGTTTAAAAGTTGTCAATAGTAAAGTGACACCAACCTCACATTTTAATTAAATTTTTCATTTTTAACCTGCTTTAAAACAGCAAAGTCTTTTGCTATTGTTGTCATACATTTTAGTACTATACTTAACAGTACAGTAATATAGTATTTTAAATTCAATAAAACAATCACCCTGGTATATTAAATTATTATTATTATTTTATTATTTTTTACCGTTATTCAGAGACAATCTTTTAATCACTCTATAGCCCTGACACTGTTTAAAAGAAATGTATACACTAAGTTTACATATAAGTAAAAGTGGATGCTCTAGGGGCAGCACGGTGGCTTGGTGGGTAGCACTGTCACCTCACAGCAAGAAGGTCCTGGGTTCGATCCCCAGGCGGGGCAGTCCGGGTCCTTTCTGTGCGGAGTTTGCATGTTCTCCCCGTGTCTGCGTGGGTTTCCTAAAACATGCAGTCAGGTTAATTGGAGACACTGAATTGCCATATAGGTAAATGTGTGTGTGTGTGTGTGTGTGTGTGTGTGTGTGTGTGTGTGTGTGTGTGTGTGTGAGTGTGTGTGTGTGTGTGTGTGTGTGTGTCTGCCCTGCAATGGACTGGAGCCCCATCCAGGGTGTTACTGTGTGCCTTGCGCCCATTGAAAAGCTGGGTTAGCCCCCCCCCCCCCCCTCGCGACCCTAATTGGATAAGAGGTTAAGAGAGTGAGTGAGTGGATGCTCTGGTAAGCACAGTGGTAATTTATGCTAGACCTTTACCACTGACCACTGAGATACAGGGTTTGATTCATCATTGTTGCTATTGGCCGGTCAGGCGTCTTCAAACAGACATGATCGGCTATGTCTGGAAAGGTCAGGGTGGGGGTCGGAGCATTGTAATGGATTGGTGTTCTAGCTGTGTGTGATGCTCCAATGTGACCTGGGATTCTCGAGAAACTATAAAACTAAATTAATGAAATGTAAGTAAATGTATTGTGTTTGCCAAGCACCAGTCCTGACTAAGGGAGTGTACTTATTTGTTTATTCATTTAGTCAATTAATAACTCCTAGGATTTGTATTAACTTACAGACTTAACTTAGTCTGATTTTCATTCTGATTTTCACCAACCACTTTAACCTGGACATTATTTAATTCATAATTCATTGTAAATAAATGTAACCTAACTGATTGCAAACTACCCAGGTCCTGTGGTAGCAAAGCACCCCAAACCATGATGGAACCACTTTGGGAAAGTCATTAGCATAGAGGTTTAGTTTGTTTGCATCATAGTTTTTCTCTCTAAGACAACACAATTGTTTTTCAATAGTTTAGAAGAACATATCTGTCTATTATTAAGACTTAATTAAAGTTTAGACTACAATCTTTGCGTAACGTGTAATATGCAGTTAATGTAAGAGGTTCAACTCAAGAGTTATAAAGGCACATGGGTGGCGCAGCAGTCTATTATGACAGCCCGCCACTGTGCTTTTGGCTGTTCGGGAGTCTACATAGACATGATTGGCTGTGTCTGGAAAGGGGTGGGGGTGTCAGAGACAAGCTGGAATGTTTGCTCAATAATAGAACAATTCTCTGCGTTGAGTCAAGTTTTAATGCCTAAAGACCCACATTTCCAATCACATGCACAAACAAACAACTGTGTGTAATTATTAGCAACTGCATTCTGGGCCTGCTGCTACACAGTTTAGCTTCTGAAGCAAAAAAGCAAAATCAAAATAATATGTTTTCCAGGGTTGCTTGCAATTATTGTCTTTTTAAAGCTTTTGAGGTCTGGAACTTGGAAGGTCTGCCTCACCATGCCTTGAAAATAGTGAAACTACTGAAGTGCATCCCAACACTAATAAAATTCTATTGACATGAAAACCCTATTTCAAAGATTGCAATAGCTCACTGCCTTGAAGTTGACTGGTAGGCTTTGGGGGATTTCTTATTATATAATTGACTTTGCTGGAAGGTGTGGTTGTGCACACATTACAAACTGCACACTACTTACTAAACAGTAACAGCACTAGTATAGCACTAATTTATGAAGAAAATATGGTATTTGGGACATAACAGATCATAGGCTCTGCTCTGCTCAGTATATTAATGTCTTGGACATACACTGATCAGCCATAACATTAAAACCAACTCCTTGTTTCTACACTCACTGTCCATTTTATCAGCTCCACTTACCATGTAGAAGCACTTTGTAGTTCTACAATTACTGACTGTAGTCTATCTGTTTCTCTACATATCTTTTTTAGCCTGCTTTCACCCTGTTCTTCAATGGTTATGACCCCCACAAGACCACCACAGAGCAGGTATTATTTAGGTAGTGAATCATTCTCAGCACTGCAGTGATGGTGGTGGTGTGTTAGTGTGTGTTGTGCTGGTATGAGTGGAGCAGAAACAGCAGCGCTGCTGGAGTTTTTAAATACCGTGTCCACTCACTGTCCACTCTATTAGACACTCCTACCTAGTTGGTCCACCTTGTAGATGTAAAGTCAGAGACGATCACTCATCTGTTGCTGCTGTTTGAGTTGGTCATCTTCTAGACCTTCATCAGTGGTCAAAGAACGCTGCCTGTCAGTGTCACTGCAGTACTGAGAATGAGCCACCACCCAAATAATACCTGCTCTCTGGTGGTCCTGTGGTGGTCCTGCCCATTGAAGAACAGGGTGAAAGCAGTCTAAAAAGGTATGTAGAGAAATATATGGATTAAGTCAGTAATTGTAGAACTTCAAAGTGCTTCTATTTGGTAAGTGAAGCTGATAAAATGAACAGTGAGTGTAGAAACAAGGAGGTGGTCATAATGTTATGGCTGATCAGTGTATAACCCCAATGTCCTATGTTAAATACATCCCTCATCTTTTTGGTTACTCCTTGAAAAGTTCAGAGTATATAATGAAGTCATAGTGATTGATCATCAAGGTGTGGACATCACGTCTCTAAAAAAAAAAAAAGCTCACACTGCACTCCACAAAATCTCGTGCACTAGGCTTTAAGAATCCCCGTCCTTGCTGTAGGGAAGGGTAGAGAAGACTGACACAGCCCGGGCCAGCTTAGAGAAAGGCAAAAGACAGCTGTAATTATGTTGCTTTCAGTTAATTACCCCCTAAAACCCACATTTTTAGTCGAGGTCCCCTTGAATATGCAGATGCTGCTCTGTTGTAATTAATTCTGCTTTGGAGCTTTTCAAAGGCTCCTCTTCCCTTGGCCTCTGATCAAGTGAATCGTGCCCAGCTATATTTAGAGGAAACTTTGAGGCTTTTCAGGAGAAAGGAAAAAACAAATGTGCTGAGTTTTGCTGTCAGCAGTTCAGACTTTCAGTGTCTTCTGAGCTGGAGCAATGCTTTAGAACAGCGTCGCACTCGCTCGTGTAGATGCCGTCAACCAGACAACCTGTAATCATGGGACTCATCTGTCAGCATCTTATTATTAGTTGATAAGATTACTTTCAATTGAGCAGCAGCAATTATCTACTTGACAAACTGCTTTATACAGAGGGAATTATGCTATATTCAATAAGCAGCCTGTAACCTGTCTGAAACAGGTCCAAATTAATATTCCCTTTATTCCTAATGTAGTTTTAACTGTTTTCAATTGTATTTCAGTGTTTTTATATTATATTTGTGTTATTTTCAGTGTATAAGTGTCAAAAACAACCCCATTATTTTACATTAGCCTAAAATATATGCAGTTCCACGGGACCATGGAACGCATTGACAGGCTTTCCATACATCCTAATGGGAAAAAAATACCTTAAAACTCAACACCTTTTAAACTCAACGCCACTCCCAGAACCAATTGACGTTGAGTTTCAAGGTACCACTGTACATTATCATTGTTCAGTATGTGGTGTCTTTTCCAGAGAAACACCTGGATGTTTGTCAAAGCTTTTGGTTTGTGGTATCTGAATAATAGTACTGATCTCTGTATTATTCCCTTAACCTAAAGAGTATTTTTCTAAGTATACATAATTAGTAATACAAAATAAATTAAGCAGAATCACAATCAAATTGACTAAAATGCTTAAACTTCTGTAGTTAATATAATGCTAAACACAGTTTTATTTAAAAAGAAGTTTCAGTAATTAGTTAAATACTGTAGGGTAGGGTCTTTTATTGCAATTGTTATTTATCATTACAGTGCTAATAATAGATAAGCTAAAATGATCTTCTCTTAATAAAGATGTTGTTGCCCACAGAAAAAATTCACAGCAGAATAACTATACAGCAACTGTTACATTGGCTGGCCAGATAGAGGTGCCATTCCAAATGCTGATTGGCATACTGCAGGAGCAGATGGTAAATGGATGGAATCCAAACGAGGCTGGCATCGTCACTGCAACGTGGCACAACAAATCTGTGAATCCACTGAAGCACAAGATGGAAAAGACGTGTCCCTTACAATCATAGAAGCTCATCGGCATGTCTTCTATTAAAGCTTAGAAAGTCGTGAACCAAATGAAAGAAACAAGCAGAGGAATAGATGCGTGTTAGATATTAATTACATTTTGGGTAAAATGCGGAATTTCTCTGAATTTTGTGAACACACTGAATCTGTCAAACTGCTTGTTGTGCTTTTATTACTCAAATGAAATCAGATCAGATAAAAGTAATTCCCTCTCATATTCACACAATATAATAGAAGGAATTTATGCATCATGAAAACAAATCATCAAGAGTAACCAAACTTTGCGTCCCATCTTTTATGTGATTATATTAATGTGAGGCCTCTTTGTTTTCTTCATCAGATCCTGTCAGTCATTTTTACTTGATAAACAGATTGTAGAATTTGGGCTTTTGCTTTATATTCTTTTGGAAGAGGAATGTGATGTGAAATAACATTGGCTGATTCTGGGCCGTTATGTGGGAATATCCCCCCAGGCAGCTTGGGCCGCGGCCCAGGTTTCCTGGTAATATTCATGCTCTAAAGCTCACTGCCCAACATGAGAAGTCATTTAGCTTTGCATTTAGAGTTTTTCTGCCAGCTCCCAAAACTGTTATTACAAATAATCTACAAACCCAATTTCCAGAAAAGTTGGGATACTTTTTAAAAAATGCAATAAAACTGTAAAAAAAAAAAATCTGTAATTTGTTAATTTACTCGAACTTAAATTTGACAGACAAGAAGAACAAAGAAAAGAATTTTCCAATGACAAACCTAATTACCAAATTATATGTGTTAAATATACACTGATCAAACATAACATTAAAACCACCTCCTTGTTTCTACACTCACTGTCCATTTTAGCAGCTCCACTTACCATATATACTTCTTTCTCTATATACTTTGTTAGCCTTCTTTCATGCTGTTCTTCAGTGGTCAGGACCACCACAGGACCACCACAGAGCAGATATCATTTAGGTGGTGGATCATTCTCAGCACTGCAATTACAATGACATGTTCGTGCTGTGTTAGTGTGTGTTGTGCTGGTATGAGTGGATCAGACACAGCAGCGCTGCTGGAGTTTTTAAATACCGTGTCCACTTACTGTCCACTCTATTACACACTCCTACATAGTTGGTCCACCTTGTAGATGTAAAGTCAGAGACGATCGCTCATCTATTGCTGCTGTTTAAGTTGGTCATCTTCTTGTCCTTTATCAGTGGTCACAGGAAGCTGCCTACAGGGCGCTTCCTGTGTCTTATTCACTCATACCAGCACAACACACACTAACACACCACCACCATGTCAGTGTCACTGCAGTGCTGAGAATGATCCATCACCCAAATAATACCTGCTCTGTGGTGGTCCTGTGTGGGACCATTGAAGAACAGCATGAAAGGGGGCCAACAAAGCATGCAGAGAAACAGATGGACTACAGTCAGTAATTGTAGAACTATAAAGTGCTTCTATATGGTAAGTGGAGCTGATAAAATAGACAGTGAGTGTAGAAACAAGGTGGTTTTGATGTTATGGCTGATCAGTGTATAATTCACCTATAAATTTATTTCTAAATCACTTTAATGATCTTATATTGCTGTCTTGTAGCCATACACGTATTTCAGAACTCATCACTGATAGCAGTGTCATTCATTTTATCATATTTGTGGACAGACCTGGTGTGAAAATGCTGGGCTCTTTATTTTAGTATTATAAAAGTTGTGCAAAATGTTTTAACTAGTAGTGTAAGTCGGTTTATCTGGGCTCTTTACACGTTTGCCTGTACTATAGTAGACACTCCACCCAGCAGCTGCCCACAGCCCGTATGAAATGCACACATATGACATCATTACCATCGTGTTTCTGTATAACAGTGGTAGTATGAATGTAGTCATGCATTAATGCAGATTTGCCCAGTAAAATATGGATTTAAGCCTGTGGTCACTGGCAAATGTTTCCTTATCCAGAGGACATGAAATTAAAAAAATGTAAAAATATGCAGTTCTTATAAGCGTGACAGCTGTAGCTAAACCACTTATGTGGAACATATGAGAGAGATTCTAATAAGGAACATAAAATGTAAACAGTGCTAAATAACTCAATAATCAAATTGTAAATGTATTTTTATATCATTGTTCAGTTCGTCAATCAGATTTAGCATTGATTATTTGTTTTGAGGTTACCAATGTAGGTATGATTAAAAAAGATACATTTACATCAGATGAAACAGGCAGACTTATGAAAATGAGAAAGTAATAACATATTAAATTTTTTGTAGGTTGCATTAAAGCTGTCTGTGTGTATATGTATGAATGTGTTCTTCCTACATACATTCACTCCTAAATTATACATAATCCTTGTCACCTTACAGCAAGAAAGCCCTGGGTTCGATTCCCAGGTGGAACGGTCCTGGTCCTTTCTGTGTGGAGTTTGCATGTTCTCCCCGTGTCTGTGTGGGTTACCTCCAGCAGCTCCGGTTTCCTCCCACAGTCCAAAAACATGCAAGTAAGGTGAATACAATACATAATTCTCAAAATTATGAAACGGCTCTAAATGGTAAAGATTTGTTCCAAATAGAATATAAAGCTTGAATAAATGCAGGAAAATATAATAAAAAAGAAGACTTAATTTAGAAGATTTAATAGATTTTCTTGTAGCATTTGAGCTAAAAAAAAATCTAGTCGTATTTAAGCAAGAAAACCAACCTTCAACCAAACTCCAAACACACTTGAAACATGAATTCAGATGTAAACAAACTTGTGCTGTAAGCATGGCATACTTGGACCACTCTTAGATGTTCACTTCCAGCCCTTATTGGCATATATTAGCCTTGTTATTGAGAAGTGAAACTAAGCATGTCAGGACTCTCACAATGCATGCAGTTTACCCGTCTCTGACAATGCAAAGCTGTGTTTACATTAGCAACATCGGGTTAATTAAATCATGGCTGTTTCAGAAACGTTCAGGTTGAAGTAGTCTATACACTAGCCCACCATCACTGGGATCCGGGTTCGAATCTTAGCGGTGCTATCATTTTTAGGGTATTTCTGCCTTGAACCCAGCATTTCCCAACAGAACCAGACCCCCTGCGACACTGCCCACTTATTGTTCATAACACTTATTGTAGAAGATTGAGAGAGAATATGAGAGAGCGTGACAGTTACAAAAAGGGGGCATATGCCCAACAACCTCACCTGGATCTGTTGGAAGACTAGTGCCAGAACATGGCCGTGGCCTTAAAAATGTCATGTCTTAGAAAATGCCCAGGAGCTAGGACACCAGTTCAGTCTAGGTAACATTGCACTAGAACACACAAGGCAATACACATGTCTCTACAACATCATTACTGCATCAGTAAACACACCTAAAAAAAAAAGCTTGCAGAGCATCAAAAAGAGAACATTTTACAATATGTATATACCAGTGGCGGCTGCTGGTCTTTCAAAGAGGGGAAGCTCATTGTCGGCTTACATCATAAAATTTGTCAATTTATTTATACATAAATTCTGCCCTCCGTTCCTTAGCATTGTCTGCCATCGTGTGCACCTTGCTAACTGGCTAGTTCACTCCGACCTAGCCAACTGTGTGAATGATTGATTGAACGAACTAACAAAACAATATTAAACTCGAACAAGGAAATGTTGAAATTATGTTAAACTGAGTGTGTTTACTATGAGTGTGTTTTATTTACACAATGAACAATGGACATGGTCAAGTAATTTCACCAAGCAAATACCAAGAAATGGGTTGCAGTTTGTCTTTCGACTTCACTCGCAAAATCCGCGATTGGACTGAAGCTCCCAGTGATTAAGTGACAGTGTAGATCTGAAAATAGCTGTCAATCAAAACAGGATTCAGCCTTTCGACTGATCCTCCAATCATCTTGAGGAAGCTCCGCGTCCAGACCCGCCCACAGCTCCATTCACCCCCAGAGACGCTCAGCGTCCTGGGGGCGGGACAAAATTGTGGCAGTCACGTTGAAGTGAATAGACGCTCAGCTTCTATGGGCAAATGCACTGACGCTACGGGAATGTATGAGAAGTTAACAAAATCGAGTCAGTCGATTTGTGATAAGTAGCTGATTCTGAACGAACTCGTCTTCGAGATGAACGTGTTCTAACGCATTTGTAGTCAATGAAATGTTAACACAACTGTACATATTTGACCATTTAATTTTTTACATTTTAGGGGAAGCTGAGTTTCCCTTGCAGTCTTAGAGAAATCCCCACTGGTATATACCCATTATTATTTGGTTACATTTATTTGATAATGCAATCCAGTCTATTGCTTGCTTGGAGTGATATATGAGGTCCACTTAGTTACCGTTTTCACTCATAATGGAACACACCTCTGTCAGAAACCCTGTTAAATGCTTTTAAAAAACAGAAAAATAACACCAAGCAATAGACATTAGCTATAAACATCCAAAAAATAGCCCTTAAGTTATGGGTGCATCTACAGATCAATCCCAGAAACCATAGATTTTTGCCTAGTGAAACTGCAAGTGGGTGGCATGATTGCTTGGCGGGTAGCACTGTTGCCTCACAGCAAGAAGGTCCTGGCTTTGATTCCCAGGTGGAGCGGTCTGGGTCCTTTTTGTGTGGAGTTTGCATGTTTTCCCTGTGTCTGTGTGGGTTTCCTTCGGAGGCTCCAGTTTCTCCCACAGTCCAAAGACATGCAGTCAAGTTAACTGAAGATACTACAAAGTCCCTCTAGGTATGAGTGTTTTGTGTGTGAATGTGTGTATGCCCTGTGATGGACTGGCGACCTGTCCAGGTTGTTTCCTACCTTTCGTCCAGTGAATCAGACCAACTGCGACCCTAAATGGGATAAACCGGTGAATTTTAACTTCATGTTTTACACAGTTTGGTTACATTAATGACAAGATTCATCAGTTCACAAGTTTAATGTCAAACACTTGCATGTTTTTGGACTGTTGGAAGAAACCAGAGCTCCTGGAGGAAACCCACGCAGACATGGGGAGAATGGACAGAATGGACCCGGACCGCTCCACCTTGGAATCGAACCCAGGTCCATCTTGCTGTGAGGCGACAGTGCTACCCACTGAGCCACCGTGCCACTCCAATAAAATGATTAAAACTGCATAGTATAGTATAAGTAAAGTTGTATCAGGTCTTGAGTTCAGAATACAGGTTGGCAGAATATCTCCTTATTGTCAGAGGTACAGAGCAGAGATGTATCCTGTCCAGTTACAAACTCAGTTAAGGGCAGACACAGAAACATCTGGAAGCCCAGGAAGAAGAGTTATAAATTTATTAGGATTTTAACGTCATGTTTTACACACGGGCGGCATGGTGGCTCAGTGGGTATCACTGTCGCCTCACAGGAAGAAGGTCCTGGGTTCGATCCTTTCTGTGCGGAGTTTGCATGTTCTCCCCGTGTCTGCGTGGGTTTCCTCCGGGAGCTCCGGTTTCCTCCCACAGTCCGAAAACATGCAGTCAAGTTAATCGGAGACACTGAATTGCCCTATAGGTGAATGTGTGTGTGTGTCTGCCCTGTGATGAACTGTCACCCCGTCCAGGTTGTTACTGTGTGCCTTGCACCCATTGAAAAGCTGGGATAGCCCCCAGCACCCCCCCCCCCCCCCCCCGTTACCCTAATTGGATAAGCGGTTACATTAGGGTCATGAATGTAACCAAAGTTACATTCATGACAGAAACGATAGTTACTCCTTACACAAGATTCATCACTTCTCAAGTTTAATGTCAAACACAGTCATGGACAATTTTGTATCTCCAATTGACCTCACTTGCATGTTTTTGGACAGTGGGAGGAAACCGGAGCTCCCGGAGGAAACCCACACAGACATGGGGAGAACATGGAAACTCCACACAGAATGGACCCGGACCACCCCACCTGGGGATCAAACGATCTTGCTGTGAGGCAACAGTGCCGCCCCAGAAAGAAGAGACTCTGTGCCCATTGCGTGACGGTTTAAGACAAAGGTTAAGACAGAGATGCACTGTCTCTTTTATTGCACAAAACTGCAAAACTTCACATTCCAGACTTAAGAGATACTGGAGGAAAAACTACCAGGATTCCCAGAGGGGGAGAGAATGACATTGGAAGTGAGGGAGAGGAAAATACTGGGAGAAAGAGAGGGGAAGTGGGAAATTGAGGAGCGAGAGAGAGAGAGAGAGAGAGAGAGACTCCTCCTTGTCTCCGGTGTCAAACTTGACATCAGCGCTCCTCGCTCGCGCTGTGAATGGTAGCCTAACTGAGCGGGGCGGCGGGACGCTCAGTGTTGTCGGTGGCATGCTTCATGGAGTAGTTATGTACCTTGCCTTGTCCGTTCATTTGCCGTCATGGGTTGCACACGCTTCCTACCGCTTCTGTTGCTTCTTATAACGCTGGTTTGCTGCGCTCAACCCGCCGTTTATCCGTCTAATGAAGGTAAGCACAGAGACGCTGCGTGTTTAAAAGAGTCGCGAGACGGAATGTGGAATGTGCGTGCGCGTGGCTGCTCTCAGGTTGGCTGTACCGGACTCGACACTGCTGTGTGTGACCACTCTTTAAACCGGGTTTAAACCGCCGGACTGACTGGATTATATGTGACAACCCCAGCAAACACTGAACATCAAACATTATACAGATTTTCCTTCTGAGATTTAGTAATTATATCCATGTTAACCGACTTAATTACTCACATATGATAGTGATCGTGCAAGTGCCACTGACACGTGTGTCAAATAAGTTCATAGTTATGCAGCGTTCAACACACGCACAGTTTGTTTAAGTTGTTAGATATTGCACACTGCGAAATACATTTAGCAGATAATGTTTTTTTTCTCACGGTAGTAATGAAAAGCTCGTTACAAGGAAAAATAAATGTAATGATTTTATAAAGGACTTAACTTTATTAACGTAAATCGATAACATAATAAATGTGCTTTATTGAATTACAAGGCAGACAGTCGAATATTCGTCCACATTCGAGTTTCCTCATCGGCCGACGGACTGTCACTCCACACAGTTACACCGCACATGTAGAAACATGTTTAAATTATATATAAAAACAACTTCTATACTTTTAAGACATTTAAAGAGGCTTAAACTTTTAAATAAAATAAATAAATCTTAAATTATATAATACTTAAAGCGTGTATTTTAACAAAAATAAAGACAAAGGCTATTTACTCGTATTTACATACTAGTTAATGTCACAGGAAAGCTAACTGGGATTTATTACAGTATGTAAAATAAACAAGTAAATAATGTATTAATATTGATATGCATTGTTTTCTTTAAAAACAGAATTTAACTGACATTTTGTTAGTCCTAAAGCCTTAAATCCAGTACTCAATGGACAAAAAGTATGAGTGGGACACTAAGGACAAAAACACCAATACTTTGTTAAAATAAAATAAAAAAAGTAAGAAAAAGATACACATTTATTAAACTTTACTTTTAGTTTCATAATGCAACTATATAAGCTACCAAAAGTGAACTCAAAACGCAAAACTAACAAAGTGGCAAACATAAACAACCTAAAGCAAATACAACAAATATAAAGTAATATAAAGTTGAATGATTGTAATACTAATAAATACAAGTATAACCTTTTAAACACATGTAATGTTATGTTACAATACAATGGCATTAAAAATGTCATACATTACGACACATTACTGTGTTTTTATTTTTTTATTTTCTTACTGTGTGAACTGATAATGAGCTTATATTATTTAGTGCTATTTAAAGGTGTAATTAGTGATATTAAATGTGTAATAGTGTTTTACATTTTATGCACTTTAGGTGCAAAAATCCAGCCAGTGAGTGTCAGTATAGAGCCACTTCATTGTTGTCATTATTTAGTGAAAATGATCAGCTTTTTCTCTTAATCTTACATTGTATATATTTTTATTATTACACTTATTATTTTGCACATACATGTTAACTTAAAGAACTAAAAACTGATGTAAGTTTAGTGTAGAATTATTGTAATCTAAAGTTTTGCCATCGCGCTTTAGATGGTATCTGTTTTATGCAGGTGTACTTTATGGCCTAGTTTAAAATATCCTATACTAACCATTACTAGCTTAAAATACTACTATTTTTAGTAGTTGAGTCTTGTTCTGTTTATTATATATAGAAATACGTATTGTCATTTATTACAATATTAATATTAAAACCATAATTACTTACAAAAAGTATTAATTTGATATTGTTTTAGTAATATATTATATATATTTTTTTTTTTGTAAATGGTAGAGCGCTGTAGACATTAACAGTTTTTAAAGAAAACACCAGTTCGGCCTGCTGTTCCATGCACAATGGTTGATTTATAAAGTGACACATTTTAAAAGTGGTACAGCCATAAGGTGACGATAGGTTTTTTCAGCACTGTAATGTAGGTGGTGTTTATGATCGGCACTATTTCTCGTGAATGTTCTCTGTAATGTTGCGTGAGTGTGAGTGTAAGCTAAAATTACACCTGGAAGCCTAAACATAATGTATTTTGCTGTTAAATATGAAGCATGTTGCCATTTAAATGACCAAATATAGGTTACATTTTATTAAAACTGTACAGTACTCACATCAAGTTCAATTTTTTTTTATCGCTCGGTCATAATCTGGCATATAGAGAATATAAAAAGCTAATTATACCAACACAGAGACATTTACATGTATAAAATACAAACAAATTGTCTTTACATTTGTTCATCAAAATAAAGTTGTAAATACATCGTTGTTTACTGAAAATTTTAGATAGATGGTGAAATTAAATAGGCAAAGTATATGTCAAAAAGTCAAGAATTCTAATTGTACTTTGTTCCAATTTATTAAAATGTTTATTATGATTTTTTAGTAGGTCTGTTTAGCATTATCGTGTACCCGTCTTTAGTATCCGTCTAACACAGACTGAGTGGTTTATGAGGAAGTCAGCAAATTACTAAATTAGCTATAGGTAGCTACTACTGTTTGTACTTGTACTACTACAGCTTCTACTGCCAATAATAATAGAAATAATGTAATAAAATACCCGTTTTCCCGTTTCATTTTACTGGTTGCTATTAGTATGTCAGGTTAAACTCTACATGAATGTTTTCATTTTCAAATACATTGTTCAGAGTACGTTTACATTTACAGCATTTAGCAGACGAGACTTACAAAGCGACTTACAAAAGTACTTCCATAGTGAATATTACTCTAGTTTAAGTAGACAAACGTCCCGTGTAAATGTCCCGTTAGTGTGTTTAACCTTGTATTTTGTTAAGACTTTTGTTAGTTGTCTTTGTAACAATAACTATTGTTAGATAATAATTTGTTATTGTTTGAACAGGTAAAAGCTACTTTATATATATTTTTTAAGTGTATTTTACAAAGGCTTGCATATTTTTATAATAAATTTCACAACAACGGTTATGTCCCATGGCAAATTTATATTTTCAATAATAATAAAAATAATATGTAGAAGAAACTAGCCTGCATTTTGCTATCTATCTTTAATCTGGGTAGCCTGGCCAGTGAAACAAACTTCTGTTTAAGTAAATAATTGTTTGTCCGTTTGTAAGTAACATCTGTGGCTTTAATGAATCCTGTAGGACTTTTCCCATGTATTTATGTCAGCCATAGCTTACAGTGATGAACATTGTCTTATTATTTGATATTATTTAAGAAGTATTATCAACTATTTATTCTAAACAAAACTCTTTTAAAGTTTAACGTTACCATAACTCACACTCATAAAACAAATAAAGGTAGGCCCTAAAACGACTCTCTGTGTTTTTATAGTATAATTGTCATTATAATGGTTGCACATTATCAAAGCTGTTACTAAAGGCTAGTGCTTTGTTACGTCTGGTTCTCTGATGAAAATCTGTTTACACAGACGCCCACAGTAAAAACTAGTGCATTTAGGACCTGCAGTGTGACATGCAGGAACACTGCTGGTTTCTTATAGGGAACGGACTGCTGTACAGCGTCTGGGACAGAAACACATAGAAACGCAGCTGAATTATTCATGCTCGGGAGTTTAATACTTTATTACCACCAGTGTAGGTCAGGTCTGTGTTATTTACATATCTAGATGCATATAATGTGCGGTTGTCTTTGTATTTTAAAAATAAACAGTATTTGTATTTGTTGTCTGTTGTACTTGTTGTCTGTAAGGTTGCCTCAGCCTTACTTTTCCTTTTTCCATTTTTCTCTCTTTGTTGTAGATTTTGAAGCCTCTATTTTATACAGATGACAGTAGGCAGCTGAATACTTGTATGCATTTAGTTATTTTACTGTTTTTAACATATGTGTGTGTTAATATTAAGTTTGGAGATATTCTAGCAAGCTTGTGGGTTTAGGGTGGAGATTAGGGGAGACTCAGTGGGACTTATTCTAACTGGTCCCGAACTTCTCTCTGACTTTCTTTAACACTCAATCACATTTAAATGAAATTGGGTTTGCACCAGTATCACCCCCTTGGACTACACCCCCTAGTTTGTTGTTCAGATAATAGCTATTGTTTTGGATTTATTTTTCAATTGGTACAGTGCAGTACAGTAAAATCTGATCCTGATAATGTCAGCATTTATTATAGATGAGTTGGCATGTAAATGTCTTACATAAGGCATATTTGTTGTCTTTTTCCTATCGCTGCTGATGTGTTCAATAAAGGCATCATATGCTGATGAAAGAAAAACAATACTGCCGCAAAGAGGATTTATCAGGACAATTGATGGTCATAGATCATTGTCTCTCTCTCCTGTATTGATCTGCCTGCACTGCCTCGTGTTGTTCATTCATAAGAACAAGAAGTAGATAAGTTATTAAGAAGCTGGCACTGCATTATTGACCTGAGCCTGATGTACCCTCATGTCTTGGTGGCTGGGTGGGTTTTGTCTTCGGAGGAGATTTTCTGCTTCTGCAGCTAAAGAATTTGCTTTAGCACAATAGCTATCTAATTTTCTGTTCTCAAATTCCCCCGGTCGGCTCAATTTGAGACGTTGGCTCGGCTCATTGAGAAAGTTAAATTGGAACCAATGGAGCTGTATGTCAGCTGCCATTATCTGACACAAGCAGATATCTTCATTATAGGAAATGGGCTACTGTATGGTAACAGCCTCCTGTTTTTGGTTAGTGTGGCACTGGAATGTAATAATCTGTCCATATCTTAATGCTTCAACCACTGATTTATCCTGGTCAGGGTCGCGGTGAGTCTGATTCATTCGGCGAAAGGCAGGAATCACCCCGGACAGATCGCCAGTCACCACAGACCAGTTAATATAATCTGAGTAAATAGTATTCTAAAATTGTGGTATGTTGTGTCCAGTGTTCCTTTACTAGAGATTAGATTATTTCATAATTTATTAAAGGTTTGGTTTGCAAAATGTGCACAGTCAAGAGCAAAAAAATACTTTCTTGCATGTTGGGGCAATTTGAAAATGCCACTTCATCTTTTGCATGAAAACCGAATTAGCCGGAACTATTTAGACACATGAAGAACATGCCAAACATTTTAAAGACGAGGAGATGAGGATCACTCACGCTATCTGCTGTGCCATCACTCCGCCCTATTAAAACACTTTCAGTCTGTCAGAACTAAAATAACTTGAAATAAATCTGAGACTAAATAAACATAATGGAAATCAAATTAACTAATTAAAAAAATTAAATAAAATGTCCATAATAAAATAAAAAATAAATATAGCTAAAAAAAACCCAAAACTATTCTTTTATTCAAAGTTAAAAGATAACTTAAAAGATAAAAATAAAAAAAACACTAAAAACTAAATTTAAATACATAATTTTACAAAAAGGTAGCAACACAGATACAGACAACATTCTCTAAAAAACAACTTTTTAAAACGTTAAAACATTTTTTGTGAATTTGAGATTTTTTTTTTTTTTTTAGACAAGTTTTTATTAAAGTGACCATGCCACTGTCCATTCTCTGTATTTGTGTAGTTTCTTTGGGCTGGACAGGACATCAGTAAGTGGGCGCAGTAAGTGATAAATCCGAGTCCTGGCTTCCATGCTATATGTTCCACATGTTAGCCATGTTTATGCAATAAGTACATCGACAGCAGCTTTTGGTCAAGTCAGGTCAGGTCAAGTTTAATTAATTTAATAATAAGCGCTTTTCACAATATACATCGTCTTAAAGCAGTATTACAGAATCCGGGACCAAAAACTTAACGTTCTCATTTAGCTTTGCTCAGTCGTACAGCGGTCAGGACAGAGAGATGGTAAAAGCTTGTCAGGGTTGCAGAATGAAGGTGTGTTTTATAGACAGCCACCTCTTCTCTCTTCGTTCCAGCATGGGACCACGTAGTGCAATAAAGCGCTCATGTCTTATAGATTTACAAGTCGACAGCCATTTTGTCCTACATTCCCTCTTCTGTATAACTCAAACCTCCAAACTTTTCTTCCCATGCTTTGTAGTAAAATAGATCAGTAATGCCAAATTACACCCGAGTTCAAAAATAAAGTAATAATAATATAGATATTGATATTAAATCGAATTCAGATAATCAAATAATAATAATAATAAAGTTCCCACTATTAGGCCTGTCACATTTATGAGATATTAGCTGACGTTTATTCTGTCTTTGACACTCTAATAACAAAAAGCTGATACTGCTGTAAATGATGGATATATGCTTTATAAGGAACAGCAATTTATTTGTCTGCCTTTCATAATTTGATAAAGAAGCAAATACTAGAAAGACAAAAATATTAATTAATTAATGAAACACTATTACTCAAAAAACACAAAGTAACAATTATAGAGCAAATATAAATGCTATATACTACATTATATAAAAAATATATGACAGCAAAATACTAATGGGTCACTATAAATTATGAGCTTATTTATGGGTTTTATTTTAGTATTTAAATAGTGATATAAAAATTATGATTTATATAATATATATTAATATTTTTTAATTTATTATTATTTGTGACTGCATTTATAACTAGCAGTAATTATTATTACTACCTAAAACAGGTGGAACAACTAATTAATAATACACATACTATTTTTATAACTAATCAAACATGTTTAAAGTAATGTTTTTATGACTACACTGCATTAGATGTGAGCCATTTTTATTTCTTTATTTATTTTTTTATTTAGGACTCTTAGGTCTGATTGGAATAAATTTAATAGTGCATTATTATTTTTTGTTCGTTTGTAACTGTAATTGATTTAGACATACATTTATGCCATGCTGTTTAATTTGATTAATTTGATTGATTTTGGGACAGTCATAATTTGGGACAGTTTTGTAATTTGAAATTGAATTTTTTTTTTTTATGTCTACATGAGTACATAAAATCATAATAATCTGATATGTCATAGATTTATTGAATTGCTTAAACATTTTAAAACTGAATTGACAGTTACAAAATATACTATGACAAAATAACAGGCCATATTTTTGTCATCCAGTAAAACTCTAGTAATATATTCTTTATTTATGTACTTTATTTATTTTTCCAATTACAAATACTTACAGTACTTACAGTAACTTTTATATTTAAGTAATTATCATTTCTAATAATTATACATTTTATTTTATTCTGTGACTTGCCTTACCCAAAATACAATCATTTTATAAGTTATAGACTTAAAAATAACAATCATTAATTTAAATATGGCAGCAAAATATACATTTATTTTTAATGAATCATATGTTTATCAATGTTAAGATTTTTGTTTAAAAATATTCTGTATCCCTTTATATTTATATAAAACTACTACCTAAAACAATATCACTGCACTTTGTACCACACTTAACTTTGTACTTTTTACAAATGTATCATCTCAACTGTATATACCATCAGTATTTTGCAAATTTGCACATGGCACTATTGCACTGTTTACACCAGCACAACAATAATGTGTATACTGTATATACTTGCTATACTTATACACTTCACTTTATTTATTCTCATTCATTACCCATTCATGTAGCCACTTTAGTCACCTTTATTACTCTGTAAATACATATTAGTCTATACACTGTACAGTACAATCATTATTATTTGTTTAATAGTCTTAATATTCTTATATGTCTCCTCATTTCACTTATCTGGTCACTGGTTAGATGCTACTGCATTTCGTTGGCTCTATACTTGTTTACTCTGCACAATGACAATAAAGTTGAATCTAATCTAACTATATGGTAATAAAAAAAAGCAAATGGTCAATCACAGTCATTTTAAAGTATAATAATTAGTAGGGATGCATCGATACAATTTTTTCCCAACCGAGTACGAGTACAAGTACATGTATTTTTGTACTTGCCGATACCAATACCGATACCAATACCTATTTAGAATACCGTTTTTTTTAAACAAAAACACACGTGAGAAGTGACGAGAAGTTTAATGATACCACGTCCAAAAATGCACGTCAACAAGTAGCGAGTGATCAAAGTGTTTGTGCGCTGACGTGATGAAATCAATGTGATTTGGCAACACGAATAGCATGGATTGTTCTGTAGTGAGTTGGAGGTTAATAAATATTTTTGCAATGTTGGTGTTTTGTTGTTATGTTTTGTAGAGAACGATCAGATCAGAAATACTGTAAAACGTGTGTGTGTGTGCCGGTGTATTCTGATATAAACTATATTATCCCCCTGTCCCACCTGTTTACACTCCTCTCCTGCGTTTCCCCTCACACCGTATCCTGCGTTCTCATTGGCTGTTCGACATGTCACTCATTCCCAGTCGCACATCTGAGATCAGATATCTGACGTGCTAGAAAACTCGAGTGGTCGGCGAGCCGGTCGGATCGAGTTGTTGGGTAGTTCACACTTTGCGATCGAGAGCCGAGTTTTGATCGCCGAGTTGCTCCCGAGCCGGCAAATCTAGCGCCGATCAGTCGCCGAGCGAAAATCAGGGCAAAGATCGTGTAGTGTGAACTAGGCATAACGCAGCAACGTGCACTAGGCACACGGTATCGGATGTTTAGTATCGGAGCCTCGTTTGCGAGTACGAGTACAAGTTAATGAGCGCGGTATCGGGCAAATACCCGATACCAGTATCGGTACTCATGCATCTCTAATAATTAGTTTGAATAATGTAATAATTATTACAAGCCTACGTGTAATATTATGTAACCACAGTCAGTGTGTTATTATTGTGGTGCTTATGGTCTGATTGGTTATTACATTTTGAAAATGTGAGTACATCTCATCTCCTGAATGTGGGAAATATAGAGATCAGATCATTCTGTCACCAGAATCATTTTAATAATCTTCTATAGTAATTTTAACACAGTTTTAGATCACAATTTGAAGATGCTTGTCAGATTTGGTTTTCCTCTCCTCCGTTTTTGATTCCTATCAGTAACAACACATAGATTTGTACATAGAATCACCGCGGTAGACATCACCATGTGAGACACCACCACCCACGGTTCAGACTTGTTCTGTTAGCAGGACAGGATTTAAAATAAAAATATCCTCAGATGTGGGTATTATTTCCCAGTCACCCAAACGGCTGTACAGGCCATAGCTATTTGGAAGAAGAGTCTGAAGTACTAAGAGAACAGGCTCGCAGTGTTTGTTTAATTTAATCGTGCCATGAGAGTAGCACAGCTGAATAAATACTCCAGTGTCCAGAACGTACATGCCTCCTGGGAAACGGGTGGAATGGTAATGGAAGCTAACAAGGGATAGATGCTCATTTGTCTTTCTTTTTCTTTTCTTGCAGTTAACCTGTTGGATTCCAAAGCAAGCCAAGGGGAGCTGGGATGGATTTCATATCCACCGCATGGGGTATGTATGTCTGAGTTAACCATAATTCTTAGAACAAACATAGAACATAGTAAGTAGTGCAGTTTAATGACTCAGATTGAAAACCTTCTTTTTTCAGTTAAATAAAATTAGTTCATATAAGCTTTGGATAAAAAAAGGGAAATGGTACGCTCTCTCAGGGTGTGTAAATTTTATTTGTATTCTTTAAGCCTAAAAGGCCCAGTAATGGCAAAGTTTATTTTTCTAACTATGAATCGGTCTCGTGGGCTACTCAACACAAACCATTATTAAATTTTTATTAAGTGGTTAAATTACTTCTTGGCAGTTACTTATGGTAATCTAGTAATTTGCTCCATGTAGCTGGTTTCCACTTGCTCTTTTCTTGTTGGCACTGTAAAATGGAGCTTGAATGTAATGTAAATGGCTGGCAAAAAGACAAAAAGATGAAGAAAGCATGCTATTAGAATGATGCAATATTGTAAATGTATTTCTGTAGTATCTAGGTCTTTAGCTAGCCAAATACATGATACATCCAAAATGATCTGAGCTTTTTACACCACCAATGTGGTAACAATTATTTTATTTATGTCATTGCCATAACCAGTTAAGGAGAATACTGAAGATTGAGTCTTTCAGGGGAATTTTCTCATTTTTCTCAAATTACTCAAGACTTTTACCTAGTTTTTAATGATAAACATTTTGCCCCGTGAGGCATGCCCTAAAAAATGATTGCCCATAATATTCCAGCACAGCACTGACACTGATGGATGGGTCGCCCGCCTTCTGCCGTTGTAAGCACAAACTGGGCTGGTTAAACTAATTAGAAGCTAAACCTATCAGACGCTCTCCACGTGGCCACCTGCTTTAGAAAGGATAGCAAATAGGAATCAGCTCAAAGTGCTCGAGTCGTTAAACACGCAGTTCTGTTTATTAAGGCTCCTTCAGAATGCACCAGTCCTTAGTCTGGGATTCATTACTTGCGGCAGGGGGGATTATGCTGCATTCGATACAGTATTACCCAGACTGCCTGGCTGTGCACAAGGCCATGATGTAGCCCAGTGCCGACGTGGCAATTATCTGTTCTGTAAAGGGAAGAGACGTGGGGCTTCATTATCTAGTGTAGATTAGGTGTCTGATAATGCCTCGACACTGTGCATTAGGCATCATTATGCTGGATCACTTCTGAAGGACACGATGGTAAAAACAGCCGTTTAAAGCTCCACTGGGATAACTTTAGCCAAGCTTTTAATTTAATTTAAGATTTTCAAATTAATAGTGGATTGTTGCTACACACTGGTGAATATTTACAGAAATTGTTTGAATTCTAATTTAAAATTGAATAGATAAAGCACTGTTGGTTGTGTAAAAAAATATTTAGGTGGTGGATCATTCTCAGCACTGCAGTGACACTGAATGGTGGTGGTGTGTTAGTGTGTGTTGTGCTGGTATGAGTGCATCAGACACAGCAGTGCTGCTGGAGTTTTTAAATACCGTGTCCACTCACTGTCCACTCTATTAGACACTCCTACCTAGTTGGTCCATCTTGTAGATGTAAAGTCAGAGACGATCGCTCATCTATTGCTGCTGTTCGAGTTGGTCATCTTCTAGACCTTCATCAGTGGTCACAGGACTCTGCCCACGGGGCGCTGTGGGCTGGACGTTTTTGGTTGGTGGACAATTCTCAGTCCAGCAGTGAGGTGTTTAAAAACTCCAACAGCATTGCTGTGTCTTATCCACTCATACCAGCACAACACACACTAACACACCACCATGTCATTGTCACTGCAGTGCTGAGAATGATCCACCACCCAAATAATACTTACTCTGTAGTGGTCCTGGACAGTGAGTGTAGAAACATGGAGGTGGTCATAATGTTATGCTTGATCGGTGTATATTCCAACCTCTTAAATCTGTTTAAGTGACATATGAAAATTATTGTCTTTTGATATACCGTATATGAATATATATACACAGTATATGCAGTATATGGTTGGTGTTTTTGTGTACTAAAAGCAAAAGCGAAAAGTGCCCAGCTGCACGAAGTGTGAAGAAAAGCTGCTGTATAAACTGGGATTAGCACATCATATGGCAGCGGTAAGGTAAACGCGCAGTGCACAATGCGTTATAGTTCCACAGTCGTAAAACAGCGAGGAAAAGGCATTGACTGATAGGTTGCAGTTGTCATGACGGCCTAGTGTTGGAAATCGAAGCCGAAAGAAGCATTTACAGCCACTTCTACTGTTTCCAAACTTGGTGTGGGAATGATTTTAAGTTAATAAAAAGATAAACACAAGGTTGGAGTGGGTTTGGGATCGGGTTTGAAAAATTGCAGTGGTGTTTTTGTTGAGTAACAGCAGTTATAGCTGCAACTATATATAAGAAATAACACTTACATACACGACATCTTTAACTTTACAAATAATAAGATAAAATGTATTTCTTGTAGTTTCCTGTAGTAGTTTCTTGTTTTTAAACATGCAATGAATTGTACATGTTAGATTGATCTTGTAGCCACTGTGTGTGTTGGTGTGTTTAAAAAAAGAGTTTTTTGTTTAATACAATTTTTTTTATTGCCAAAAAAAACAAACCTGTGGGTCATACTGTAAATGTAAAAATATATAAAGTGTACACATTTTAATGTAAGTTTAAAGTTTTATTATGATTCTTTTAACCAGCACGAGTTCCTTTAGTGCAGCAATAAATAATTCTTTTTGGCAACTTAAGTAAAAAAAAAAATAATAACCCCGAAGCCAACACCCTAACCCAACCCAGCTTGTTCAAAATGATTCATTTAGAGTTTTTTTTTGTCTATACTGGACAGAGTGCTATTTTGTTTCTAGAACTGCTGTTTTCTGACAGTGTGATTTAAAACAGTTACTAAAATGATAACACTTACCTTTACCAGTCCTGGAGTGCAATAATATAACAGTAAATTTGACTTGGCATCTGAACAGAATGGCATATCCAAAATTCCTTCTGTGTGTAATTTATTTTGCATATACACTGATTAGCCATAACATTATGACCACCTCCTTGTTTCTACACTCACTGTCCATTTTATCAGCTCCACTTACCATATAGAAGCACTTTGTAGTTCTACAGTTACTGACTGTAATCCATCTGTTTCTCTGCATGCTTTGTTAGCCCCCTTTTCATGCTGTTCTTCAATGGTCAGGACCCCCACAGGGTCACCATAGAGCAGGTATTATTTAGGTGGTGGATCATTCTCAGCACAGCAGTGACATTGACATGGTGGTGGTGTGTTAGTGTGTGTTGTGCTGGTATGAGTGGATCAGACACAGCAGCGCTGATGGAGTTTTTAAACACCTCACTGTCACTGCTGGACTAAGAATAGTCCACCAACCAAAAATATCCAGCCAACTGCGCCCCGTGGGTAGCGTCCTGTGACCACTGATGAAGGTCTAGAAGATGACCAACTCAAACAGCAGCAATAGATGAGCGATGAAACTCCAGCAGCGGTGCTGTGTCTGATCCACTCATTCCAGCACAACACACACTAACACACCACCACCATGTCATTGTCACTGCAGTGCTGAGAATGATCCACCACCCAAATAATACCTGCTCTGTGGTGGTCCTGACCATTGAAGAACAGGGTGAAAAAAGGTTAAAAAAGGCATGTAGAGAAACAGATGGACTACAGTCAGTAATTGTAGAAGTTCAAAGTGCTTCTATATGGTAATGTTATGGCTGATCAGTGTATATATACAGTGCCTTGCAAAAGTATTCAGCCCCCTTGAACTTTTCAACCTTTTGCCACATTTCAGGCTTTAAACATAAAGATATGAAATTGTAATTTTTTGTGAAGAATCAATAACAAGTGCGACACAATTGTGAAGTGGAACGAAATTTATTGGATATTTTAAACTTTTTTTAGAAATAAAAACCTGAAAAGTGGGGCGTGCAATATTATTCAGCCCCTTTACTTTCAGTGCAGCAAACTCACTCCAGAAGTTCAGTGAGGATCTCTGAATGATCCAATGTTGACCTAAATGACTGATGGTGATAAATAGAATCCACCTGTGTGTAATCAAGTCTCCGTATAAATGCACCTGCTCTGTGATAGTCTCAGAGTTCTGTTTAAAGCGCAGAGAGCATCATGAAGACCAAGGAACACACCAGGCAGGTCCGAGATACTGTTGTGGAGAAGTTTAAAGCCGAATTTGGATACAAAAAGATTTCCCAAGCTTTAAACATCTCAAGGAGCACTGTGCAAGCGATCATATTGAAATGAAGGGAGTATCAGACCACTGCAAATCTACCAAGACCCGGCCGTCCCTCTAAACTTTCAGCTCAAACAAGGAGAAGACTGATCAGAGATGCAGCCAAGAGGCCCATGATCACTCTGAATGAACTGCAGAGATCTACAGCTGAGGTGGGAGAATCTGTCCATAGGACAACAATCAGTCGTACACTGCACAAATCTGGCCTTTATGGAAGAGTGGCAAGAAGAAAGCCATTTCTCAAAGATATCTATAAAAAGTCACCTGGGAGACACACCAAACATGTGGAAGAAGGTGCTCTGGTCAGATGAAACCAAAATCGAACTTTTTGGCCACAAAGCAAAACGTTATGTTTGGCATAAAAGCAACACAGCTCATCACCCTGAACACACCATCCCCACTGTCAAACATGGTGGTGGCAGCATCATGGTTTGGGCCTGCTTTTCCTCAGCAGGGACAGGGAAGATGGTTAAAATTGATGGGAAGATGGATGGAGCCAAATACAGGACCATTCTGGAAGAAAACCTGTTGCAGTCTGCAAAAGACCTGAGACTGGGACGGTGATTTATCTTCCAACAAGACAATGATCCAAAACATAAAGCAGAATCTACAATGGAATGGTTCACAAATAAACGTATCCAGGTGTTAGAATGGCCAAGTCAAAGTCCAGACCTGAATCCCATCGAGAATCTGTGGAAAGAGCTGAAAACTGCTGTTCACAAACGCTCTCCATCCAACCTCACTGAGCTCGAACTGTTTTGCAAGGAAGAATGGGCAAAAATTTCAGTCTCTCGATGTGCAAAACTAATAGAGACATACCGCAAGCGACTTGCAGCTGTAATCGCAGCAAAAGGTGGCGCTACAAAGTATTAACGCAAGGGGGCTGAATAATATTGCACGCCCCACTTTTCAGTTTTTTATTTCTAAAAAAAGTTTAAAATATCCAATAAATTTCGTTCCACTTCACGATTGTGTCCCACTTGTTGTTGATTCTTCACAAAAAATTACAATTTCATATCTTTATGTTTAAAGCCTGAAATGTGGCAAAAGGTTGAAAAGTTCAAGGGGGCTGAATACTTTTGCAAGGCACTGTACATACAGTGTATCACAAAAGTGAGTACACCCCTCACATTTCTGCAAATATTTTATTATATCTTTTCATGGGACAACACTATAGAAATAAAACTTGGATATAACTTAGAGTAGTCAGTGTACAACTTGTATAGCAGTGTAGATTTACTGTCTTCTGAAAATAACTCAACACACAGCCATTAATGTCTAAATAGCTGGCAACATAAGTGAGTACACCCCACAGTGAACATGTCCAAATTGTGCCCAAAGTGTCAATATTTTGTGTGACCACCATTATTATCCAGCACTGCCTTAACCCTCCTGGGCATGGAATTCACCAGAGCTGCACAGGTTGCTACTGGAATCCTCTTCCACTCCTCCATGATGACATCACGGAGCTGGTGGATGTTAGACACCTTGAACTCCTCCACCTTCCACTTGAGGATGCGCCACAGGTGCTCAATTGGGTTTAGTCCATCACCTTTACCTTCAGCTTCCTCAGCAAGGCAATTGTCATCTTGGAGGTTGTGTTTGGGGTCGTTATCCTGTTGGAAAACTGCCATGAGGCCCAGTTTTCGAAAGGAGGGGATCATGCTCTGTTTCAGAATGTCACAGTACATGTTGGAATTCATGTTTCCCTCAATGAACTACAGCTCCCCAGTGCCAGCAACACTCATGCAGCCCAAGACCATGATGCTACCACCACCATGCTTGACTGTAGGCAAGATACAGTTGTCTTGGTACTTCTCACCAGGGCGCCGCCACACATGCTGGACACCATCTGAGCCAAACAAGTTTATCTTGGTCTCGTCAGACCACAGGGCATTCCAGTAATCCATGTTCTTGGACTGCTTGTCTTCAGCAAACTGTTTGTGGACTTTCTTGTGCTTCAGCTTCCTTCTGGGATGACGACCATGCAGACCGAGTTGATGCAGTGTGCGGCGTATGGTCTGAGCACTGACAGGCTGACCTCCCACGTCTTCAACCTCTGCAGCAATGCTGGCAGCACTCATGTGTCTATTTTTTAAAGCCAACCTCTGGATATGACGCCGAACACGTGGACTCAACTTCTTTGGTCGACCCTGGCGAAGCCTGTTCCGAGTGGAACCTGTCCTGGAAAACCGCTGTATGACCTTGGCCACCATGCTGTAGCTCAGTTTCAGGGTGTTAGCAATCTTCTTATAGCCCAGGCCATCTTTGTGGAGAGCAACAATTCTATTTCTCACATCCTCAGAGAGTTCTTTGCCATGAGGTGCCATGTTGAATATCCAGTGGCCAGTATGAGAGAATTGTACCCAAAACACCAAATTTAACAGCCCTGCTCCCCATTTACACCTGGGACCTTGACACATGACACCAGGGAGGGACAACGACACATTTGGGCACAATTTGGACATGTTCACTGTGGGGTGTACTCACTTATGTTGCCAGCTATTTAGACATTAATGGCTGTGTGTGGAGTTATTTTCAGAAGACAGTAAATCTACACTGCTATACAAGTTGTACACTGACTACTCTAAGTTATATCCAAGTTTCATGTCTATAGTGTTGTCCCATGAAAAGATATAATGAAATATTTGCAGAAATGTGAGGGGTGTACTCACTTTTGTGATACACTGTACATATACATATATATATATATATAGTTTTGAATGCTTTCAGTGCTTATGTGTCTCAGCAGCAAGACATGTAACGGAGTTATTGGAAGCAATACAGCGTTGTTCTATCACATGCATTGCAATAAAAAGTGGGATTGAATGGAATGGAATGTCCTGTATCACATGTATATTCAGCAAACGTCCATGTGATAACAAAAGAACCCTAAATATGTGCCGTCTCTAAATAAGTAATTCAATTCAATGCAAGAAAGAAGAGGATTATTATTACATTCTGTTTCTCTAAAACATAAGCTCCTTTTATACTCTTGTAACAGGGATTCGCCAAATGTATTTACCAGTTGGTCTGTTTATAATAAGTGTACATACAGAGAGGGAGTTTGGCCATATGACACACGCACACACAGCTCCGCCAAATGTACCAACTGGAGATTTTCACATTGTCTTGTTGCTGCTGTAGCTGGAGGGGGTTTACTGTTGTAAAGTGATATTTGGAAACATATCTTTAGTCAGCCCATCAAATGTTGGCTCATAAAGTCATGAGAGAATAATAGAACTAAGTTTTATTTATGATGCACTTTTTATATAAAACCAACGATCAAAAAGTGTTTCACATGCACAGTGTAGCGAAGTTTTAACCTCTGAGACATATAAATACAGAGACAAAAAGAACAAGGGAATATGTGATAGGATAATGATGTTTGTTAACAGTTGATTTAGCTAAAAAAAAAAAAAACACACCATGATTTTACAAAGCTAGAATTGCCTTTGATTCTGCTGCAAATTCATCTCTTTTACTGTTCATTAAACATAAACATACACATCATTATGATCTAGCATAGAGAATGCTTTATAGCATTTGTTATGAAGAAAGTCTCTATGATTCACAGCTAAGATTTGACCTATTTGATTGATCTAGCAAAATCTCACACTGACAGAGACATGCATACAAGAAGCGTCTAATTCATTCTTAAAGCCACAGATCATTTGTGAAGGGATTTAAGATCAGGAGGGGTTTGATCTCTTATTCTGATGCTTGTCTGGATTCTGACAGAAACTCTCTGTAAGAAAATGATGCATCACTTAGATTGGCCAGATATGAAGAAATTGCAGTAATCTATTCTACACAGAAAAGAAAAATGTTTTTTAATGCATTCATTTATTTTCACTTACTGCTTTAATTGGGTCCAGCTTTAGGTCGAGCTAAACTTGCATACAAACACTTAATATTAATTTCTCCACCTTCTTTATGTTTACATTTCATTTACTACTGTTTATTTGTGACACTGAGCTCATCAGTGTTAAGTCCTTGCTCTTTTAGGGTAATCACCAAGAAAAGTGTGATTTTTTTTTTTCATTAGAATTCATACATGTACACAGTGTTATTATAGTTTTTAATTTTACATGACCTTTCATTTTTATTTTGTTCATTTTTTATAATTTGATTTCACTAAAAGGGTCAATGATAAATTATAAAAATCATTTAATGTGACCACGTGTTTTACTGTTTGACTGAAAGATAAAATATTATAAAAAATATTTTTAAATATTTAAACCAAATTTTAGAAGTAGCTTTAGGTTAAGCTAAACTTGCTGCAGTGAGAACAATTAATATCAGTCTTAACACTTAATATCAATTTCTCCATTTTCTTAATGTTTACATGTGATTTACTACAGTTTATTTGTGACTTTGGTGTCAGAAGTCCTGTGGTGTACTGTTGCTATTTTAGGGTGATCATCAAGTAAAGGGTGATTGAAAAAAAAGAGAATTTATACATGTACACGCCGTTATTATAGTTTTTAATTTTACATGACGTTCCATTTTTATTTTGGTAATTTTTTTTTATTATTTTTTTACACTTAAGGGTTAATAATACATTATAAAAATCATTTAAATGTGACCACATGTTTTACTGTTTGACAAGGTAAAATAAAGATAAAATATTATACAAAAAGTTTTAGAAGTAGCTTCATTTGAGTCCAGCTTTAGGTCAAGGTAAACTTGCTATGGTGAGAACAATCAGCAAATGCAAACACTTCAATCAAAATCAATTTCTCCACACTCTTTATGTTATTTGTGACTTATTTATGGTAAATCCTGACAGAAGTCCTGTGGTGTACCGTTACTGTGGGTAACTCAGTATTGTGATACAGTAGGGTGACTTGTGCCACAATGATCTCATGCATGACAGCAGACAGTTCGTATAATGTGCTTCTCTCCAGTGTGTGATCCACACATCATATATGATATTTCATTTGTTTTGGCAGTCGCGGTCTAAGCACAGCCGTTCTCAGCAATATGGTAATGTGCTGCAGCCCAGGCACCTGGATTTCATTTTAAGCATCGATCACTGGTGAACACAATTGGCAATTCAAAAAAATACCTCATATAACCAAAGTAGCTTTGACAAATCACCACTTGAATTTTCCATATTTTACTTTGCAGCCCAGTTTTCTGCCTGAAAATTCATAAACACATTGTTCATAACACAGTTTTAGACTCTCTGGTGTAAAGAAAGAGTCTTTATACCAGACAAGTGTAAGGCAGTTGCTAGAGCCACTGATTTAAAACAACATTTTAGTCTCTTGGTCATAATTGATACTTTAAATTGACTTAATGTAAGTTATAATCAGCACAGTGTGATTTGTGTGAATTTTATCTGACATAAGGTATAACTAATGAATCACTAAATGACTCTCATTAGCTCACATTTTTTAAAAGCAACAGTTTGATTCTAGACAAGACAGTGCAGCGGAGATGGGAGATGGGGCAATAACACAGCTTGTCTATAAGAGTTTGGTATGTTTTCCTTCTTGTGTCCAAGTGAGTGTCCTAAGGTTACTCCAAAAAAAAAAAAGGTTATACAACAAATATATGCATGCATGTAAATAATTACAATACGTTCAGATTGGACTAATCATCAACAAAAGTGTGATTTAAAAAAAAATTAGAATTCATACATGTACACAGCGTTATTATAGTTTTTAATTTTATATGACATTTTTATTTAGTTCCTGATTCTTATTTTTATTATTTTATTACACTAAAAGGATTAATGATAAATTATAAAAAATTTTTAAATGTGACTACATGTTTACTGTTTGACAGAAAAAATAGTATAATTAATATAATAATATAGTAAATAATATAATAAATAATATCACAATTAATTTAATTAATTAAATTATAAAAAATAGAACTAAATTAATCAAATTTAATTTTTAAACAAAGTTTTAAAAGTTTATGATTTTGGATCACCTATCCACAAATAAAAATAGTTTTTTTTATCTGAAATATTTAACAATCTGAAATATTTCTTTGTTATTTATTTATGTTACATTACAAATTTTTAGTTTTTAATATATATATATATATTATATATATATATATATATATATATATATATATATATATATATATATATATATATTTTTTTTAGAATACAGTATAAATCTTTACTGTTAATTTCTGTCTGTGACTGTATTTATTAACAGTAATTACTGGTTATTCTTATGTTGTTGTACAGTTGATTTTGTTAAAAAAAAAAAATAAGAAAATAAAAATCACCATGAATTTACAAGGGCTGTAATTGCCTTTGATTCAGCTGCAAATGAATCTTCTTGTCTGTTCATTAAACTAACAGGTACATCATTAAGATCTGGCATAGATAATGCTTTATTCAATTGTTATGAAGAAAATGTGTGCTCTTTGTGTTTTAATAACTACCACTTACCTCCAGACAGATTCCTTAGTCTGAGAGCACACTTGCTAATGAACAGCTCATGACTACTTAAGACAACCCACTTGACTCCAACAAGAGCTTTTATAAACTCCAGCTTAAAGAAAATCCTAACAGTGTTCCATTGTTGCTATAGGACATATTTTTTTCAAACTGTGCTACCATTAACACTTGTAGTATTTAAAGCTAGACGTACTCTAGATGACCTTAGAAAAGTTGATCTGCGCAAAGTGCAGTAAAATAAAATGTCATCATTTAACATGTGTGCGAATATCCTTTTAGATCTATTAATTATCTCAAAACATAGTTAATAAATACATTAAATGAATTCATTTCATTTATTATTCTGACTCACACTCATTATGGTCATGTGAAGCGTTTGCACAATTGCTGCCTAGTTTATGATTTGACTTCAGCAGTCATTGGTTTTACTGATACTAGTTTAATTGTTTCTTACTCTTTTCCAGTGGGAGGAAATCAGTGGTGTGGATGAGCACTACACACCAATCCGGACCTTCCAGGTGTGCAATGTGATGGACTACAGCCAGAACAACTGGCTGAGGACCAACTGGATTCCTCGCAAGTCTGCACAGAAGATGTACGTGGAGCTGAAGTTTACACTGAGAGACTGCAACAGTATCCCTATGGTGCTGGGGACCTGTAAAGAGACCTTTAACTTACACTACCTGGAAACAGATGAGGACCAGGGGGACAAGTTCCGTGAGCACCAGTTCTCAAAAATAGACACTATTGCAGCCGACGAAAGTTTTACCCAAACGGACCTAGGCGATCGTATACTGAAGCTCAACACAGAAGTAAGGGAAGTGAGTCCTATTACAAAAAAAGGCTTTTACTTGGCCTTTCAGGATGTAGGGGCATGTGTGGCACTGGTCTCGGTACGAGTGTACTTTAAGAAATGCCCTTTTACAGTACGAAACCTTGCTGTGTTCCCTGACACGGTGCCCATGGACACTCAGTCATTAGTAGAAGTGAGAGGCTCATGTGTCAACAATTCCAAAGAAGAGGAGCTACCAAAAATGTACTGTAGTACAGAAGGAGAATGGTTGGTACCTATTGGGAAATGCCTGTGTAACGTTGGTTATGAGGACAGAGGAGTTACCTGCCAAGGTAAAGTTATATTTTTCTTCATTTTATTTAGTTTTTCATTGCAGTTAATCTCGACACACATGCTGTAGAAGTGAACGGAATGCACTACTGGGATTTTGTTTACTTGTTTATTCTACTAATTTAATCATTTCCTGTTAAACAAAATGTGTTCTGGTTAAGCTGAGATTACTAACATTTCTACTTTCCTGGGAGAGCTGAATCTGCAGTCTAGTTGGGAAGTAAAACAGATACACCTCTGCTCTGTAAGCCATTGTGGGTGTGGGTGGGTGGGTTAGATCTGTGGTGTAGACATCCACCGAAAAGCAGCTTGAAACAGTTAGGACGGTGAAATATTCCAATCTATCACCTCATCACGGGACAGAATGGATGTGTGTTTGGCATTTAGGACATTTGTGGTGGAAGGTGTGTGTGTGTGCAGGGCGCCTGCAAGATTCCCTTAGTGGTTACAGGAAAAAGGTTAAATCCTGTAAAGAATACCAGGGTTTTTGGTGTACAACATGAAGCGCACAAGAATGTGATAAGATGAAATAAATTAGTAAAAAAGGTTTATCAGTCCTTTATGATTTAAAGTAATACATAACAGTAATACATTATAGAAATGTATAAATGAAAACATAGTTTTATATAAGATAAACGTGCTATTTACAATTACAATAAAAAAATTAACTGACATTTATTTTTTATTGCCACTGAAGTGCACAATAGTGTTGAATTTTTCACATCTAGTGTAAAACAGGAGATTTTCTATCACCTCAGACTGAATGATTTATGAGTGAGTGAGTAAGTAGACCAGTGTAAATGCTGTGTGATGTATGGGGGAATTATCTCAGGCTGTAGCGCATTTCTGACAGGCTTTGTTAAGATAAGATGTAAGATATAAACGTTAGACTTGACTGATAACATTTTGCAAAAAAAAACATTTGATCTCTATCTATATATCTGTCTGTCTGTCTGTCTGTCTGTCTGTCTGTCTATCTATCTATCTATCTATCTATCTATCTGTCTGTCTGTCTGTCTGTCTGTCTGTCTGTCTGTCTGTCTATCTATCTATCTATCTATCTATCTATCTATCTATCTATCCTTATGTCTATCTATCTATCTATCTATCTATCTATCTATCTATCTATCCTTATGTCTATCTATCTATCTATCTATCTATCTATCTATCTATCTATCTATCTATCTATCTATCTATCTTAATGTCTGTCTATCTATCTTTATGTCTATCTATCTATCTATCTATCTATCTATCTATCTATCTATCTATCTATCTATCTATCTATCTATCTATCCTTATGTCTATCTATCTATCTATCTATCTATCTATCTATCTATCTATCTATCTATCTATCTATCTATCTATCTATCTGTCTGTCTATCTATCTATCTATCTATCTATCTATCTATCTATCTATCTATCTATCTATCTATCTATCTATCTATCTATCTATCTATCTATCCTTATGTCTATCTATCTATCTATCTATCTATCTATCTATCTATCTATCTATCTATCTATCTTTATGTCTGTCTATCTATCTTAATGTCTGTCTATCTATCTTTATGTCTATCTATCTATCTATCTATCTATCTATCTATCTATCTATCTATCTATCTATCTATCTATCTATCTATCTATCTATCTATCTATCTATCTATCTATCTATCTGTTTGTCTATGCATGAGTTTTGCAGCTGTAAATGTAAAGCATTAGTCTACTGTGAATTCATCAAGATATAAGTCTTTTCTGATATTTTGTTTTGTTTGAAGATTAAAGGCAACTTCATGCTTTAAATACAAAATCCACACTGAATTAGAATTATTATTGATTTGTGTAATCAGGAGGGTGCATCATAAAAACAGCCCAGAGCTCCTAGGCCAAAAAAATACCAGCTCAGACAACTATATTCAGTCTGATTTATAATTTCAGTAATTTTTTTATTTTTTTATTATCTTTGTAGTGACTTGCATTATTTTTTGGGGACAAAGTTTTTTGATACAGCTTATCAAGCTGTCCGTGTTTGCATAATTATAATGTGCATACTGTAAAACTCATTTATATAACTATTATAAACTGATATTGCCTTTTTTAAATGTTTTTATTTTTATTATGCATTTTCCCCCCAAATTTCCTCTCATTCTAGTTGTATCTAATTACCCGATTTGTAGAGTCACGCACCAGTCTCCTCTATCCCTCATCTTGAGCATTAAGCATGTGTTATAGATCAGCCAGCATCGTCCATATAAGCACTCGGGCGGCTGTTAGCAGAGCTGAGATTCAAACTCACGAGCTGGACATGTCAGCACTGGTGGGCTAGCTCACTTCACCGCTGCTCCACCTGAGTGCCCCTCTGCTGTTACAATGTTGATTTTGGAGGACACGCTATTTTCAGCTACATTCCGAATATATGTTTCCTTTGTGCAGCCTACCATTTAAGAAACACTACTCTAGAGTACTGGAGGCTACTCGAGGCTCGGAATATGAAATGAGTAAGAATGGTAACATGAGGCTGATGGTCTTTTTGAATAGTAAGCATACTAATGCTTGTCCGTGGTATTATTTAAAAAAAATAATAACAATAACTCAAGTATCCCTCATGTCTTTTTCAACGGGGCCCTAAAATGTTATTCACTTTTGGAATTCTATGAGTTTCTATTTGAATTTTTATTTCTATTCAATTTAGACTTTTAGTGTTTATAGAAGATTGAGATTTTATTGAAAGCCAGTGTGAAAATGTGAGCATGTTTTGAAGATAAGTATGTGGATGAACTATATAGATAATACATTGTGGGCTCCTGAGGAGCTCCTGCGGAATCTTACGCTGTGAGTGTTTACTGATGAAATAGATGTGATGTGACACAAACTCCCCTCGCATGAGTCAGGTTCGGACGGGAATACATCTGCTGCTTCAGGAAACCGGAACACATTTGCTGCTTATGTGGATAATTGTAGGAAGGGAAGGAACAGAAATGTTTGTGCAGTTGTTCTCTTAGTTAGACTAATAGGGATGTAACGATACACTCTACCCACGATGCGATACGATTCCTGATACTGGGTTCACGATAAGATTTTTTCCCGATTTTTTTAAACAAAATGAAATCGAGTTTCCTTTTATTATTTCTCTTTAAAAATTTAATTAAATACTGTATTTGTGCTTATCTTTTATTTATCCAAATAATGAATGTCCTTTTATTTCTGAGGTAGGTACAAACTATGCAAAACAAAGCTGCACATTTCCCTTTCTGTGTAAAAAATCCCACATTAAATAAATAAATGAATAATACAAATAAAGAAAGTATCCTTACATGAATACATTTGGCTGGAAAATCCCATACCTGGCAACCCGGCAAGTGCCGTCAACCAGGCGAGGTAAATGGCGCCAGTGCTGTTTAAAGTGAATAACGATTCATATTACATGAATTACAGATTCAAATCGTGCCACATGTGCACCGATTTTTAACTGTCTTGTGGTGCATCGTTACATCCCTATAGACTAATTCACTTTTACTGTTGTCATTCAATGGTGAAGGGCAGATGGGTAATATAAAGGCTGAAATCTGGCACCTGGCACAGCTGGGTTTACCAAGACAAGATCAGAAAGGACAGCATAAGTCTTAGTGAAATCAGTCTTGTCTTTGGTTACTGCCTGTAATGAGTTTCACATGTTCTTTCATGCATGTGTGGGTTTTCTCTAAGAACCCAGGTGCCAGTAGGTGGACTAGCTACTGTACATGAATGTTTATGTAGGTAAAAGTGTGTGGCCTTAGACAAACTGTTTACAGTGGTAGCTTAGTGGGTAGAGCTTTGGACTATCAATTGAAAGGTTAAGAGTTTAAATCCCAACTCTGTCATGCTGCCACTGTTGGACCATTGAGCAAGGCCCTTAACCTTCTCGACTCCAGGGGTGCCATACAATGGCCGACCCTGCGCTTAGACCCCAGATTCTAAACAAGCTGGGATATGCAAAGAAAGAATTTCGTTGTATTGTACACATGTATACACTGATCAGCCATAACATTAAAACCACCTCCTTGTTTCTAAACTCACTGTCCATATCAGCTCCACTTACCACATAGAAGCACTTTATAGTTCTACAATTACTGACTGTAGCCCATCTGTTTCTCTACATACTGTTTTAGCCTGCTTCCACCCTGTTCTTCAAATGGTCAGGACCCCCACAGGACCACCACAGAGCAGGTATTATTTAGGTGGTGGATCATTCTCAGCACTGCAGTGACAATGACATGGTGGTGGTGTGTTAGTGTGCGTCGTGCTGGTATGAGTGGATCAGACACAGCAGCGCTGCTGGAGTTTTTAAATACAGTGTCCACTCACTGTCCACTCTATTAGACACTCCTACCTAGTTGTTCCACCTTGTAGATGTAAAGTCAGAGACGATCGCTCATCTATTTATTGCTGCTGTTTGAGTTGGTCATCTTCTAGACCTTCATCAGTGGTCACAGGACGTTGCCCACGGGGCACTCTTGGCTGGATATTTTTGGTTGGTGGACTATTCTCAGTCCAGCAGAGACAGTGAGGTGTTTAACAAACTCCAGCAGCGCTGCTGTGTCTAATCCACTCATACCAGCACAACACACACTAACACACCACCACCATGTCAGTGTCACTGCAGTCCTGAGAATGATCCACCACCCAAATAATACCTGCTCTGTGGTGGTCCTGGGAGAGTCCTGACCATTGAAGAACAGCATGAAAGGGGGCTAACAAAGCATGTAAAGAAACAGATGGACTACAGTCAGTAATTGTAGAACTACAAAGTGCTTCTATATGGTAAGTGGAGCTGATAAAATGGAGAAACAAGGAGGTGGTTTTAATTTTATGGCTGATTGGTGTATGTACACATAACAAATATTATGGGGTGATAACTTGCCATTATTATTCAGTATGGAAGTTTGTAGCCTAAAAACCACTCTGGATCATTTATTTAATTATTTATTCATTTTCACTTATCACTTTAACCTGGTCACGATTTACGTGGTTTTAGTGCCACCCGGAAAGACACGGCACAAGGCAGGAATACACTCACTATTACAGAGCAGCAAATGCTCACACAAGAGTTCCCTCTTTGCTTGCTAGTGTTTCCAATTATGCTCTGGACCCAGCACAACCCTGGTCAGGATAAAGCGGTTAGTGAAAAGGAATGAATTATTAAGTGTGTGGTACCCTGCAGTGGGTTGGCACCCCGTCCAAGATGCATTACCTCTTTGCTCTCCAGGGTTTCTGGGTAGGCTTAGTACCCACAAACCCTAATTCGGATGAAGCTGAATTACTAAAATAAGAAATTAATACTTATGCTTTGTTTGAGACAAATGTTAACAATTCTTTTTGCATTTGCAGTGCATTTATTTTAGAACGGACTGTTTTCTTGCAATTTCTTTATAAAATGCAAATCATAGAAAACATCTGTGAATCTTTTCGCCCTCTTTCTCATTTTACTCCACAAATGAAATGAACTGTACACGCAGCCAAAAAGACAGTTTTAGTGAAACTAAATACTCATACTCATGCCTGAGAACTGATCATACATTTCAAATAGTTGTGCATGGTCATGCATTTTTGTTGGCCAGTTTTGTAGCCTGTGGTTTGGCAGGAGTTTGATGCCTATGAAGGTGATGGCTCCAAACAATCTATCAATCCTAACACCAATTTGTGGCACGTAGAACCAGACGCCCGACGAGTGCTTCTCGTGTTACGTTGACGGAAGTGACTGTGACGGTACAAAGAGACACACCGAGTGTCTGAGTGAGCAGATTAATTAGTCAATATGAGTCAGTAAGTGTGTGAACGTTATAACAAATATTCACTTTGCAGTAAATAAAGTCCTGTGCTTTTCTATCTTATAACTACGTCTGCATTACCTCTTTGGGTGATCACATTTTTCTGTGCCATGTTGTGTACAGATATTGTGTGAAAGTTTATATGTATTTGACAATCTCTTATTAGTTTCGGGGCAGACTAATGGACGCTAATAAGGGCTTGTATTACTAGAAGGTGACAGCTGCACCTCCGTACTCATAGGCGCATTTGTAGGGGAAGGGTTTAACTTAAAGCTCACTCTGCAGGCCTGTTGTGTTAATGGATTGATTACTGTGCACAGCCCAAGTGTCGCTCTTACACCCATGTGCAGATGTGTGTAGATCCCTACTTCAATGTAAGTGGGAATATAAGTGGAAACCTTGACATACGGCATTAAAGGACAGCCCTTAAAAATATTTCATGTGTTGCTGTGTCTAAGTTAAAGAGTGATGTTGTTTGCACTACTATTAATGAGTATAAAATCATAATTGGTTTTATTTGGTAAAATCTTATTAAATATTTGAATTAATTCCAAATGACCAAATACAAAGAGTAATAATATTAACAAAATTATTATTACTATTATTATTATTAGTGAGTGGTAGTATTAATAATCATAATAATACTAGTAACAGTAATGATATTAAAATGACTGTCCTTGTTATTATTATATTATTATTATTATTTTTATTATAAGTATTATTAATAATAACAGTGATAATAATAATAATTATAGTAATAATAACAATCATAATAAATAATAGTAACAATAATGATATTATTCATATTAATTTTGTTCTTGTTACTATATTAGTGTTTTGATTTTTTTTTATTACTGTATATTAATAATAATACTGATAATAATAATAGTAATAATAATAATCATAATAATAATAGTAACAATATTGATATTATTATTATTATGATTGCCATTTTTATTATTAATTATTATTATTATCAATAATAATATTTTGTTGTATTACCTTATTATAATAATAATAATTATTATATTATAATAATTATAATTTGATAGTAATAATTAATAATAACAAACTATTATTAATTAGTAATTACAATAATAACAATATTCATATCATTATTATTGTTTGTTGTTATTTTTATTATGATTATTTTCAATAATAAATATGAATGTTGTTCTTATTATTATTCTTATTATTCTTATTATTCTTCTTCTTCTTCTTATTATTATTATTATGTGTCTTTCATAGATTAATTAAATTACTAGACAAATAAATCTTATTCATAAGCCCCAAGAGGAAGTACTGCTATAACAGCATTAGCAAAAATAAATAAATAGATAATTATAATTCAAAGCATTTTTATTTCATCATAAACGTAAATCCTTTTTTGCTTTGCTCTCGACCAGACTTTACTGCCAGAGCTTTGGTAAACTTTGAGTAAGTCATAGGACGATGTGAATGTATAACCAATTACCGTAATGAAACAGAGCACTTGAACTGTCTTAAATCAGGGTTTAAGTCTTTTAACAATAATTTGATCCTAAAACAGCAAATAAAAGCACTATCTGATCCGGATGTCTGTCTGCTCGCTCAGCTCTCCGTGTTCGCAGCTGCCACAGGGATCCTTTGAGAGCCGCAATGGTTTACATTCCTCCTGGATTTACCAGGATATCCAATCCCCAGGCCTTCTAGCCCTGATTAGTTATCAGATCTTATTAACGCTGCTGAAGAAAGTGCAATGGGTATTTTAACAAGCCCTAAAGCCTGACCAGATGAAAGAAGCTGGGCCAGAGGACAGTGTTTAATGCAGGCCGACCCTATTTTGACACTTCGGCGCTGACCGCCTGTATATTTTAGGTCTGGACCTTTAAAGCAGTTGATGTCACAAAGAAAACAATTTTGAATTAATAGATCACAGTGTGGATTTTTATTACAGGACCTAACTGGGCTCGGTATTGTTAGCTAGCTTTTTTTTTTTGAAAAAAGAAAACACACATTTCATTCCAGCTAACATTTTAATCTTAAGCTGTATTGGAATGTCTTCAGAGTCAGACATCTGTGTGTTCCTTCCTGGCCTTCCTGGTTAGGTTTATATTTTACAAGACTGACTGGACAAAGGCCTGGCTTTGTTCAGACGTATTGATTGGGTACACACATGGCTCGTTGAATAAGTTTGTTGCTTTAATAATTGCTTTGTGTATTGACATGTTTTGTTTAATCATTTAAAATTATGTACTGAACAAGTATGTGATAACGTGGGGAACTGTAAACTGTGAATAATTTTTTATGCATGAGTGTAAATGGGTAGCACTGTCACCTCACAGCAAGAAGGTCCTGGGTTTGATCCCCAGGTGGGGCAGTCCGGATCCTTGCTGTGCAGAGTTTGCATGTTCTCCCCATGTCTGTGTGGGTTTCCTCCGGGAGCTCTGGTTTCCTCTCACAGTCCAAAAACATGCAGTCAGGTTAACTGGAGACACTGAATTGCCCTATAGGTGAATGTGTGTGTGTGTGTGTGTCTGCCCTGCAATGGACGGGCGCCCCGTCCAGGGTGTTACTGTGTACCTTGCGCCTATTTAAAAGCTGGGATTGCCTCCAGCACAATACCCCCTACCCCCCCTTCCCCGCGACCCTGATTGGATAAGCGGTTAAGAAAGTGGGTGAGTGAGTGTATATGGCATTTGCTTTTTATCATGTCTACATTTTTAAACTCTAATGGGTAGGTAAACCATTGGTGACAGCATTAACCACATTAGGTGGAAGGTCCACAGTGGAAATTCACGTCCAGGATGTTTGTTATTTCCATTCCTGGATGACGCTGATGCTCTGTGAGGTGGTTGAAATGATGGTGCTGCACTGGTGGCTGACAGTCCTGGCTCAAATATCAAAGGCTGGTTTTGCGTGCCTAGGCGTTGGTCATATGCCACGTGTTTTCTATCACTCTCCGCCCTTTCCCCTTTGTTCCGCCCCTCACCCAAACATCCAAGGCTCATGTACAAGTTGTCAAGACATCGCCTTATGTCACCCTAATGCTGATGGTCCACATCATTGCTCCTAAACAACGGCCAAGCCCAAGTGATCCCCCACTGAATGAAAAACAGGGTGCGAGATGTTTTGCGTTTTGGGGTTGTAATGCTTGTGGGTTTAATCCACAGTGAAAGCTCTGCTTAGGCTATCTGTAATGAGAGGACTGAAATGTTTCTGACTGGTCTGCTTTTGCTCAGAGCTGATAGAGACTCAAGAAACGTACATTGCTGTACGTACACTGCTTAATGTCACATCTACATCAAGCGACTTTAATACATACAGAATTGCTGGAAATGAGCTAAATCTATCCATCTCATGTGTTTTTAATTTACAAATCCAAAAAATGACCAGACAGAAGCCTGTATCTGAGTGTGCATTTGTTTGGAATTTGTAACGACACGTTTAAATGTCAAAAACTCAAGTTTCAGTTTGCCTACACTAACTGAGAAATGCTCTGGTTTTTGTTGAGACTTCTTACAGTTGCTTCAACACTTAGCCGCATCAGTTAATCATTATACAAAGTCATGGCCATGACAAAAAAATGTAAATATTGTTACGCGACAACAAAACAGGCATAGTATAGATTCCTAACCGGAGCCGTTAACTCCGAAGTATGTTTATACAGTGCGACTCTTCAGTAACAGCCCTCAGGATAAGGTCACTGATCTCTTCTTTTGGAACAAGCGGACACTATTCTAGAGAGGACAGGTTAAGTCCTGTGGAACTCCAGGACTCGTGGTTGCTGATTCGACAGCTTGTGGTTTGAAATTGATTTTCAAGGTCGCGGCCAGGACAAAGCAGCATTATTTAAAATGAAATGTTATACTGAACAGTCAACTGTTGTGAATAAAATATTGAGAAGCATAAATCACAATCACTACAGCTAAACATGTATTCTTTCTCATACAGTTATTTTCTACTTTACTTATTAACACTGATCAGCCATAACATTAAAACCACCCCTAGTTTCTACACTTACTGTCCATTTTATCAGCTTCACTTACCATATAGCAGTCGGGCGGCACGGTGGCTAAGTGGGTAGCACTGTCGCCTCACAGCAAGAAGGTCCTGGGTTCGATCCCCAGGTGGGGTGGTCCGGGTCCTTTCTGTGTGGAGTTTGCATGTTCTCCCTGTGTCCGTGTGGGTTTACTCCGGGAGCTCCGGTTTCCTCACACAGTCCAAAGATATGCAAGTGAGGTGAATTGGAGATACTAAATTGTCTATGACTGTGTTTGATATAACCTTGTGTGAACTGATGAACCTTGTGTGAAGATAAACTACCGTTTCCTGTCATGAATGTAACCAAAAGTGTAAAACATGACGATAAAATCCTAATAGACAAACAAACAAACCATATAGTAGTCCATCTATTTCTCTACATACTTTTCAACCTGCTTTTACCCTGTTCTACAATGGTCAGGACCCCCACAGGACCGCCACAGAGCAGGTTTATTTAGGTAGTGGATCATTCTCAGCACTGCAGTGACACTGACATGGCGGTGGTGTGTTAGTGTGTGATGTGCTGGTTTGAGTGGATCAGACACAGCAGCGCTGCTGGAGTTTTTAAATACCGTGTCCACTCACTGTCCACTCTATTAGACACTCCTACCTAGTTGGTCCACCATGTAGATATAAAGTCAGAGACGATCGCTCATCTATTGCTGCTGTTCGAGTTGGTCATTTTCTAGACCTTCATCAGTGGTAACAGGATGCTGCCCACGGGGTGCTGTTGGCTGGATATTTTTTTGGTTGGTGGACTAAAACGAAAACTTTACTAAGCTTTTAGAGTGACATACACCAACGAGGCATATCATCATGACTACAGACAGGTGAAGTGAATAACACTTATTATCTCCTTATCACGGCACCTGTTTAGTGGGTGGGATATATTAGGCAGCAAGTGAACATTTTATCCTCGAAGTTGATGTGTTAGAAGCGGGAAAAGTGATCGAGCATGAGGATTTGAGCGAGTTTGACAAGGGCCAAATTGTGATGGCTAGACGACTGGGTCAGGGCATCTCCAAAACTGCAGCTCTTGTGGGGTGTTTTCAGTTTGCAGTGGTCAGTCTCTATCAAAAGTGGTCCATAGAAGAAACAGTGGTAAACCGGCAACAGGGTCATGGGCAGCCAGGGCTCATTGATGCACGTGGGGAGCGAAGGCTTGCCAACAGACGAGCCACTGTAGCTCAAATTTCTGAAGAAGTTAATGCTGGTTCTGATAGAAAGGTGTCAGAATACACAGTGCATCACAGTTTGTTGCATATGGGGCTGCATAGCCGTAGACCAGTCAGTTAGGATAGTGGTCATAATGTTATGTCTGATCGGTGTATGTTGGCATCACGGTGAAATCATGTCCTTGGATGTCAATGGAAATCAATTTTAGCAAGACAAAACCTGCAGGCAAACGTCAGTCAGTTAACTCACCAAGAGCCACAATTAAAAACTGCAGTCACAGAAACAGGCATTGTTCTGAGTTTGTTTGCTGAGCTAGCTTATTACACATGCTGTGTTGGTATTTTGCTTGCCTTTGTCATATGGACCCAAAACCTACATGCCCTTTGAGTTTTTGGCTGGATAGCAGTAAGCTAGGTAGATATAAGATAGATCTTGTAAGAAAGCATTTTCTGGTGGATTAAGAACACTGACTTTGTTTTCAGGAATGCACAGGCTGAATTTGTCAAGATTTAATTATGACTTTAAACTTTTGGACAGTTATTTTCTCTCTTGACCTCAAAAAATAACTGTTTGACACTTTTGCAGAACAAACGACTCAACTGCTGAACAGTTTGATGTGTTTGGTCTTCCTAATGCATTTATTGGCAGGTTAATGTTAGGCCTTTTATGCTGGAATTATTCTTTATAAACGCAGGTTAGGTCTCAGATGGAAGCTATTATTTTACCACAGACTCACTACATTGTGTCTTTCTATCAATTTAAAGTTAAGGGACGCTATAGACTGTTTTTCTAGCTGCTTTTCTTCTAACCCTAAAGCATTTTGCACCATGAAGACTAATGTTTGACATTTTCCATGGCCAAATTGAAATGGGATTGTTTCAGGATGGGCTTTAAGACTTCAGAGGCTTAGGAATCCAATATGGTCGGGGCAAAAATAATTCTTTCATTTTTATGACATCACAAATTCCATGGACTGATAAACCAAGGATATAGATGAAATATAAAGCAATACTGATTTTGCTCTGGCTTATGTTCACCAGTTTACTTTGATGGGTTTTTTTTTACTTAATAGTCATAGTAATTCTGTGCTTTGCATTTCTTGACATTCCTCATTAAACATGCAAATATATTATTTTGGAAAATCTCATACAAATATTTTATAAATCTAATTCAATCGTACAAACCCCAACAGCAATAATTCTGTTTTCAGGCATTAAATGTTATGGAAACTTGTGGAAAATGAAAGATCTAAACAGTATGAGTTCATAAAGTTCATTTTTACTGAAGGCATCATTCTAAAATTCAGATCCAATAAATCCATTATGCTGAAGAGTACCCAACAGCACAGTGTGTGAGACGGGCGTACTGTCTGTGCTTTCTCTGGCTATGCATGTTATTAAAAGTGTATTCCAACCTCTTCAGCCATTTCCATCTCTGCTTTTTCAGCATTTTTAACTATTCGGCATTTATCGCATTACCTTCTACAGCTCCAGAGTGGGTTAAACATGACCCGGTCCTATATCCAGATAGGACCCTTTCTAAAGTGGGCGCTTTTGACTTCAAAGATTGTTACCACAGGCCCAGGAATGCAAACCCCAGGCAGCCACGGTGTAGGGGCTGTTTATTTGGGATGGCCCCCCGTTGGGCGGATGGGACGTGGGCTGTACGGGGGTGCAACTGTGATCGATGAGCGAGCTGCTAACCTGACAGCAGGACAAGGGCGCTCTGACAGCCAGCATTTCAAGCATGTTTTAGTCTGCACAGGGGGAAGTGGACTATTCAGCGGGGTGACACAATGGCAGTCTCTTTTGGCACCGACTGTCTGTTTTTCCAAAATCACATCTCGGTTTTGAGAAGACGGCTTTTAATCAAGTCTTCACTGAGACTGGCGGGGCTCTCTCTTGTGCTTTAAAGAATGGCAAATCAATGTCCTTTGGTGAGGCCATGAAGGACACAGCAAAGGGTGGACAGCAAATTCAAATACTTGGTCTTTTACCAGCGTTAATGGTGAAGTCCAGCACTTCTAAAACAATGCTACCCTTACATTTGGACCAACTGTGCTTCTTTGTCCCTGTATAAGCTGGAGTCCTTCACCTTTACACTTTAAAGTCAGAGTTCATTTTTTTGTCTCTAGCAGTTTATCCTCATGATAGTTATAAGTGGTTGGATTGGCCAGATGCTTCTGCAGACCAATGTGGGGATGATATCTCAAAATAACATAACATTTAAACCATTATTTATGAAATTGTGCTTAATTTCTTGGACCTTTTTTTGATTTTAAAGAAATGATTGAATGATAGAAAAAATGTAAGCTACAATACACAGCACAGCTACCTTAATAGTGAATGTAAACCTAGAACATTCAGCGAGGTTGTGTGGCTTTATGTTCTGTCTCAAATACGAAAATACACGTCTGTGTTTTGACACCCCCCCCCCAGCATCCACAGAATTGGTTGGGGGTTTCCAAACTCAGTTATCTGAGTCGTGTTTTTAGCTACTTTACACTTCGACATCTTGGACATTTTGACTAACCTATTGCTAACTGAATTGCTGTAGGATTGCATGCTAGTGCAAATTAATCTGTAAACGTGAAGCACTTGAACACTACATGAGTGAAAAACATTAAGTCGCTAAACACAAACCTTAAATTTGGAATTTTACTGCAGTTTTCATCGTCTGTGGGTAGGATTAGAATTAGGTAGGTTATATTACTTCATATATAAAACAGAAATATTATAAAACAAACAATTCAAATTTTAGCAGGAATAACTGTTTATAGTTACATTTAAAATATTCTCACTTTCAGAGTGTTTTTCCTATTTATGCATTATCCCCCAATTTTCTCCCAATCTAGTCATATCCAGTTGCTGCAGACCTCCACTCCTGACCGAGGAGAGTTGCAATTGTCACATGCCCCCTTTGACATGTGTGCAGTACCGGTCCATCTTTTTACCTGCACGAGGCACGTTCACATGGAAAGTCACGCACTGATCCCCATCATCCCCTGCCTCATAATGTAGGTGCCATCGATTACAGAAGTTATGAGGAATTCCTTATCAGCCATTGTTCCACCCCTACAGACACACAGCCAATCGTATGTCAGTGTAAGCACGTGGCCGGCTGATTGCAGAGCTGAGATTTGAATTCTAGAGCTTGAGATGTTGGCACTGGTGGGTACTGCACACGTGTCGGAGAAGGCGTGTGATGGTTGAGACTCTCCCTGGTCAGTATTGGAGGTCTGCAGCATTAGGAGTGAAGTACAATCGGGTAATTTGGTACAACTAGATTAAGAGAAAATTGGGGAAAAAATGCATAAATAAAAAAACTATAAAGAAATGTAATTATTAAATAAACTATGCAATGAAAATGTATACATCTATTGCTTTTAAATTATACATATATAATTACTGTTTTATGGTTTATTATTTATTTGTTTATTACAATTTTGAAAGCTTGAATTTTGAATCTTGTTCATCTTGTCTGCACTGCCCTGCAATTTTTTTCCGTTCACTACAAATGAGTACACAGTGTCTGGTGTGGCTGTGTCCCATGGGTACCTGTGTGAGCCTTTTCTATATTTGCTTCCTTCTAAACCTCATGGGATAGCTCGCAGTCTCCGAATGATTAAGTGACCGTGCTGGGGTTGTAACAACAACTGGATTGCTCAACATAAATGGGATGGATAGTGACTTTAAAAAGTTAGAAATTCAGCAACAGTCACATACTTACACTTTATCGTCACAACTTCAGTCTGAATAATCAATACGTGTTTTCTTATTAAAGCACAAGTAAGAAGTAAGAAAATCCTGTTTACTTGAATACAAATATAATTCACTGGGTGAAAGGGAGGAAACACTTCGGACAGGTTGCCAGTACTGTTTACCCACCTGAGGTTGAATCCTACAGGTTCAAGACTGCCGTGCCTACAATGCTGCTCCTGCTAGATGTGTTGGGAGCCTGGCGTGTTTGCACCAAAAATGTCAAGAACTCACTATGGACTTTATCACAGACTGGACTAAATAATGAAGAATATAATAATAATGTTTACATTATTATTTGCTTATTATAACTTTTAGTTCAATTTCATTTTCTGTGTGTATGATTTGTGTAAATCTTATTTATTCAAATTATCCTCCAGGCCACATTTTTATTGCAAGAACATGTTTACCAATAAAAAAAAATTAATAAAATTATGATAAAATTATTAAATCTAAATTATTTGTAGTTGTTAACAGCTACCCATCTCAGCCAGTTATTTAAAATGACAAGTCTGTTCACATGATCTTATATTTATAAAATAATGTTTATATATATTTCCTGTTTGTAACCCTGTCACTTAACACAGGCGCTCAGGGTACTAATATGAACCATTTCTAGATGCAACACGTATAACGTCAAGTGGACCCACATCGTTAACTATGTTAAAGCGTCTACAGTCCATTGCGATCCACTTAACACCAGTGTTTGTAATGTTGCCACGACATGTACAGTTCATGAGCTTTCCATCCAAATTCCTCTGAAATAAAGTTAGACTGAGTCTGAGCTCATTTTGCCTGTACTGCATATCCGTGCGTGCAGATGATATTAAATCGTCAATTAATAACTGTAATTTTGTCTGCTGATCATTTCTCACGCTTTTTGAAAACAAAAATTATTGTTTAAAATGTTCTATATTGAATATTAATATATAAGCTACTTCAGCAGCTAGAGTAATTTGCAAACTGGAAAAAGACCATTGTTATCACTATACAGTATAAACACAATTTTGCTGTGTTAAATAATTAACATTAAATAATTAATTAAATAATAATGTATTACATAATTATTATTATGTATATCACTGAATTTTTCTGCATGTGCAATACTTCACATATACTGTACGTATATATAACAATTTTTTTTTCTTTTTTTCATTGCTATTTTATATATATATATATATATATATATATATATATATATATATATATATATTTTATTTTAAACCTGCGGTGTTTTTAGCATGAACCAATGCACGTAATTTCGTTTTTTCTGTACACTTTGGTGTACAGTGAAATGACAATAAAGTACATCTTGAATCTTGAATTGCAGCGCAAATTATCACAGTGACACAAGTGGCACAAACATAGCCCAATAAAAATGGTTTCATTAAAAATTTTATTCTTCGCGATTAAAATTTTAACACGTTAATCGCGTTAATTAACAGCCCTAGATAAAATACATTCATTGCAATAAAAAAAATCCCAAATCATAAGAAATGTATTAAGAGGCCAGGTCTATCGTGTCAAGGATGCTGATTTCTTGCATTCAGCCAGAAAGTGAGAGATCAGTCAAGGGAGAGGAGCGCACCATTCCTTTACACTGTAGGGCTAAGACCTCGCATTTCTCCAGAGAGGCCTTCATTTCTACACCCTCAGCTTATTAAAGCATTTCAGGCTTCACTGCACCTGCACCGTTCCCCAACCTTTTAGCACGCTCTCTACCTTCAATGCCAAGCATAGCAGTGGATCCTCCTGAGCAGCAGTGCGTGCAGGCTACAATGGCTACCCGGAAAATGCTGCGCTTCAGGGCTTTACACGATGACGCCAAGAAGCCTTGGATCTGAGCCGACACACAAACAGCACGTTTTTTCATCGCGGGATGTTTTGTAGCGGTGATATCAGGCGGTTCTCTGAGGCCCAGACCCTGAGGTATCATTGTGCTTTAATTCAGCCAGCAGATCAGAACTTGTAATCTAGCTGTTGTGAGAATCTTCAGACAGGGGCGATTTGATGTGTCTTCCTCTTAAAGAGGGGACAAAAGAGGAGACCTTTAAAGGTTGTGAGATGCTTTTGAGATGAGCAGTGACCTTTCAGGAAGCCTGTCTGAAAGATGTGTTTTTAAACACATCTGGCCAGGGCAGAGGACCATACAGATTTAAAATGCCAGTGAGGACAGTCCACTAAGATTAATCTATCCATCTTGTGAAATTAAGTGGAGGGAATTTTCACCCTGATTTTCATATTAATCCTAGTTACTATAGAAGTAGTTGTAAAAGGAAATGAAATGGAATCTACTGAGAGTTAGTAATTACGTTTAAAGAAATACTGTAATAGGGGTCTGTCTGAAAACCTAGTGAGCTTCCTTGCTGCCTATTGCCTAGAAGGGATTCTAATAAGATATTGGACTCATACGGCAGGGTGGCATGGTGGCTAAGTGGGTAGCACTGTCGCCTCACAGCAAGAAGGTCCTGGGTTCGATCCCCAGGCGGGACGATCCAGATCCTTTCTGTGTGGAGTTTGCATGTTCTCCCCGTGTCTGCGTGGGTTTCCTCCGGGTGCTCCGGTTTCCTCCCACAGTCCAAAAACATGCAGCCAGGCTAATTGGAGACACTGAATTGTCCTATAGGTACCTAGCTTCTAGGATGCATAAACCAGTGCATTGTAGTGCCGGTCCCAAGCCCAGATAAATAGGGAGGGTTGTGTCAGGAAGGGCATCCGGTGTAAAAACTGTGCCAAATCAATAATGCGGATCACGATCCCTAACGGGAGCAGCCGAGGAAATAGAGATTGAACTCATAAGGCAGATTAGACGTACTACTTAGAGAGCGATCACAACAATTAGGTCACTGCAGTTTTCGCTTACTTGCTACAGGCCATTCAAGCCAAAGGGCTGAGGCGGTACAACCCACTAGCATGCCAGCTAACATCTCCCTCAGTGTACAGAAAATGGTTAAATCGTCACTGACGAGCCTGAATTTGAAAATAAATGACACTTATACACCATACCATACAAATAAAAAAATGAATGACAATTTATTTATATTTGAATGGAACTCCATTAGTTGCTCCGCATTCATCCACTTTATTTGTGAGAAAGTTTTTTGTGAGAAAGGTTGTGCCGCACAGAATGCTGGGATTGCCTTCACTGTTAAGGAAGCACTGGATGCTCCCTCATCATTCAGTCAGTTTAGAATATCTTTCAGAATTAAGGCACCTTAGTAGGCAGCATTTTAAGGCATCTAAGAATTTAGACAGGTTTCGTCTTGGGAGCGCACGTACGATGACGTAAAATGCTTTCGATTTAGAGAGCTCTTTGATTTTTTTAGACCCTATATCTTGATTTATGTACTGCATTTATTAAATTAATGCATTTAATGCATATTAATTTATTATTATCTGCTCTTTCTGTTTTGATTGGCTGATTTTGATTTAAGTTCATTTACAAAGAAATGTGGTGATTGGAAGTGATGAGCCCAAACCTGTAATTATTTGTCCATCACCGTTTTCTTGTTCTTAAAGCTTGCCAAAGGAATGTCAGTCATCTGCCAAGGGCTACTTGCTACGCCCAATTAAGTCTTTAAGCCATTTTACATTAACGGTTATGCTGTGGAGATTAAAATGCCAACACAAAGACTTGAAACTCTAGCAAAGCAACACTTTCATTAAATGCCTTTAATTTCCTTGGAAGCACCAAACACAGTTGAAAAGCATACATTTTAAACATATAAATGTATATAATTCAGGTAATAGACCTGTAGAATTACCCGAATTAGTGTATGTGTGTGTATTCTAATACTTGAATGAATGCAAGACAAGATAGCAGAACATAGAACAGGAAGGGAAATGTTAGAGGGCAATTATACGACGGTTACAACAGGGGAGGTTGCCATTGATGACTCGCCATGTTTAATGAGGATGAACCAATTAATAGATCAATTTACATATAAATTGATAGAGAAAGGCTGCAACTCAATGACATTTACATCTCGTTACCATACAGATTATTGTCAGAGAAAGGACGGATATGATTATAGTAAAATGTGTTAATCACCGTGTCATAAATTAAACATGCACTTTCATACATTTTTGATTAGTAAATCTTGTTTTTAATGAGATATAAATGTACACCGACTGAACAAAATAACAGAAATCCTTAATGAAAAAAGGAGTTTTACTATTAAGTGAAGTAATGGCAAGTGTTGGCAAGAAGGAACACTAGGGATGAGTTGAAATGCTAACTGCTTTAAAAGTACAAAAAACACATTACTTGGTGTAAGGAGCACAAAACTTAGACCCCTGAACAGTTAAACAAGCAATACGGTCTAAGTTTGGAAAAATACAAAGAGTATTTTAATTTTTGTAGTCTTCAGTAATAACAATAAACATTCATACATGTTCAGTTTACACATTTTATAATTATATATATTTTATTTAGCAAACAGTAATACTTGTGTTGTAAATGTTATAAACAGTGTTATACAGAGTATGTATAGCACTACAACAACCGTAGCACATGGGAAAAGGATCCTGGGTCCAAGAATGACGTTTTGTTCTGATAAACCTTGTCTTTTACATTTGCAGCATTTAGCAGACACGTATCCAAAGCGACTCATAATTATGACTAGGGATGTAACAATACATTCTACCCACGATGCAATGTGATTGACGATACTGGGGTCATGATATGATTTTTCAAAATTAAATTGAAGAGAATATCTGGAATAGCTTTTTTCCAATTAGGGATGGGGGGGGGGGGGGTTGCTGGAGCCTATCCCAGCTTTTCAATGGGCGCAAGGCACACAGTAACACCCTGGACGGGGCGCCAGTCCATCGCAGGGCAGACACAATACAAACACACACATACACACATCCATTCACCTATAGGGCAATTTAGTGTCTGCAATTAACCTGCCTGCATGTTTTTGGACTGTGGAAGGAAACCGGAGCTCACAGAGGAAACCCACACAGACATGGGGAAAACATGCAAACTCCGCACAGAAAGGACCTGGGCCGCCCCGCCTGGGGATCAAACCCAGGACCTTCTTGCTGTGAGGCGACAGTGCTACCCACCGAGCCACGATGCTGCCCTGTATATCATCACTACTCCAAAAATTGTAAAAGAACAGCAAGTCTGTGTAATTGTTTGTCTAACATTGAGGTCACTATGCTCTTTAAAGAACGATGAGCAACTAGAAATTACCGGTTAAAGATCTAACATAATTATCGCACTATAGTGAATGATGCATCAGGTAATTGTCTCCAGGTGTACAAAGAATTGGCACTTTTAATGCGGTACTTATGATTGCTGCTGCTTAACTGGTATTTAGGATAAATGAATGCCAGAGGAGGTACAGACATACGTAAGTGAAGCAAAAAGGAGTTCATCCAAAGCTAATATTTTTACTAAGTACAATCCATGATGATAAATTGAAGGCTGCTTTCATGCCATTTGATACCCAGCATCACTAAATCTACTGCAGGTTCTCTTAATGGTAATCTAAACCTAAGTACATATTTATTATTCACATTATATATAAGCAGAATTTAGTAACAGGTCCAATGTAAGAGTACAACATTTCCTCATTGTGGAAAACATATTGTGGCGCCGGCGAGACGCTACAATATGGACGGCAAATAGCTGTGTGGGACCAGTCAGAGTTATAAGACCCAGTGCTCTCTGACATGGCTTTTTGATCCTGCACTAATAAGAGCAGTCATGGGCTTTGCTCGATGCATTGTCCAGGCTGCACTTTCAGATGCTTTTTGAGAAACAGAACGAAATACCATGTGTGCACCCAGTAGGGGGACATTCCTGCAGACCAGTGATTTCCTTACCACATTCAATGCACAAATCCACCGGAAACCTCTTCATAATCACGTTGTCCTCAGCCTTAACCCCAAACCAATCCCTCTGGCATCAGGTCACAGTGTCAGCATGGAGCAGTGATGTTACGGCTTCCACATTAAAACCTCCATCTTTACCTTGGCTCAAGTAATCATCCAACCACATTGTGTGTATGTTACATTTGATATACGTTGAATATACATTCAGTGTCATGGTGGCATAGAGGTAATTTTGTGTGTGTTTATTCTGGGTACTCCAGTTTCTTCCCATCTCTGAGAAGTCTTGCCCACGTCTTGCCCATGTATCTTGGCTCTTTTTAATTGTTCGTAGGTGTTAGTAGGTTTTGTGACGGAATGTTGCCATGTCCATATAATCTCTGCCTTGTGCCCACTGTTTTAAGGTCAGCTTACCCCAACCCTGATCAGGGATTTCTGAAAATAATTCAACATTATATGTTTATCATTAAAGCATGGTTGATCTGTTGTATACACAGATCAGCCATAACATTAAAACCACCTCCTTGTTTCTACACTCACTGTCCATTTTATCAGCTACACTTACCACATAAAAGCACTTTGTAGTCCATCTGTTTCTCTGCATGCTTTTTTAGTCTGCTTTCACCCTCTTCTTCAGTGGTCAGGACCACCACAGAGCAGGTATTATTTAGGTGGTGGATCATTCTCAGCACTGCACTGACAATGACATGGTGGTGGTGTGTTAGTGTGTGTTGTGCTGGTATGAGTGGATCAGACACAGCAGCGCTGCTGGGGTTTTAAATACCGTGTCCACTCACTGTCCACTCTATTAGACACCCCTACCTAGTTGGTCCACCTTGTAGATGTAAAGTCCGAGACGATCGCTCATCTATTGCTGCTGTTTAAGTTGGTCATCTTCTAGACCTTCATCAGTGGTCACAGGACGCTGCCCACGGGGCACTGTTGGCTGGATATTTTTAGTTGGTGGACTATTCTCAGTCCAGCAGTGACAGTGAGGTGTTTAAAAACTCCAGCAGCACTGCTGTGTCTTATCCTCTCATACCAGCACAACACACACTAACACAGCACCACCATGTCAGTGTCACTGTAGTGCTGAGAATGATCCACCACCCAAATAATACCTGCTCTGTGGTGGTCCTGTGGGGGTCTTGACCATTGAAGGCAAGGCAAGGCAAGGCAAGGCAAGGCAAGGCAAGTTTATTTGTATAGCACCTTTCATACACAGTGGCAATTCAAAGTGCTTTACATAAGGAAAAAAAAATTAATTAAAAGCATTAAAACATTCCTGAGATCTAAAATCTCAGAAAGATTTCTTGCAAACATTTAGTTACAATTAAGACAACATGAAATTTAAACAAGAGAGATAAAAAAAATTAAGGACATGAAAAATTAAAAGAAAATATTGTAACGTATAACCTACAATTTAGGGAATATGAAATCAAAACAAGAGAGATAAAAAATTAAGAACATGAAAACTAAAAGAAAATATAGTAAAATATACACTACAATTTAGAAGAGCATGAAAAACTAAAAGAAATATGGTAAAAATATGGTGAAGAACAGCATGAAAGGGGGATAACAAAGCATGCAGAGAAACCGATGGACTACAGTCAGTAATTGTTTCTATATGGTAAGTGGAGCTGATAAAATGGACAATGTGTGTAGAAACAAGGAGGTGGTTTTAATGTTATGGCTGATCGGTGTATGTAAATAAATACATGAACTTTAAATTTTCTTATTTGTTAAAAATGATGTATCTACCATGTCTTATTAAACACAACTGGGGAAAAACTAGAGACACCACAGATGTTTTATTTCTTGCTGTGTTTTTACTCTTGACTTTTACAACCACCATCATTTTTGTGTTTGTTACATGACCAATGTTTACAAAAATCATGACTTAGACTAGATTTTAAAGCTTGCATTGAAAGCATTGAATTCATTGCATCTGCTTTACACAGAAATCTGCCTATGTAATGTTTAGGGTCCTTCTCAGTCTGTCAGTCAATGAGGCGATCAGTTAACTAAAAACATCTATCATGCACAGCTGGACAATGCTCAGCAAAGTGACTTCTGTCAGCTTTAAAAGTTGGGTTTTGTTAAGCACAAACAAACCAGACTTATATTTATCCAAACCTTGATTAACAAAACCCTTATTGTTCTTTTCTGAGTGCAGACTTAGTTTGTCATGCCAGGAAAGTGGTGTCTGTGATAAACACAATATTTTGACCTAGAGCGTCAGTGCAGCAATCTGCTACACAAAGATCTCTTTTAGTGGTCCTGTTCCTAAGCCATCCACACAAATTCATTTCCCTTGCTTGGCTTGGTAGGTCTGTTTCAATACTGTAGCTTTAACTTTAATAAAGATTTCATCTTTCTTTTTTCCACTGCATATCTGTCACATGTGTGTGACCGTGCTGATGTGTTTGCTTTAGGTGTGTGATTTTAACTGCATGGATGTAAGTGAGAACGTGCACAGAAGTTTACACGAGCATGTGCTGACATGTACGTGCCATGCCGCGTTGACATGCCGCCATACGATGCTGTCGGACAGTCAGCTAGTGTGCGTTTGTGTGAGCGCATGTGTGTAAGATTGGGGCATTGAGAAAATCGATGGGAAAGAGAAAGGAAGTAGGCTGCCGTCAACTCATCTACTGTCTGCTGCTCAGCTGCTGCTCAGGTACTGACAATTTGGGTTTGAGCGCACATCGATCAGGCTTGGGAGAAGGGGCCCTCTGTAGGGATTGTCTTTCACAGTCAAGTGTTCTCTAATCTCTCCACTGATGTCTCAAAAAGTCCATCGGTGTAACTAATCATGAACGTCTGCAGTCTAAAGACAGAAGCTGATCCACTAATACATCATTGTTAAGGATTGCCTCGGTCAGTTCAGTGGACAAATCTAAACGTTTTTCAAGACTACAACTGCAGTGTATGTGTTGGCTAAATCTGCAAAATTTCCATATTCCTGTCATTATATTGTGCATCAGTAATTTAAGTGCAGTTGTATTTTTTACAGCAAAACTGACATGAATAGTTTGCCAACCGTTAACTATAGGAATTGATCAGTAACGCTTTGGGTTGTGTGGCAGCCAATGGTACAAAATTGTGTCTGTTAAGTTAACCAAATATAAGGTATCTTTGCATTACCTTTTGCAAAATATGCTGCTTAAAAATGTGAGGAAAAACCTGATCATCTCATTATAACACCAAGTCAACTATACTTCAGGACTGTCAGTCTGTCCAATTACAAAGCAAAAGCGATTGTGAATCATTTTCACCTTCTTTGGTACAAATTCAAGTGACAACAGGTGCACAGGAGAGATGAACAAGAAAACCACCAAAAAGGGAATGGTTTTGCAGGTGTTGGCAACAGACAGTTACTCTCTCCCTATCCTTCCTGACTGATTCTTTTGTAGTTTTGTTGTTTTGCTGTCCCTGTTAATACGGGACTGGTAATGAGGCGGTACCTGCAGCCCATTCAGCCTGCACTGGTAAGGGTCGCATCGGGTCCTGGTTCCACCTGGAAACACTGGGTGCAAAGCAGGACTATGCAGGGTGATCTGTTGCAGGGCTCCCCCACCCCCAAACCCCACTAAGTCAGCCAATAGCAAATTCAGACCTGAAAACAAATTAATTGTTGATATTAATAATAAATTAATATTAAAATAAAAATAAAATTATAATTATTGTAATAAAATAATAAGGAAAATATGATACGTAAATAATAAAATAATAATAAAATAATTATTATTCTAATAAAATAAGAAAAATATAATAATAATTATTATAAAATAATAAGAAAAATATAATAATAATACCTAAATAATAAAATTATAATTATATAATAATAATAATTATTATTATTATTGTTGTTATTATTATTATTATTTGATCATCAAAAATACATATAATAATTATTATTTTTATTACTATTATTTGTTTATAATTTTTTATGTATTATTGTTTTATTTTGTCCTTAGTTATTATAATTATTATTGTATTTATTATTATTATAGCATAAAGTCAAATTTAGCAGCATTAAAATGCAGTGTGACTACACTTACCCCTTCACACACGTGTCATAAAAACACAGACAAGTTGATCTGCAAACTGCCAACTGTACATTTAAAGCAGAAATCAGCAGATCCTGATTATAGTCATTTCCGGTCCTGCACCCCTATTTGTCAGTAACACATACAGTAGCTGCTGGGTGTATTTTTTTAAGTTCTGAGGTAGAATTTCACTGATTGTGAGGCAATGTGTAAGGTGAGCTTTAATAAGAGTGTTCTGCTCCCAGGGCACAGTAAGACCTGGCAGCAGCACAAGCACGCAGGCCAGATACCGATCCTGCCGTGCAATGATGAGTTTGGAATGGGTCATTATTTTGCACTCAGTACAAAACTCTGACAAGTTCTGCACATTTTCTGAGCTGACTCTGTGCTACGTGTGTGAAGTTTTGCTGCATGAGCAAATCTATAAAAGCCTCGAACCTCAAGGAGGCACATGGGGACCTACTTCAAGTAAGAAACGCATTCGAAAAGGTTTAGTCTGAGAAAGCTTTAGCTCACAGATTGTTAGTGAATAACAGTAATTTTGTTTGGATTATGATTTATATGTTTAAAGTAGAAGTATTTTTACAGACTCCAGTACAGGCTGCATGAAGGATGACTTGGAAGGACGAGTGGAGATGAAGGATGAAATTGAAACCTGAAAACAGTTGGAACTCGTTTCCACTGACTTTTGTCCCAGAGTGCTGGAGCCAGCACTCGTTCAGAGAATCATCAAGGATTTTGTAGAAACAAGCCATGTTTCCACCAGTTTAACAACCAAACTATTGCATGATCAGGTTGTGGGAACACAATGACCACTGTGGAAAGGTAAAAAGATAAAGGAGCATTACAATTGCAGAAAAGGTTTGGAAAGCCTTTGGAATTATCTACTTTTTTACATTAATTACTGATTTTTCATTATCCAGGTCATAACTATCAACAAAGGCATTCTTTCTGAATTAATAAATCATAACAACTTATACGTTTCTGGCTGTTGGCTGGATATATTTTTGGTTGGTGGACTATTCTCAGTCCAGCAGGGACAGTGAGGTGTTTAAAAACTCCATCAGCACTGCTGTGTCTTATCCACTCATACCAGCACAACACACACTAACACACCACCACCATGTCAGTGTCACTGCAGTGCTGAGAATGATCCACCACCTAAATAATACCTGCTCTGAGGTGGTCCTGGGAGAGTCCTGACCATTGAAGAACAGCATGAAAGGGGTCTAACAAAGCATGTAGAGAAACAGATGGACTACAATCAGTAATTGTAGAACTACAAAGTGCTTCTATATGGTAAGTGAAGCTGATAAACTGGACAATGTGTGTAGAAACAAGGAGGTGGTTTTAATGTTATGGCTGATCGGTGTATCTACCTTACTTAAAGGTATGTGTAATGTTTAGGGTTTTTTTGTGCCTGGTTTTGATCAGGTTGTAAGTGCTACCACATGCATTAGATCTAACTATTGTGAAGAATATTAATTTTAACCACAATCTTAGGTTTTTCTCACACACACTGACTCAATCTTTCTTGCCACCAGTTAGTTTAGTTACCAACCTGGACATATTATTATGTTTTTCTCCCGTAAAGTTCACCTAGAGAGTCAGTACTATAGAGGCCATGTATCAGGCTTTCCTGTGTGTCAGTAGAGGACAGCTTCAGGTGAGGCCATGCGTATCAGAAGACTAGGTGAGCTATTGATCTCAAGGGAAGCTGCTGGAGTGGAACGCTGCATCTGACCTTCCTCTGAGGTAATTGCCCCCCTGTCTGCTGCAAACGCTCTGATAATTGCCACAGTGTCCTAGAAGAGAATAGGAGCATTGTGGGCCTTTGTGTAAAACGTCTGAAATGTCAGCCCTCCATAAGTAGTGGATAGTGGAGGACCCAAAGAGACTCTGTCTGTCCATAGAGTTCTAACGAAGCTTTGCTAATTTTTAGGACCAGCTGTATTTTATTTAAAAGCGCAAGTAGCAGAAATGGATAAACATTAACTGCCTTTTTGTTCTTGTGCTTCATAAAACATTTGGTGTCATACTGTGTCATCAGGAAAATGCTTCAGAACTCAGTAGGGGTGCTTTTACGTAACGTTGTGCTAAAAACACTGGAGTTCAGTTTGTGTATAGTGTATATGACTATATATGACTCTGTAATGAGGCGGTTCTCATCTCGCCACAGACGACAAAACAGAAGCTACAGACAGCTGAGCAAACAAACAAACAAACCCACCTATCTGTTTTGTTTTCTCTCTGCTTTAGTTTGGTTTGGTTCCCTTATGTGCTGGTCCTACAAGGGCATAATCCATAAGCCCCCAGCAAAATGCAAGACCACACAGAAGAAGAGAAAGGGATAGAAAACAGAGAAAAAAAGAAAGCCATGCTGCCACCAGTACCAGCTACTCAATCCACCAACAAGTGATAACCCAAGACATGGACCTCAGTAAAATCAGCTTAAAATGAGAAAAAATACAAAATGCCTCTTCAATGCCTGGATGCCATCTGCATCCTGGATGGACCTCATGTGGCAGCTGCATAACAGGAGTGTCCCCCACCAGAAGCAAATTTCGTGTAGGAAGTTTTGCTCGTGGTGGCAAAGTTCAAAAGGTAACAAGCCGAGTTCCTGAGGAAAAGATCAAAAGAACAAAGAGCTGGGCAGCATCTTGGCTTCGTGTCTGAGTGCAAGAGAAAACAATGAGACATCGCAGAGCTGAACAACAATGCTGGGATTTAACAGCCAGTCCTGGTAAAAGAAAAACAGGCATTTGATGAAAACAATAGCATGTATATCAGAAAAAGTTGGGACTGTATGGAAAATGCAAATAATAAAAAATACAGAGTTTCTTACAATTACTTAATGTTTTGTCTGGTCAACTTCATTTCATTTATTAATAAACATCCATTCCTGCATTTCAGGCCTGCAACACATTCCAAAAAAAGTTGGGACAGTAAAGCATTTACCACTTTATAATGTTGCCATTCTTTTTCACCACACTTACAAGACGTTTTGGCACCGAGAATACCAAGCGATTTAGTGTTTCAGCTTTTATTTTGTCCCATTCGTCCTGCAAACACGTCTTTAGATGTGCAACAGTACGGGGTCGTCGTCAAAGTAAATGTAAGGAACACTGCATTTTTTATTTATTTATTTTATTTGCATTTTCCATACTGTCCCAACTTATTCTGATTTGGGGTTGTAGTTGAATATATTTGTAAAATTATATTGTGGCTTCAACAAGACGTAAGAAAACATTATACTCCTTGCTCTTAGGAGATTAGCGCTTTTATTTAGGAAAAATAGCTCTTGTGTGAATTACAAGGACATGGAAAAAGAGGCCAGGTCTGATATACGGCAGATCCCTTCCACTTAGTTAACAAGTGAAAACGAATGCATAGGTCGCTATGTACAACACACTTAACGAAAATGTTAACTTTAAAAACTCATTACGGGGCACCCAGGAGGATATTCTGCTAGCACACCAGCGCCGAGATTCTGAACTCCTCAGTTCGAAACTCGGCATTGCCACCGGTCGGCTGGGCTCCATCTAGCGGGCATAATTGGCAGTTCTTGCAGCAGACACTAATTGGCTACAGTGTCTGCTAAGGCGGGATGACCGGACTATGTGGGTGGGGTCTTCTAACGCTGCGCAAGGACTTTGATTAGCAGATAGAGGTGCCTGTGCAGAATGCATGGGTGAAAAAAAAACAGTCCGCTAAGGACTGCACACGGGTTAGAGGAGGCATGAGCAGGAAATATACCTTCCTCGAATGCAATCATTTTTTAAACTATTCAACCATTATTTACTCTTTAACCCAATTTAACCCTGATTTTATGGGATATAAAAACATCATTTAGTGTTAATAAAGCTGTTGAGAACATTTTAATGACACTTTTTTGTTTTTTTAATACAGGTAACAGTGTAACATAAGAACATTATATATAACTAGATCTCAACAGCTGTGCTGAGAGGCAATGTAAAAAAACACTTTTTTATTTAAGAATATTGAAATGCCACTCAAATATTGAAGTGGCTAATAGTTTATGCTTATCGATATGTGTGTGTGTGTGTGTGTGGAGACAGAGTAAAATCAGCAGCTGTTAATGGCTAGGTAAGAAGAGACGGTTGATGTGCACTGGTGTCTAGGGATCAGCTGCGTTGTCTCCTCCAGCCGTGACAGCCCTGCCACGCAGCTCCACATTCAAGCCCTCCTGATTTATAGAGGTGTGATTCTCTGTACCCTCAACCTTCCCCCTGTGCCCCTTCTTCCCCACACGAAGACGAATGGGGACAGGCCAGGCTTAACAAATGTGTGGACACCCTGCCGTGTGGCCTGACATTAGAGATTGATTTGTAGGCCCCTCGGCCCATATGAGCACAGCGGCACCTGCCAGGGGAATCTTAGTAGCGCGCTGCTCTTGTTTGCCGGTAAGGATGTCACCTCACTCCCTCACCCCGCTCAGTGCTGCTGACCGCTGACCAAGCTGATCTTTCTCTGGGTTATTTCATACGCAGGCATCTATTAAGATTGGTCCGAGGCCTCCATGTTCATAGCTTTGTTAGAGTGGTGTCGTGAAGTGTCGTTCCCACACATGGAGAGTCATTACCACATTTTTCCATCTGGATACATTTCTGGTACTTTTGGATCTACATCAGAGAGTTGGTGTGTTGATAATCATCTCACATCTGAAGTAGAGTGATTAGATTTAAATGCCCTCAGGTCTAAAGCAGAAGTGCTCTAGGTGAGAAAACATGGGCAAACGCAGGGATCTGCCAGATGGCTGCAATGAAAAATGAAATTAGATTTTAAGAACTCTGCCGGGTTTTCTGTGCTGCTTTCTATTCCCTTCTGTATGATTCTAGTTCCCTTGATAAAGTTACTAAAGCTGTGTAAATAAATATTCAAATTTCATTTCGTGTTTCCCAGACAGAGCATGTATTAATCAAAGTCAGAGCGGATTGTTCTTGTTGTGAACAATGTGTAAGCACTTAAACATGGCATAAATATATACAAATAAGTTTCTTCATATGACTTTTTGTAAGATAAAGGTAACAATTTCTAATATCTTATAATATAGGCTGTCTGAACTGTGTCTATAGTCATACTTTTTTGAGGAAAGGTAATTTTTTATTGTTTTTTATATATATTTTATTATATTATTGTTTTATTATTTTTATTATATACAATAAATTATTAATAATAGTATAATAATATTTTATTATTATTTATTGTATTATAATATTTTTAATATTATATTAATTACAATTTTTATAATTAAAATGTAAAGATTGATTGTATGTAAGCAATCATAATTCTTTTTTGAAGTGCTGATCCCCATTGTCAAAATCTGTAATGTTACATATACACCAATTAGACATAACATTATGACCACCTTCCTAATATTGTGTGTCCCCCTTTTGCTGCCGAAACAGCCCTGCTACTGCGACGCACTGTGTATTCTGACGTCTTTCTATCAGAACCAGCATTAACTTTGAGCTACAGTAGCTCGTCTGTTGGATCAGACCACACGGGCCAGACTTCACTCACCATGTGCATCAATGAGCCTTGGTCACCCATGAACCTGTCGCCGGTTTACCACTGATCCTTCCTTGGACCACTTTTTATAGATACTGATCACTGCAGCCCGGGAACACCCCACAAGAGCTGCAGTTTTGGAGATGCTTTGGAGTCTAGCCATCACAATTTAGCCCTTGTCAAACTCGCTCAAATTCGTACGCTTGCCCATTTTTCCTGCTTGTAACACATCAACTTTCAGGATAAAATGTTCACTTGCTGCCTAATATATCCCACCCACTAACAGGTGCCGTGATGAAGAGATAATCAGTGCTATTCACTTCACCTGTTAGTGGTCATACTGTTATGCCTGGTCAGTATATGTCACATTGGGTGTTTATGGTAAATACCTCATTGGAAAAAAATCAGCCTCACTTTTTTGATTAATAATTAACATTTGCATTTCCACAACACTGCTGGTTAAGCCAAACATATTTTTTACAACACATACATTTTGCAGACTGCATAAAAATAAACTGGTCTTCATTGTGGGAGCTACTGTAGCTGTAGAAAACTGATAAACAGACATATGTAGTGAGATACACAGACATATGTAGGAGAGATGTCCGCATTCATTTTGCCATATAGTCTAGTTTATAAGTGTATCAAAAGCATATGTTATATAAAATATCATAGCAGGGTTTCAGCTTTTAACACATACATAAATAAGTAGAATAAATACAAAGCTCGTTTAGTGTCGTTTATCAGATTTGAGTACTTGCACATGCTTTATGTTTGCAGATGTGCTCCAGTTTGTGTGTGTTTGTGGCATTAACAATCTGATTATGAAGTGTGAATCGATAGCTGCCGGGTGTTGATGGGGGAAGTGGGCCATCCTGAGTGTGAGCGCAGTATTGTTGCTGTGGAGGATTCCAGCTGACCTATTTCAGCACTCATGAAAGCAGGACACTTCTAACTCACTAGCCACGTTCAGATGGTTGTTTGTTCAGGATGTTCTTTCTTTTTTTGCCTACCTCATAAACACATACATGCAGAAATGCTGCTTGAACAGAACAGAATAAACAGAAGGCTTTTATTTGTCATATATACAGATACACATGTGCAGTACAACGAAATTCTTTCTTTGCCTATCTGAGCTTATTTGGAAGCTGGAGTTAGAGCGCCAGGTCAGCCATTGTACGGAGCCCCTGAAGGAGAAACGGTTAAGGGCCTTGCTCAAGGCCAGCCCAACAGTGGCTGCATGGCAGAGCTGGCATTCACACTCTCAACCTTGCAATTGATAGCCCAAAGCTCTACCCACTAGGCTACCACTGTCCCATATAATCATCATTGCTTTCATCTATAAAAGGCATGGAGTTGTGTTTCTAGCCATTCTTTACCATTCTTGTGTGAATTACGTTCATCATCATTGTATGGATTGTTACTGGCATGTAGAGCACGTCCTGTTGTTGTTGGCTGCTATTGTTGGTGAATATGAACACAATAGAGACACAGAATCTAATTAATGGGCTTATCAATACCTCCCCTATATACAGCTTGGTTATCAGGGTCTCACTTGGCATGGAAGCACCACAATCACCTAAAGTAGATAATTTGGTTTAGAATAGCAGGTTTTATTGCTGGTATTTTGCTTCATCTCCTGTGTGAAAATAATACCGCTGTTATCAGTCAGGGCCATGGCTGACAGTCAGCGTACATTATGAGTGCCCAGCACAATCCCTGAACCCTTGGCTGACCCTTCTCTTTCTTCACGCGATAGATTTATCTGGAGCAGCGGATTCCGTGTGGTCCAGCGTCTCCGGAGGAACCGAGTGCCACAAGTGGCACTGAAAAGGGGCGGCCATAAACCTGCCACAATAGTGGATTAGGTGGTGGCCGGAGCAGGGCTCCTATTGTATCGCCTTCTGTCTGAGAGCTGTACATTTTGTCTAACAGAGCCAAGAGGGAGGATCGAACCCAGGCAGGGCAACACACATTTTCGTGGGGCTTTGAAAACTATGCTAATAGGCTTAGTTGTTTCAAAGCCATTTCTCTTTTTCTTTGGCTCCCACTTCTCATCTGCTCAATTTGCTGCAGGCATAATGGTGGCTTATTGAGACGTGTCGGGGGATTTCAGTGAAATGGTGTCCTACAATTACTGACTGACCCAGTCATATCCTGCAGCTTGTGGAAAAATCATGTGGAAAAGGTTGCAGCACTGTTTTTAGCTCTGCGCTGTCATACATTTTGTATCCAAATACCCATGTGTATATTTCTATCTGTATGCTTGGGTGGTTCTCAGTCTCTAGTCTAACACTGTCTATTCAAAACTATGTACCTATACATCAGTGTTGCACTGGGACCCAAAACTAGAGAGACTTGGCAACCTTGTTCACGGGTACTATTATATTGAACAATTTCCTCTGAATGAACAGGATTGTTTTTGTGTGTAGATAGTTGTTTATCATACTTTTAGAAATAAACACCTTAGAAATTAGTTTTGATCCTTACCATCTGATCCATATAGACCAAGCCCGGAGTGGCTAATCGGGAGATTCGGGAGGATTCCCGATGGGCCGGCTCATGTCAATCTCGAGTTTGGGCCGGTTGGATGGGAAAAATAATTTTGACACTTATCTGTCACTTATCTAATCTTCTTCTTGCATTCATTCTCCATTCATCTGACAGCGCAGCCCCTACATCGCAGTAGATTAGATGGGTTCTACCATCTGAGGGAATTCTCCCCTCCCAAATGTTTAAGTTGGTTGGGCCCACGAGGCGTCTTTTCTGGAGCGCCGGTAAAAGTAAATATAGCAACAGAATAGCGCAAACCATCAGTCGGTGGTGATGGAGGGCAGGAAGAGGCCAGGTTAAAAAAAAGAAAGGCGTTGGAAGAAGAGGCTGCCATATGTGGCAAAATAACAGACCTGTTTTCCAGAGGACAGACCCCAGTTGCAGCCGGTATAGAGAGATATGGAAATAATTTTTTATTGTCACTGTAAGGCTATTGCGCAACATTTGCAATGTCAACTTAGCGTAGTTTATTTTGTAGAACCCAATACACACCATTAATCACAAATATCCAGTTTCAAGCTGAAAATAATAAACATAATTTGAAGTGTAATATATTAAATAGCCTAACTCATTAATGGAATGTTTTTGTTCCGACGCTGTACTGATGATCCAGAGGAGGCCATGACTACTGAAGGGACGGGTAGAGTCTAACAGAATTATTAAACTAAGATAGTTATTTGTAATGTAAAATATAACGTAGAGAATATACATGATATATGTTAAATTGTTCAGACATTCAGAAAGATGTCAGCACGATAGCCTAATTTATTTTAACAAATGGAGACAAATAGCCTAAATCACTATCAATTCTACACCATCACAATATAGGCTAAATTGTCAAAAAAAAAAAAAATTACTTAACAAAATAGGCTAACCCTTAATGAAATGTTTTTTTAGCCTCAGAGCAGCAGATATAGACAATCTATAGACAATGACACCGTTATTAATAAAGTTGCAGAAACCAGTGCACTGCTTAGGAGGCTTTTGATGCTGTAGGTAGCCTACTACATATGCGTGTAGTGAAGCTACTTAAGAGTTTAGTGTAAACCTAACAATAGAGCACCTCTCTGTTGGGAAGACAAATGCAATTTTAATTTCAAATTATTTTTATTTCAACTTATTGCTCCTGTACAAATGTAAATACGTTTTCATCTTTATCACTTTTTTATACCTTTTAAATCTTTATCTGATTTAAATTTGAATTAAACATGTTTAAGTGAAGTGTTTTCTGTTAACTTACCAACATATACCTGAACTTATACCCAATAAAAAGGCACTGTAAGAGCTAGCTGCTGTTTCATTTATTCAAATTCCTCCTCCATGGAAAAAGTGGGTCGGGTTTGGGCATGAAACTCCCGGGCTGAAAAAGGGGCCCACTCCGGCCCTGATATAGACTCATATGGTATCCCTGGGGCGCCCAGGTGGCACAGCGGGATAATCCGCTAGCACATCAGCGCTGAGACTCTGAGCACCTGAATTAGAATCTCAGCTCTGCTACCGGTCTGCTAGGCACCCTCTAGCAGACACAATTGGCCACTAGTCTGCTGGGTGGGAAAAGACCGGACTAAGAGGTGGGGGTTATCAATGCTGTGTACAGACCTTGGTTGCCCAGGGCACCTGTACAGAAGTGGAGGGTCGAAGAGATCAAAACGTGTCAAATCCACCAAACTATGGGACAGTAAGAAGGGATTGGTGGACTGCGCACACATCGGAGGGAGTGTGTGTCAGGTGAATATACACCCTCCTTGGAAACCATTGGGTTCCCCGGCAGCAGACTGGGGGACAAAATATAGATATATAGATAAAGATATCTATGTAGATATGTAGATATAGAAAAAATATAGATATCCATATATGATCCTTATATGATGTATACAGCTTGTATTCAAGCAGTGTTCAGGCAGCTCGTATTTTGGCAGTGTTAGGTCAGCGCTTAATTCAATTCAGTTCAACATAATTCAAAGCTGCATAGACAGTAAATACAGAACAGGTAGTATTGAAGTGTATGCTGTATCAAAAAATCAATAAATATGTAGTCTGAGCGACTGCAGCTGAGGTGTTTTGTGAGCATTAATTAGTAGTGTACAGTGTGCATACAGTAAGTATATGGGAAGGTACTGGACTAGTGATTGGGAGGTCTCTGGTTCAAGCTCCACCACTACCAATGTGCCACTGTTAGGCCCCTGAGCAAGGTCTTTTACTCTGATTTTCTTTCCTGTTCTATTTAGTGACACTTAAAAGTTGCTTGTGATAAAAGCATCTGCCAGCTTTCATAAATGATAAATGTAAATGTATTAACATGCAACAATTTATATTAATAGTATGTATAGAATAGTAATTATACTAATCGTATGTAGTATTTACAGTAATTCGAGGTGTACAGTTTGGATTATAGTAGTTTGCATCCTGAGACAGAGCATTATTAATTCTCCACGTATTTCAATTAATTAACAATATATGATCACAAAAAATGGTCCCTGTAGCTGCCTCAGTCTTTATACTATTTTTATATATAAATAAGAAAATCATACAGGCACTCAGTTGGCGCAGTGGTAAAACACCAGAGACATTTAGACATTTAGAACTCGTTGGTTCGAAACTCAGCTCTGCCATCCGGCTGGGCTGAGCGCCTACGTATACAACGATTGGCTGTTGTTCATACAGGGTGGGAAGCCAGACAGGGACATCGTAACTGATGCAATAACGACCTCTGCTGGCTGATTGATGGAGCCTGCACAAACCTGTGGCTCTCCGTACACAAAGCTGATCTGCATATGAACTCGCCTCGTGCAGGTGAAAAGAAGCAGTCGGCTACTGCACACGTGTCGGAGGGTGTGTGTGTGTCAGTCTTGTTCACCTCAATCAGGGCAGGATCGGCATCAGTGGAGAGGAAGCAGAATGCAGTTGGGTAATTGGATCATATTGGAATGCACGTGTTTTTGAGTACTGGCTTCAAAAGAAACTAAATTAGAGAGGCTGAATTTATCTGATGGCTGAGTTTTAAAAATGTTAGCTTGGGGTAAAAGTAATTACGTTCCCTATAATCACTAATGTTTCCACTAATTAAGTATTTAATGATTGCACTGGCATGCATTGTCTTGAATTTTGACCCAGTAGTCTTGAAATCTGTTTACTCATCCTCTGATAATGAATTGTTTTGTCTTTGGCACTTTCCTGGGCTGGGCTTGTGCAATGTTTTTGCATTTGTGTCTTTATTAAACCTTAATTAGGATCCAGGCGCAATATTTAAAGTCACTTTGACAGATTTACAATGCAAGTGGCACAACAGAAGGCAACAATTCATTTATAAAGATCTTTAAAAGGTAATACTTCAACTAATATAGTCAAATGCTGCATGATAATTGTGTTAAAATGCGCCATTGTTGTTCATTATGACAGAATGTCGGAATAGTTCAGCTTTATGAATAAAAAGTGTTTGTGAGACACAAAGCAGTGTTGAAGTCATTAGCTGAATTCCCGAGCTAAAGCCAGTGCTACTGCAGTGCTGTTGGTAATGCTTTAATAAAGGATCAAAATGTTTATCGTCGTCCTTGATGCAGCACATTCACACAAGCTGAAACGATTTAAAACTAAACACCCAAAGCACCCATATTACACGTGCAGTCTGTAAGCGGACCAGCGGATGAATAAGGAAGCTGTTCAAGAGGCACTTTCATCTGCATTATATCATTTCTGCCTCTTCTCTCTCAGATTGGTGTTTGTGCTGGTGAGTAGAAGATAACGACACTACAAGAATGAGTGTCGGCTCATTCGTGGCACAAGGGCCTCGACGAGTCTCTTCACATTTAGAGCTTGTTTGCTTGTGATGTTTTTTGGACGACCTAATTAAGCAGACTGATCTGGGCCTGATTTAAATGAGAAAAGCGTTTGATTAGCAACTCGGGAAAGACGAGAGCACACCGCTGTCATTGAAACACAAAAATAAACATTTTGAAGGTGTAAACAGTCCCCAAAGCATGGTACATAATTCAATCCATTTTTGGTTGAGTGGGCTTGTAGAAATCACTCTGGTGTGGCTGTTTAGGGCATGAACTATCATACCCTACAGCAGATGTATTCAAATATGGTTCTGGGGGTTTTTTTTAACCACCAAAGGGGTATTTACCCTCGATTTCAACTTGTTGGACAACATGTTGGTCTTTATATTTAACTTCTAATGAAGGTACAGTGTAATTAACCACTTAAATACAGAACATCTGTTACAGAAAGCATTCATTCATTGACTGTTTTATCACTGCTTTATCCTATTCAGGGTCACTGTGGGTACAATTCATGGGGCAAAGGATATGAAACACCCTGGAAACACACACACTCGTACCTAGTTTTGTATCCCAATTTTAGTATCTCTAATTAATTTGACCTGCACAAGGATGGGAAAGGAGTGCGGTAGAGGGTGTGGCTCTCCGTACACGGCGCTGTACTGCACTGCACTCGTCAAGAGTAGGTGATAAGATGTTCGATTGCTGTGCACGTGTCGGAGGGGGCGTGGAGCAGCCTCGTCCTCCCCAATCAGGAGCAGGGACCAGCATTAGTGAGAGGATGATTGACGGGCAGAAATTGGATGTGCTAAAGTGGGAGAAAAAGGGGAATTTTTTAAGTTACCCAGTCTCTTAGACTGTGTCATAATTTAGGGATATTGGTCTTGTTTAGTGTACTGCATGTGCTCCTAGATTATAAAGGTCCCTGTTATTAGGGTGTTCTGGTAATATGGGTTGTCACTGGTATTGTTTACAAAGTTGTATGTGTATTGATTTAGAGTAAGGGAGCCTTGTTCACCTATGAGAATGCTATTGTACTGATGGCAGGACAAACAGAGGCTGGCTGAGAAGCTCTGATCACATTTCAGATTCTCACTGTGCTACAGCTGGTCCCTCCTGAGTGTCGCAATTACAAATGGGCCATCAAGTCTACATTTCGATCTGTGATTTATGTGCATATTTTTCCCATATGATTGTGTGTGAGTACAGTGATTGCTGCGTTTAGCTTTTGGAATTACTTTTGACTTGTTGGCATATTTGCCAGATATCTGCGTATTTCCCTGGAAGCTTGGAACTTTCTGATTCAGTCCAAAATGTCCAGCACGGCAGAGTGAAAAAGGCTGAAACTCGGAAGATTACAGTCTTCAGAGATGAGGAGTAGGTTCTTTGTGGCGGAACCAGGCAGTCATTGATCATGGTCAGAGGTTATGAGCTGTGGAGGTGTCACTGCTGATGATGATGTGATTAAAACAGAAGATGAAACCCCCATGTGTGCGCTGAAATTGTATTTTGCCAATTACACAGTCAGTCTGTCAAAGTGTGAATGCTGTGAAGGTATTTTGTTGCCATCTTTTAGGTCAATTTATCCTTTTCAATCCAAACCAATAAATAGTCATTTTTAATAGCTGAAGAGTCAATGCAAACCAATACATAGTTATTATTAATAATATTATGTACTATAATATATAATATACACCGATCAACCATAATATAAAACCACCTCCTTGTTTTTACACATTATCCATTTCCATTCTTTGCCTACCATATAAAAGCACTTTGTAGTCCTACAATTACTGACTGTAGCCCATCGGTTTCTCTGCATGCTTTGTTAGCCCCCTTTCATGCTGTTCTTCAATGGTCAGGACTCTCCCAGGACCACAACAGAGTACGTACTATTTGGGTGGTGGATCATTCTCAGCACTGCAGTGACACTGACATGGTGGTGGTGTGTTAGTGTGTGTTGTGCTGGTATGAGTGGTGTTTTTAAACACCTCACTGTCACTGCTGGACTGAGAATAGTCCACCAACCAAAAATATCCAGCCAACAGCGCCCCGTGGGCAGTGTCCTGTGACCACTGATGAAGGTCTAGAAGATGACCAACTCAAACAGCAGCAATAGATTTGCGATAGTCTCTGACTTTACATCTACAAGGTGGTCCAACTAGGTAGGAGTGTCTAATAGAGTGGACAGTTAGTGGACAAGGTGTTTAAAAACTCAAGTAGTGCTGCTGTGTCTGATCCACTCATACCAGCACAACACTCACTAACATACCACAACCATGTCAGTGTCACTGCAGTCCTGAGAATGACCCACCATCTAAATAATACCTGCTCTGTGCTGGTTCTGTGGGGGTCCTGACCATTAAAGAACAGGGTGAAAGCAGGCTAATAAAGTATATAGAGAAACAGATGGAAACAGAAGTGCTTCTATATGGTAGATGGAGCTGATAAAATGGACAATGTTAATCTTCACTATCATCAAGTTACTGTGAAAATATCTGTTAAAGTAATTGTTTTATTATTTTATTATAGCTCTAAAATGGTGCAGTAAAACTGTTCTGGAGATGTGAAGTGGTCCAACAGGTTACTAGGTTTATGTCAGCCGTCTGTTGGATTATTCTGTACTTTCTACTGTTTTATATTCTTTACTTTTTACTTTGCAGTAAAAGAAAACACATTATATTTTAATTGTAGATGAGCGTATTTAGTGACTAATGCCTAATACAGATCTTGATTTTTCAATTTTGTCTAATCGAGTGGAAATAAGGTTTTAGGAAATGCTTTGTTACCCTGCGTATTAAATGACATGCATTTGCAGTTTATGTTCTGCACTTAAATTGGAATTTGACCTGACCTTTGTTCTTCAGTCCCGAGGGAAAGAGCATCCCTAGCCCTCTTAGGAGACAGATACAGTTTCACAGGCAATTAGTCTGAACAGGAGCTGCTGAATGAATGTATTTGTTCCCAATAGCTTCTCTGTCTTTGTGAGCTACTGTAAGGATGTAACAGTAAACGTATCCAGCCGGCACTTTCTGTCATGTTGGCACCAAATGCGTATTGATTGATTTAGGGCTGATGAGTCGTAATCTGCCGGGACTTCTTTCTGTCACGTTTATGGATTATGTCTGCTTTTGTTGCACGGTTACAAGTTATTTTGTCTTACTTAAGCAATAAAGAACATGTTCACTGAGATGGAATTGTTCCTCAGTTCCTCAGTGGTAAAATAATCTGTACAGACAACAAAGAGACATTGCCTTCAGTAGGCATAGATAATACGACTCTTGTTGTATTGCATGGTTAAAGAGGCACTACAATATTTTTGTACTTAATACAGGCACTACAATGTATTGTACTACATTTCCCAGACATTCTTGCAAGATTTTCTTGTTTATCCTGTGTTATAATGCAGTATATACAGTACATAAGGTCATCACACAGGGCTTTTTTCTTAATTATTTGCAAATACATCAAAGACAAATGTTTGTTTGTTTTATTAGGATTTTAACGTCATGTCAAGGTTCATCAGTTCACAAGGTCATATTGAACACAGTCATGAATAATTTAGTGTCTCCAATTCACCTCGGACACAGGGAGAACATACAAACTTACAGCAAGAAGGTCCTGGGTTCGATTCCCAGATGGAGTGGTCTGGGTCATTTCTGTATGGAATTTGCATGGTCTCTCTTGCTTTGGTTACCTCCCACAGTCCAAAGACATCCAGTCAGGTTAAGTGAAGATTAAATTCCTTCTAAATTTCCCTGTAATGGACTGGTGACCTGTCCACAGTGTTTCCTACCTTTCGCCCAGTGAATTGGACCAATCATGACCCTGTTCTGGAGATGTGAATGTCACCCATCTGTTGGATTATTCTGTACTTTTTACTGTTTTATATTCTTTACTTTTTACTTTGCAGTAAAAGAATTTGCATGTTCTCTCTGTGTCTGTGTGGATTTCTTCCGAGTGTTTTGGTTACCTCCCACAGTCCAAAGACATCCAGTCAGATTAACTGAGGATTAAATTCCTTCTAAATTGTCCTGTAATGGTCTGGTGACCTGTCCATGGTGTTTCCTACCTTTCGCCCAGTGAATTGGACCAATCATGACCCTGAATAAGATAAAATAATGGTAAAACATGCAGTGAATGAAAAATTATTTGCCATGCTGAACAACCAAAACATACATGGTACAATAAAAAGCATAAGAAGCCTAAACACAGAAGTTTGGCTAGTTCTGCAGTAATAAGATGTCTATCTAAAATCTATTGCACTTTTTGTATGCAATCAAATGCAATAGAGTTCAAACAAGGCTGTTTCTTTATGTTAAATAGTTTTTTACTTCTCAGCTGTTTTAGGGTGTGGTTTTTCCATAATTGCTTAAAAGTGTAATGAAGCACAGAAACTTTAATGATTTATGTCAGGCTGTTTATGCTTAAACTCTTCAGTACTTCATGCGTTCCCAGATGGGCTGGAAAATGAGCTAGCACACCCACAAGTTGGGCTAGGCTAGTAGGCTGTTTACAGTACCCCAAAGACATTCCGGGAACGTACGTAGAGTTTAGTCGTAAATAAGAAACCATGACATTATTCTGGCTTTTTACTAAGAAGTAGCTTTGATGGGTTAGAATGATTGTTTCCAATGCTGTGGCATTATTTCAGATTTATACCACTGAAAGCAGGAAAACATATGGGTGCTATTTAATCGTCGTGGCTCATTTAGATTTAATTTGAGTCCTAATCTTCCAGTATGTGTTCTTCCTATTAGTTTAGGCTTAGTAAGCCTTACAGGGCTGGCCATTTTCTTTATTGAGACTGCAAAAGTTGGCACTGAAAACAAGCTTGGCTGCACCCACATGCCTGGTACCGATGCCCATGTTTACCATTAACATGTCATAACAAGTTATAGCCAGTGACATAAACTCTGATGGTATCGCATATTATAAAAGCTGTAATTACAAACACCGAGATAACACTTTTATACCCGCTATTAAACGTGTTGAGCATTCATAACAGCATTTGACATCTGGCATGACAGGTTTATGACATGCTTATGTCAGTGTAATGATCGAAAACTCAAGGACAGTGCAACCAATATAACTTACAAAGGGCAGTGCATTGCTGCTGGTCATTTTTCATCAAAATCTTTCTAAGTAACAAAGGAAAGATCGACAAAATAATATCATCTGTCATAGCCTAATTAAGCGCTGCTCCTGGGAGAGTGTCTGTGTGCCCATATTAAGACGGAGTGTGTATGGAGAAAGTGCTCGATGAGAAATCACCTCTGTGGCTCTATACAGTCACCCGTCCCCAGACTGTTAGGCTGGGAGTCAGCTCCAGTGTCTCCTCACTGCACACGTGCAATCAATAACAGCACCCAGTCCTTCTCTTTCTGCTTTCTCTGTCTCTATCTCTCTTAAACCCTCAGTCTCATACTCATTCATTTAAGCCCACGTGTCCAGAAGAAGTGAGCAACTCGTCTCTCCTGACACGACTTGTTAGAGACGCTCACTTATATACCATCACACAGTCCACACGCTCAGACAGGGCCATCCAGAACAGCCGAAGAGTTCGTAGGATGTAGAGGAAGTGGACGCAGGCCTCTGGTTAATCTCATTCACTGCATTCATGACTGCACAATAAATAAAAATCTATAAAAATGAGATTCATATATCACCTGGACTAATTACTTTCCCAGCTTTAATCAAAGGCCTGTCCAGAACAAGCACCAGCAAGACTGAGAAAAAGAAACTCATTATCCCATACTAAAATACAGTGGTAGCAGAAGTGTACAAATTCCTTACTCAGGAATATCAGATTCAAAGCAAAAACAATTGGGAGTAGGGCAGAAATACCCTCCCACAAGGACGCCAATCAATTGAAAGGTGTTACACATTCACCCGCTGACTTTTTTATTCACACCTAGTGTCAATATGGAGCTTCAGCATGTTTGTGGGAGGTGTGGAAAGAGGACACACCCAAAGAAAAAAACCATCATTTTTTATTTTCATTACTTCATTTCATTTTTATATTTTTTTATCATCATTTTAATCTGGTCAGAGTGGTGGTTGGTCCGGCTTCACTGGGATCACTGGGCACAATGCGGTAACACAACCCGGACAGGTCGGCCACCCTTCCTCCCTCTTGCAGACTTAGCCAGTCATGTTTGTGTATAGACACCTGGCTGGCCGATAGCATCACTGGGCATTCAAACCCTGGATCCCAGTGGTAGTGGGCTAGTGTAATTTACCGCCATGCCACCAGAGCACTGGAACCCAAACATACATAAGGAAAATATTATTGATAATAACAGTGGTTTAAGTGTAAAGTAACATGACTAATATGTAGTAAGAAGAAGTAGTAAAATCAGATGCCGTAGCGATAATCCACAAGCACACCAGTGCTACCGGTCGGCTGGGTGCCCCTCCAGCAGGCATAATTGGCAATGCCTGCAGCAGACAGAATTGGCCATTAAGTCTGCTGGGTGGACAAAGATGGGACCGAAAAGTGGGTGGGGTCTTCAACGCTGTGCTAGGAACCAGGTTAGTAGCCCAAGGTGCCTGTTCAAGAAGTGGAGGAACTCGGAAATCAGGGCGTAGTACAGCAATACAGTAATACGTAAAGAATTGTGGCAATCCGGCTTACTTGACACATTCCACAGATGTAAACAACACACCCTTTTGTCCTGTGATGTAATCTGCTTGCTCGGGGGTTGCAGGTAGGGGACCACCCATGAGGCTACATGCCACCTAAGTAATTTAATTTGGGTTAAATTCAGCCTCCATACCTGTTCTTCCACCCACTGATTCACATCAACGAATGAGTAGATTCTTTTGGTTAATAAAACAAGCAAAAATGATTCCTGCTGATTCGTCTCAGTCGGTGTTGACGCCACAGTGTTTAGTCTGTTTCTTTCACCTTTGCTAATTGCTACAATAGTATCTTATTACTAGTACTACGTCCAGCTGCCCTTTAGTGTCCCTAGCTATTTCTTTTCTTTTCTAGTTAGGTTCACTTTCACTTCTTATCCAGTGTAAATACACAGAAATCTTTTGAATAATCAGCAGCTCATGAGGTGACACTCGGAAAACACTCAAGGCTAAGCACTAAATAAATTCACAGTCATGTTTGCTATTTTCAGAAGCTGCAATCCTGTAGAGAAGTCTCGCGGCTACGCAGCCTGCGTCGTGTTTATCTCATTTGAGACCGTGTTTGCCGATTTGCCGAGGAAGCACTGTGTCACATTTGATTTCCCATAACTCGAGCTAATAGAAACTTCAGATTTTTTGTCAGCCCAGGCCTTCACAGTGGCGAGGAGAGTCTCCAAGGAGCAGCGGGTTAATGTAAACGTGGTTTCCCATATATCATTGCTTCCCTGTTGTGCTCATGTGCTCATACTGCATGTTACTATAGAAAAACGTCGTCATTTTCAGCTTTTAGTAGGACTGTACATTGCGGGGGAGCTTAACAGTGACCACCCCATTTTTAACTGTTATAATTCCTGAAAATAAAGCACTGTCCAAATATTTTCCCCAAATATTTTCTCTCCTAATCAATCAAAGTACTCTGATTGCATTACGCATCACCTCTGCCGATACAACCCTACACTGCTGACTGAGTAGCTTCGCAACTGACACACGCCCCCTCCGACACGTGTGCGGTACCGACTGCCTCTTTTCACGTGCACGATGCGAGTTCATATGTGTATCAGCTTTGTGCTTAGACAGCCACACCCTGCTCAGCATTATTCATCAACTCTGCGCAGGCGCAATCAATCAGCCAGCAGAGGTCGTAATTGCACCAGTTATGAGGAACCCTGGTCCGGCTCATCCCACCCGCTCAGTCCAGCCGGATGGCACAGCTTAGACTCGATACGATGTATTCGAAGTCCCAGCTCTGGTGTGTTAGCGTGTTTTACCACTGTGCCACCTGAGCGGCCCCCAAATATTATTTTAATATCTTTAAATATTTTTTCCCATCAGTAACATTTTTATTAAAAGTCTAATTACTGTTTCAGCACTGTTTTACTGTTTAAGCGATTTCCTGTCAGATTAAAATCCATAAGATTTGTTTATCCTGTTTAAGGAGTAAACTAGTTTCATTTCATTACAGTGTCCATACATTATCAGCCGCATTATCCTGATTAGGGTTGTGGCAGGCCGATAGCACCACTCATACTCAAACCCAGATTTCAGCATAGGAGGGCTAAGTAATTACAAAAATATTGTACTTCTGGAGCTTCATATTGAGCTTAATTGATAAAATGTGAGTGCCAGAGGAATGTGGTGGAATGACTATCACTGATATACTGATTGCAGTCATACCCATGAGGGAGCTGTATTATTATTATAGAAGAATAACCCACTGCTGTTTCTCTGCTGGAGTATAATTCAGCAAACTGCTATGAAATCAAATCCCACATAGCTGATCATTAAGTGCAATTGACTTGGGTATAGAAAATCTTCTCATAGAAGCTTTGGTTCCCCATCCGTATCAGGGATAAGTACCGAACCTAAGAAAAAGGAGTGGAAAGCAGATTTTTGTGTAAGCCCCTCTAATTAGTCGGCTTGTCATGATTTTTGCCCATTCATTATGGATAAGGGAATGAGATTGTCGTGAATAGGAACGGATGAGCTGCTCAGAACAATTTAATACCAGAGATATTTAAAGAGAGCTTTTTTTACATTTGAAGAGGTAAATTTGCATAATTCATGCAACTCCTGGTCGACCTGCTGAAGGGAGAGACTAACGACACATTTTTTAAATGTTTTATCGCTGGGTTCGGGATTAGCACCCACTTCTGTACGTTTTAGGAGCCCCTCTAATTCCTCTCACTACATCATTACCGTTTACACATAACTTCTCCATGCTTTGAGTTTATTGGGGTTTAGGTCAGATAATTAAAAGTCTTTTCAGTTCGTTCACCGATGGATTTTGTCATGTGAGATGATCCAGTCCATTAAAGATGGCAGCTGAGTAATAGGGTAATAAATGACTCAATCAGCTCAAGGCTCCATGAATCTTAATTTGTCTTCAACTTCTGTTTGTTGCTGCAGCTTGCCGGCCTGGCTTCTATAAGGCCCTGTCTGGGAACATGAAGTGTTCCAAGTGTCCCCCGCTCAGTTACACCAACCAGGAGGGGGCTGTTCACTGCAGCTGTGAGAAGAACTACTTTCGAGCAGAGGGAGATCCGGTTTCAATGGCCTGCACCCGTATGTATTCATCTCTGCACCATTATCATACACATACAAGTCAGTCAGGCTCATTGATGTTGGATTGTGTTTAGCGCAGCATTTCCACTTAGGTTAAGGGTATTAAACGTACAGTTAAAATTTAAAATTAAAGTGAATAAAACAGCTTTTATATTCACATTGACAGTATGTACAATTAAATATTATATTAGTGAGTGAAATGTACTCTAAAATGTGGTGCTTTTGCAGCTTGATGACAATAGACCAGGGGGTCCTATTGCATTTGATTAAGAAGAGTAAAAATAATCACACATAATAGGACAGAAAAAGGATCTCTTGTGATATCATATAAATCTCTTTTAAATTACCTTAAGCCTACGGTAGGTCTCTGTCCACCTTAAAAGTGCAGAGGTCAACAGATGGCGACCACGAATGATTTTGATTCAGTTGTAGATGCAGATCCCACTTAAGCCGACCCAGGTGAGGAAGCTCCCACCACCAAAATACCAAATATGTACCTTCATCATGAATTGTGGGGTGGGACAAGTTGGATTATGAAATGCAGTTTAGCTACACTATATTGCCAAAAGTATTCACTCACCCATCCAAATAATTGAATTCAGGTGTTCCAATCAGTTCCATGACCACGGGTGTATAAAACCAAGCACCTAGGCATGCAGACTGCTTCTATAAACATTTGTGAAAGAATGGGTTGCTCTCCGGAGCGCTGTGAATTCCAGCATGGTACCGTGATAGGATGCCGCCTGTGCAACAAGTCCAGTCGTGAAATTTCCTCACTACTAAATATTCCACAGTCAACTGTCAGTGGTATTATAACGAAATGGAAGGGATTGGGAATGACAGCAAACCAGCCACGAAGGGGTAGGCCACGTAAAATGACAGAGCGAGGTCAGCGGATGCTTCATGAAATGGGTTTCCATGGCCGAGTAGCTGCATCCAAGCCTTCCATCACCAAGCGCAATGCAAAGCATCGGATGTAGTGGTGTAAAGCACACCGCCACTGGACTCTAGAGCAGTGAAGACATGTTCTCTGAAGTGATGAATCACGCTTCTTTGTCTGGCAATCTGAATAGTGTAGTTGTATTCTGTAACACATTTAAATCCACAACCCCCAAATGATTATTTTTTTAGTTTTTCTTTTAATTTTATTTGATTTTTTTTTTTTTTTACTTTTGGTAATGCTAATGTAATGTTCATTTTATAGCTAAAAAGTAATTTTGTATCTGATCTTTAGTAAGAAATGCATACATAATGGAATCAGTCAGTATTATTAGTTTAGCATCCAACTATTCAATAAACAAAGCAGATCAGTAAGTTTTTTATTGTTCAATCATTCCCTTTCTGATATGGTTTGGATTACGGGGGGTGGGGTCTGACCCTTGTAATTAATCATTAAATTTCCCCACTCAAAAAAAATGTAATATCAACACTTCGGGGAGTTGTTAGTTAGCTAATAATATCACTGAATAATTCACACTCTGGTTTCTGAGATTTTAGTCACAGCTTCACCACTTAACTCATTCAGGCAGAGTGAGATTTTTAACTACTATTTTAAAGCTTCTTCTTAATTTGTACTGTAATTAATATTTTTTATTCATGTTTACATTTCGCATTGTACACGTCTTGTCATGAACTAGCCTATAAAGCATAATACGTTAACAGTTAGCTCATTCTGGCAGAATATAAAAATGCACATGGACGTTTTACAGGGAAAATAAATGTAGAAAAATAATAAATAAAAAATTTATGAATGTAGAATTAAACATCTGTACCTTTTAAACATTGCATTGAATGAAATATCAATACAAAACATCAGTGTTTGAAATTTAAATTGTATCAGAATGTCAGGTTCTAAGGTTTGCTATTTAAAAATGTTTACATTTGTACAATAATTTGTACTTTAGTGGGCTCTCATTTTTTTAATTTCCACTCTTTTTTACACACATCGTTTAATATTCTGACATTTAGGTCAAACATGAGCAATATCTGAAATAGAAATGTATTTATTTGCTTTTTAATGTATTAATTACTTTTGGAGGCACTATTTCTAGTTTTCTGTCACATAATTTGTATTTGTAAGAAGCTTTAAGGGGAAGAAGATTTTCATTTGATGATGATGTGAAAGCAGCAGTGCATTAGTGGCTACGTGCTCAACCAAAAACATGTTTTGCTGATGGCATTAAAAAGTTGGTACGACGATGGGAAAAATGCTGTATAGAAAAGTGATTTTGAAATTCCTAATAAATAGAGTTTTAAAAAGGTGCAGAAACTTTTTGAAGAACCCTCGTATTTATATATAATCGGTGAGAGCTTCAAGCATAGCCAAAAATCTGAATCATTTAGAGTTTTAATTTTCTTTTTATTATTGGTAGCTTCGTTTATTCTTAAGCAACTGTGTTTGTTTTGCTTACAAATCTTTATGTGATTACCCAGTGTCTATGTAAAGTTTCTTTACTAACTGGTTACTGAAGCTCCCTCCTAGCCAGTGACTACTTTTTTAAAATTACATTCATGCAACATCATGATATAGATGTGATTGGGGTAGGGGTGAATCCTCACCACATTTGTTATACTTAAGCTTAAAAAATGCCCAAAATTAGTTCAGGTTAATTTGATTGACAGTGTAGATATGAATACCAGCTTTCCCATACAAAGAACAATTAAGCTTTCCTACTTTCAACAATGGACAGCTGCAGCATCATTGGGATTTGATTTGAACTCTTAATTTTCCAATGTGTTTTATGGTGTTTGTTCTGGGATTGATGAATTTGTGTTGGCTCAGTCTGAAAAAGCTTTGTATCCTGATGACTTCCATCCAGCCAGACCACTAGGAACAGTTTTTTTAACCATCACTGCCAATGAGTCTCCCAGGGCTGCACCATGGAGGAAGCTAACCGCTTTTCTTTTATAGACAAGGATGCAGATGGTACACAGATGCACCCATGTATTCCTAAATGCATTATCCATAAATCATGACATTGATATCCGTGCTAATGTAGATCATATACAGCCGTACCAAGCGTGTTGAGTTCTGTGGCCAGTTGTAAAAGTGGATGTCTTTCGATACCTCCAATGAAAGACAGTGAGATGTTTAAAAACTCCAGCAGCGCTGCTGTGTCTTATCCACTCATACCAGCACAACACACACTAACACACCACCATCATGTCATTGTCACTGCAGTGCTAAGAATGATCCACCACCCAAATAATACCTACTCTGTAGTGGTCCTGTGGGGGGTCCTGACCATTGAAGAACAGCATGAAAGGGGGCTAACAAAGCATGCAGAGAAACAGATGGACTACAGTCAGTAATTGTAGAACTACAAAGTGCTTCTGTATGGTAAGTGGAGCTGATAAAATGGACAGTGAGTGTAGAAACAAGGAGGTGGTCATAATGTTATGCCTGATCGGTGTATGTTATTAATACGTATAGAGTCAGTTACATACCTTTACTAAACATTTATGCTGAATTATGTAAAGCCTTTGCAGCAAGGTCATGTGTCCATTCTTTTTCACATATATCAAAAGAGCAAAATTTTATGCTGGCATTTAGTATATAAAAATAGCTCTGTTTATTTCTGCCCGTGTCCTTTTTATGACCCCATAAAGCCTGTATTTTCAATCACATAAATTCTGAACTTGAGGATACGTTTGCTGTAGAAAGCAATGAATCTGGAATATTTATCAATAGCATGCAAACCGTTTACGACTCGCCAACACCACTCACACAGCAGTCGTGTCATTCACACCAAATTACAAGCCTGCGACGTGTCGGTGCCACAGTGTTTTGGTTGCACCGGTAATTCAAATCTATAGTGGTCCTAAATTCTGTATTCACACCTCTGTGAGCAGGAAGCTGAGCTGCTTGTCAGAATTGGTGTATGTGGACGTAATGAATGGCTATATTCCAGCATGCCTCACATCTTCCTGCTGGCAGCACAGTCAGTATTTTACAGTTAAATAGCACATTGTGATTTCTATTATAGGTCCAGATCAAAAGAGGCTGTGCTCTGGTAAAGAGGTTAACCCTGAGTAGAACTCCACTTTTCCTCTGATCTGAGAGGGTACACGATTGTTTATGGCTTTGCTTCTGTTTTATCTTTTACTTGTAAGTCATTGGAATGATTTATTAAATACAATTATGGTTGTATTTTTATATATTCATTATAAAGCCACATGTATTTAAACAACCCTTCTAATTAATAAGGTTGGGTGTTTTAGCCAGACCCTTTGCTAACAGGTTTATTAATTTATTAGTAAGAAATTAATTATACCGGATGCCTTGAGCTTTGTGGAAACATTTTTGCCCCATCCTGTTTCTGTGTAGCTGTGCCCCTGTGATCAAGGGAACTCCAGAGGCCTTTACAGAGCCATAAACTCTATTAAACACTTTGGAATGAATTCAAATGTAAATTGCGAAAAAAAGAAATGTCACATGTAACATTCATTCATTCATTGTCTGGGGCGGCACGGTGGCTAAGTGGGTAGCACTGTCGCCTCACAGCGAGAAGGTCCTGGGTTCGATCCCCAGGTGCATGTTCTCCCCGTGCTCCGGTTTCCTCCCACAGTCCAAAGACATGCAAGTGAGGTGAATTGGAGACACTAAATTGTCCAGGACTGTGTTTGATATAACCTTGTGAACTGATGAGTTTTGTGTAATGAGTAACTACCATTTCTGTCATGAATGTAACCAAAGTGTAAAACATGACGTTAAAATCCTAATAAACAAACATTTATTGTCTGTTTTACCACCGCTTCATCCTATTCGGGGTTGCAGTGGGTCCAATTCACTGGGCGAAAGGCAGGAAACACCCTGGACAGGTCATGAGTCCATCACAGGGAAATCAAACATACACACACACTAATATCTAGGTGGACTTTAGTATCTCGAATATCCGGGAAAACCAGAGCACCTGGAGGAAACCCACACAGACACGGGGAGGACGTGCAAACTCTACACAGAAAGGACCCAGATTGCTCCAACTGGGAATCAAACCCAGGATAGTGCTACCCACCAAGCCACTGTGCCGCCCTCATGTAACTTTTTGCATTTGTAAACTACCTGTAGTGCTTTTTAATGATTATTAGATTTCTTAGCAAAAAGTGCTTTATACACCGATCAGCCATAACATTAAAATCACCTCCTTGGTTCTACACTCACTGTCCATTTTAACAGCTCCACTTACCATATAGGCGCACTTTGTAGTTCTACAATTACTGACTGTAGTCCATCTGTTTCTCGACATACTTTTTTTAGCCTGCTTTCACCCTGTTATTTAATGGTCAGAACCACCACAGAGTAGGTATCATTTAGGTGGTGGATCATTCTCAGCACTGCAGTGACACTGACATGGTGGTGGTGTGTTAGTGTGTGTTGTTCTGGTATGAGTGGATCAGACCACAGGATCAAGAATTGAAGCCAAAAATATGGTGCTGGAATTATCCTAAGCATATTTGTGTGTAGCAGAGAGTTTCTTTAAGAGTATGTTATTACCTAACGCAGTATCAAATCCTCTCCTTGTTTATTATCTGAGACTTTTAGGAGATCTTAGTCAAAGTCAGGCAGACAACACGAGGCGCAACAGTGTGTAAATTCTTCACATTTAAATCAAACAACCAAACACTACTTTTATCTTGTAACATAATCCCCTTTTAACCTGCAGCACACTTACTCAGATCTTCAGAGCAAAGCCAGGAGCAATTTAGGCTTGTTTGAGGTCTGGATGGATTTGGTGTCATGCTCCTTGCCTTATCCTGAGATTTATTTTCAAATTGCTCTCGTGATTATACGGAAAGATTGGGTTGTCTGACTCAGTTTCTAAAGCTTTCGTGAGTCTGCTTTTGCAATCAGAGGAAATCTGACTACATGGGATTTATTTCCTCTTATTTTCTTTATTTTAGATACAAATCTTTAAAAACATACGTTCCCTGATGTAAAAGTGATTAAATACAGACAGGTAACAAATTTGAGTCATAGTAAGGGCACCTTAAAAACAGTTATTGTTTTTTCCCCACCATTTCCACCAGTATTCTTTGTTGAATTATTTTTTACTTACAGTTTTTACTCACATGCTTATTTTTCTACCAGGTCCTCCCTCTGCTCCTCGGAACGTGATCTCCATCATCAATGAGACATCGGTAATCCTGGACTGGAGCTGGCCAGAAGACACAGGTGGCCGGAAGGACGTGACATTTAATGTATTGTGCAAACGATGTTTCATTGGCTCCAAACAATGCGAGCCATGTAGAGGAGCTGTGCGTTTCCTGCCCCGTGCTACAGGCCTTACTAACACCACTGTGACCGTGGCTGACCTTTTGGCACATACCAACTACACCTTCGAGATTGAAGCACAAAACAGTGTTTCCTCTTTAGCTCATATGCTCAGGCAACATGCTACTGTCACCATAACTACAAACCAAGCAGGTAAGGATGTGTTTACAGTATCTGTAATTGTTTTGACTGCCTGGGGGAAAAAGGAGGGTATAGGCAGATAATAAACAATATGAATTCAATAATCTGTTAGCATCAGAAAATGAAGTTATGTGATGGTTATGTGATTGATGTTGTTATTTATAGTATAGATTTTTTTTGTATAAAATTGTATTGATTTTACCACAATTATACTGACAATAGCAGCTTAACAGAATAAAATAGGTGATGTTAAAACGTGAATGATGTACCATGCAGGTACATTATGGTGCATTCATTCATTCATTATCCAATTCAGGGTTGTGGTGGGTACAATTCACTGGAAGAAAACAACCTGGACAGGTCACCAGTCCATCTCAGGGCAAACACACACACACACACACATTCACCCACACAATCACACATGGGGCAATTTAGTATTTTCAGTTAACCCAATCGCATGTCTTTGGACTGTGGGAGGAAGCTGAAGCTCACACTGACCCACATTGACACAGGGTGAACATGCAAACCCCACACAGAAAGGACCTGCACAAGTCCACCTGGGATTCAAACCCAGGATCTTCTTGCTGTGAGGTGACAGTGCTACCCACTGACCCATTGTACTGCCCCTGATTGAACATATGACATGTAAATACTGTTAAGACACTGAGATAGAGACCAATCAGGTATGTGGTCATTGAGATTATTTAGTTTATTAATAGATTATTAATTGAATTATAATACTCTTTATTTAATAAAAAAACCACGTTTGTATCTGTTTTTGTAGTTCTTCAATTACTGACTGTAGTCCACCTGTTTCTTTGCATGCTTTGTTAGCCCCTTTTCATGCTGTTCTTCAGTGGTCAGAACCACCACAGAGTAGGTATTATTTAGGTGGTGGATCATTCTCAGCACTGCAGTGACAATGTCATGGTGGTGGTGTGTTAGTGTGTGTTGTGCTGGTATGAGTGAATCAGACACAGCAGCGCTGGAGTTTTTAAACACTGTCTCCACCCACTGTCCACTCTATTAGACACTTCTACCTAGTTGGTCCACCTTGTAGATGTAAAGTCTATTGCTGCTGTTTGAGTTGGTCATCTTTGAGACCTTCATCAGTGGTCACAGGACGCTGGATATATTTTTGGTTGGTGGACTATTCTCAGTCCAGCAGTGACTGTGAGGTGTTTAAAAACTCCAGCAGCACTCATACCAGATCCACTCATACCAGCACAATATACACTAACACAACACAACCATGGCAGTGTCACTGCAGTGCTGAGAATGATCCACCACCTAAATAATACCTGCTCTGTAGTGGTCCTGGGAAAGTCCTGACCATTGAAGAACAGCATGAAAGGGGCTAACAAAGCATGCAGAGAAACAGATGGACTACAGTCAGTAATTGTAGAACTACAAAGTGCTTCTGTATGGTAAGTGGAGCTGATAAAATGGACAGTGAGTGTAGAAACAAGGAGGTGGTTTTAATGTTATGGTTGATTGGTGTATATGATCATTTACGTGTGCATGTAAATATAAACTAACATACAGCCTCTGTCCCCTGTTTCAATAATTGGCTACAATATATTTCTAAATCCATTTCCATTATCTAGCAGTGATGTGCAACAACGCTAAAAATCACATTTACTGGGAAGAAAATGGGCATTTAATATCTCAGATTGCCCGTTTGATCCCCCCGTTCTGATCCGTCCGGTGCTATCTGAGCCGTTTGTGCACATATCTGTCTGCAGGAGCTGGAATCCGGTCTATCAGTCTGAAGGTCACAATTCCTCAGGTTACTATAAAGCCTAAATGCAGGACCATCTGCCTTTTATTTCACCAGGGTTTCCTCTGTGAAGATGAGCAGTTATGTTCCCGGGCCCTATGAGGCCCTGGCCTCTGGTCTGTCTTGTCAGTTCTGCCCTGTCTTTAAAGTGATCGGCACGGAACCTGGCGGATGATTTAGCACCAGCTTTAGGACTAAGCTTACAGACTAGAATTTGCCATCATAAAACAGGAGGTGGGAAGCTACTGTAGATCAAAGGCTAGGGATTGATAGTTTTGCACCCTTTTACCATGGGGAGCGGTTAAGTCTAAACCTTTAAACCTTATAAAAGCTGTACAGTCAGGAAGAGAAGACCGGAGATACGCTGAGCTGATCTTTATGCCGTATTTGTGCACTATCAACTACAGATAGTTGTGTGTTTTAAAAAATAATGATTATAATAATGAGGAAATGCTTGTGGCATGTGGTTTCATTATTATGACAAACTATAAAGCCAGCGCTATGATTACAGGCTTAATGTATCTCATTTTTCCTCATTAATCTCAGTTTGAACAAACACTGTATGACTAAGCTCTGCTCATTTAGATTTTATAATGTACTGGCGTCACAGTTTTGATGACATTTTCAAGTCAGAGCTGGTTTCAGTTGATGGTGCTGGGATTTTAGCTTTCCTTGTGTTGTCACAGCTGTTAGCTATTAAAATAGTGATTCCCAGGCACTACAGCTTTAATGGGAAAAAGCTTTAATTAGACAGTAATTTTGAGGATATGGTTTATATAAAGTGCTAGCTCAGTGTGCTCTCTAGCACGCTGTATGGACCTAAACCTAAGCCCGTATGCACACCAGACCATAAGCTAGTTGAAAAGCCCATTCCAAAATCATGGACATTAGAATAAATTTGCTTTGTCTTTGAGCCTAAAACAGCCTCCACTCATCTGGAAAGGCTTTTTAGAAGATTTTGGAGTGTTTCTGTGGAAGTTTTTGCCTATCAAGAATGTAGCGTGGCCTTATTTGTCATATATACATAAACTCAAGTACAGTACAACAATTTTTTAGGTATATTGTCAGAGCTAACAGGGTTAAAGGTAAAGCCTGGATTCAAACCCATAATGTCTTAATTAATATCCCAAAGCTCTACCCACTAGGCTACCACTGTCTCTATTGAGTCAAAAGTAAATTTGTAAATTGATGTAATGCACTGATGTTGGCTGAGAAGCCTAGCTTGAGGTCTGGCTCATCCATTTAAATTATACATAATTTATTATTTATAATTATTATAATGTATTTAATGCAGTAGTGGGTTTACTTCTGGTGAACTGATGGTGGGAGCTTTCTCACCCTGGTCTTCTTTATTGGGATCTGCAGATTGGAAGCTTTCGTAGTCGCTGTTCATTGACTTTTGCTCTTCTGTGGTGGGCAAATCAGCATTGAGTCTTTGAGTGTCAGTTCTCAAAGATCCAATGTAGGCTGTAGGCAGTGTAAAATAGATCTATATTACATCAAAATAAATCTCCTATATTCCAATAGCCTATTGATTTTCCTATTCCATCACGTGATTCTCTTTTTTTTTACTCTTAATTAAAAGCAACGGGACCCCCTGTAGGATCTCTGAGGCCCCCTAGGAGGCCTCAGCCCTCTGGTTGAGAACCAATGATTATAGCCACTCTTTATAATTGTGGCGCGGGGCAGACAAACACATACACACACCCATTCACCTATAGGGCAATTCAGTGTCTCCAATTAACCTGACTGCATGTTTTTGGACTGTGGGAGGAAACCGGAGCTCCTGGAGGAAACCCACATAGACATGGGGAGAACATGCAAACTCTGCACAAAAAGGACCCGAACCGGCCCACCTGGGGATTGAACCCAGGACCTTTTTGCTGTGAGGCAGTGCTATCCACCGAGCCACTGTGCCGCCCTAAACTAAGGCTGCAATACTGTACAAGATGAAAAGAGTAAATAACTTATGCAAAGTGGCAGGTAGCAGCAGATTATAAAGGTAATAATTATAAAGGTAATAAGCAGGTAATAATGGTGGTCTAATGGTCTAAAACTTTTTATCTGGGCATGCATTGGGCCCCCATTACCAATGTTAAATCTGCATTTTCCGGTAAGGCTTTGAGTTATTTCCCCAAATGTGAAGCATTGTGTAAGGAGCACAAGAAAGTTCTCTTTGTTGCTGAAATGTTCTTAAATTTTTATGTCTCTCCTCTTAGAATAAACAGTGAAATATAAACAAGGATTTAATTTGATCATTAAGCTTTTAGAGAGCCCCAAAAATCTGAGATCACAACCACTTTTACCGCATCTTACTCCCTCGACCTTAAAGAAATAGCGCAGCTACATTTACTGTCTTATAAAATGCAAATGTAAGCAGAAGATAGATGCGTAAATGGCCAATCCAATGCTCTAACACCACAGCTGCACTCTCTGTAAAAGAGCACATTTACGAGGGCTTGCAGGGATGTCAGTTCAGTCTATTCTATATAAACACAGTTAGCATGTGCGCCGCAGCCCCAGGGACACCTCACAGGGACGAGCTTGCCCTTTATGTTAGGACACTGCTCTCTCTTGGCCTCCATAGATTTTAAACTGCTTTGTGTTCTGCTGTTTTGACAGGGTGTCGTCAGACAAACCACGGCCTCCTGCTCATTCCTGCCAGCACAGGATGTAGGTTTTCAACAAAGCTGATGATAATAGAAGAGCTAGAGCTGAATGCGATGTCCTTTTTACAATGATTTAATCATGTTGGACTGTGGCTAATGGAAAGATTTAGCTGGACGGTATGGTGGGTTCTCTAAATAGAGTGTTGTACTGGTTGCCAGATCGTTTTCTTAGCTCTGCTGGGCCTGTTGGAGAGTCAGGGGAGCGGGGGAAAATGAAATAGAGGGTTCATGCGAGACTATCCATACTGAGAGTGTTACTCCAAAAGGCAGATTCTTCATGCCATGTGGAGCATATTTGGTGACATCTGCAGATTCTCAGTGCCAAGCTTGCATTTCACCAAGATCACTTACAAACTTTTATGTCTGGAGCAGTACAGTGATGGAGTATTCACAACACCTGTACATACCACTGACATACACTTTGGTTTTCATTTATTACTGCAGGGATATTCAAATCAAGCCCACATAAACATAGGTGAGCAACAGGGGGCACTAATTGCAGTATCAGGCTTAATTGCTATTCACTGGGACTGGCGGGGGGCGTGGAGGTGCAGAGGACTCGCAGTATCGATTCCTTAACTCGAACGCCTCTGTGCATCATTAAACGCTGTTTTGCTTCTGCCATTAGAGTAACTTTTAATGCCTTGTGTAATGCATTTTGTTGTGCATGCTGGGTTGCTCTAGGCACAACTTTCTTTTCTGGAATTGGTATTCGGTTTCTTTTTTCTATGCTTTTCATCTTTGCTTAGTGGGCATCCATTTCGCTGGACATTATGACAGTCACCCCACAGGGGTGAACACATGGCTATGTGCCTTTTCTGACGTTTGCTCGAGGCAGCTTAGGCATATGTCCCTGTGGGGCCAAAATCCTTCTTTTCTTTTCTGGGTGAGCTATTGGTTGTCATATCTCCTACTCCACTTATGCGCTTGTCTTTTTGTTCTATATGCTTTGGGGTGCAGATTAAGGTTTTTTTTTATTTCCATTATTTTGTAGTTTGTTTGTAGGTTGTTTTTGCCCGGAGGTTTGTTTTTGGCTGCAGTGCCGTTCTACCTTGGTTAGGTATCCTGCAACTGGGTTTATATCTTGCCACCTTGCAGGTATGGGATTTCTATCTGGCACCCCTGTAATAAGGTGTGTCCCCCTGTAAAGCATGCACTTCTAAAAATGCCATCTTTGCTATTTAGTGTGAAAAAGAAAAGACTTTTTGGTAAAATGCTGATCTATAAACACCATAACTTAAATGCTACAGTAGCTAGCTGGGCGGCACAGTGGCAAAGTGGGTAGCACTGTCGCCTCACAGCAAGAAGGTCCTGGGTTCGATCCCCAGGTGGGGCGGTCCGGGTCCTTTCTGTGTGGAATTTGCATGTTCTCCCCGTGTCTGCATGGGTTTACTCTGGGTGTTCCGGTTTCTTCCCACAGTCCAAAAACATGCAAGTGAGGTGAATTGGAGATACTAAATTGTCCAGGACTGTGTTTGATATAACCTTGTGAACTGATGAACCTTGTGTAATGAGTAACTACCATTTCTGTCATGAATGTAACCAAAGTGTAAAACATGACGTTAAAATCCTAATAAACAAACAAACAGTAGCTAGCTGATTTACACATATTCTAGCTTTGGTTCAGAGGGTTTAGATTAAACCCTGACCAGATATTTGTAGACTGTGATGGAAATAAACTGTACAATGTTGGTATATCTCACTGGCAAGTCGCATTCTAAATCACCTTATTTAGTACACTACATAGTGTGTGAAAGACATTATTGTAGCACCCTATGTGATGCATTTAAGCAGAAGGTAGAACACATTTTGGATTTCAGTACTGTATTGCTTGTTTGCAGCATTAAAGTAAACAAAAATGTACAGAGGTGGTCCTAGGTGAGTTTACATTTACATTTTTGGCATCTAGCAGATGCTTTTATCCAAAGCGACTTTTAGTACTGTGACTGTGACTGAAGGTTAAGGGCCTTGCTCAAGGGACTATAGTGGAAACTCGGCAGTGGTGGGGCTTAAACCAGCGACCTTTTCATTACTAGTCCTGTACCTTAACTACTAGGCTACAACTGTCTAGTGAGTCAATGGGTGTGTAAGTATCAGGTTTCTTACATTCTCCAACACATGGCAGTAGGTTAATTGCCTTGTCCACAATGTATTCCCACCTTATGGCCAAATTTTCTAGGAGAAACGCTAGACCCACTGTGACTCTGAACAGAGTTGTGTAAATAAAGGAATGATTGAATTAATATTAGTTCCAATATCTGCTACATTTTATTAGTGTTGCTCACTTGTGATCAGACTTTGGAATATCTGGTTCTCCTTAATACACATATTTTAGAAAACTCAGAAGGATGTACACTAGTCTGTACACTATAAATCTCGCCTACTATAAACTCTGGTCACTATAAAACTTGACTAATAGCTTATCAAAATGGAGTGTAGGAGTGCAGCAGAAACAGACTGTGTCCATCTGGATTCATTAACAATAAAAAAACTACCAAATGGAAAAGTGCGTTTCAGAACTGAGTAATCAAAGTCAAGAAAACCTTAAACATTTCAAAGAATAACATGTTTTTTCCTGTGGTCTAATAAAATTAAAACACGGGCCAGTCAGATGCCTTCATGGCTTCGGTGTTGCCTTGCAATTAGAAAGCAGTAAAACTGGAAGAAAGCAAGCGAGTGAGTCAGGCTGGAGCAGGGAAGGACAGAGCTCTGACTTGAATTATGATCACATATTGTGACCATGTGAATGCTGGAGCAGTGAGACACATCAGAGACCGATATTTGCACCACGTTGCTTTAAAAAATATGAGAGCTGACAAGCCTTTTTTTTGTAGCCTAAACTTGGACAGACAGTAGCATGTTTTCTGGTGACAAAACCATACTAACCATTCCCAGATGAAGAAAATCGTAAACAGATGCATCGTTACGCCTTTCTGAACTTTCAATGTGACCCCCATCAGAGAGACGTGAAGACGTGATCAGCCGATCAGAAACCAATTCACAGGACACAAAGAGCTGAATCAAAATGTTGCTCTGAACTGTGCATGTTCTGCGGTCACAGGCAGAGCAGAATAAGCTAATCCTCTTTTCGGCTCTTACCCCCCTCTAACCCAATCCCTTTTTGATTCTCTCTGCAGCTCCGTCCTCGGTCACAGTCATCAGGAAGGACAGAACCTCCCGAAACAGCATCTCACTATCATGGCTGGAGCCAGAGAGCCCCAATGGTATCATCCTGGACTATGAGGTCAAGTACTATGAAAAGGTGAGGGCAGTGTAAAAGCGTTTAAACTGAGCCTTTGCTTTTCATTGTGGCCTAAAAAAGCTTTTAATTTTTAAGGTCATTAAGGCTTCTGAAACACGACTCTTTAAATGTATAGTTGCAGTCAAAAATATTCAACCTCAATTACCTTAAAAGGTATTATGGTGATGTGTATAGAATTTAGTAAATATATACAAGAAGTTACATTTACATTTTCAGCATTTATCAGATGCCTTTATCCAGAGTGACTTACAGTACTGTGACAGTATATTGTCTAAGCAATTGAGGGTTAAGGGCCTTGCTCAAGGGCCCAACAGTGGCAACCTGGCAGTGGTGGGATTTGAACCAGCAAGCTTTTGATTACTAGTCCAGTACCTTAACCACTAGGCTACAACTGTCTTTGTAAACAGAGAGAAAAATATGATCTATATAAAATATCTTCAAAAAGTTTCCAAGCTTTAAGGGGAAGAAGATTTTCATGTGATGATGATGTGAAAGCAGTGGTGCATCAGTGATTACACACTCAAACTAAAACATTTTTTGCTGATGGCATTGAATAGTTGGTACAATGCTGGGAAAATGCATCGGAAGGTGACAGTGTTCAAAAGTGATGTCATTTGTCAGTCTGCTTTTTTTGTCAATACTGCAATATGTACAGGACATACAAAGGATTGAAATTACGTTACTCTCAGATCCATGGTGCAACAATAAACATTAAGTAAACACTAAACCTAAAATATATGAAAAATATAAATAATGAATAAAGACACTAAAACGCAAAATATATTTACACTGAGTCGTAAAATATGAAAAATATAGGTCCCGATATTAACAACTGAGACAGTAAAGTGACATAATGCAGATTTAAGATTGTGGGTATGACCAGTGCAATTATAAACAGTAGTGCAAATTGGATGAGCTTTTAGACAGGTTAAAGTAATGAGTGTGTAAACAGTTCCTGGGGATGTTAAAGTTTTAAAAGTGCAGAAACTTTTTGAAGAACCCTCGTATATTGATACATACAAGCAATTCTAATTTAAATAAAATAATATGACATAGTTTTAAGTTTAATGAAAGTCCATGTGCACTATTATTCAGCCTCCAGTATCAGTACTTGGTGGAACATTCTTTAGCCTCTGACTCCACTTGTGGAATCTTTCTCATTCATCATGCAAAAGCTTCCAGTTCTTTTTTTTTGGAAGGGGGTGGGTGAATATTTCCAATTGCAAGTGTGTACATACAGTATATACACATACACAAACCTGTCCAGAATTATAGTGCTGGAAACACAATGACCCTAATCAAGATAAAGCATTTATGGAAAATGAATACAATATTTTTGCAAATTTAAAATACCTGTCTGTGATTGACTCAGGTTTTCCCATTCTTAAAAATATTAATATGAAAATTCTTAAATTATTCTAAAATCTGCCTAATAATAAAAAATAAATAAATATGCAAAACAGAAAATGCTATTTTAAAACCAGATCTTACAAATTAATAATCTAAACAATTAACTTATTTAAAAAAATAATATACTTGTTAGACCTGTGATTGGTGGGCTTAGGTCCACTGCAATGCCAATTAGATTGAGAAAGTTAATAAAGCTGAATAAATAAAGCATAATATTGTATTTATTTATATAAAATAATTATTTATTATTTATAAAATAATTATATTTATTTTAAAATAATATAATTATAATAATATAATAAAATATCTAAATAATTCTATTTAAGTCAATCCTTTTAAGTGGTTCACTTAGCCTAGAGTGGTTTGTTTATTTTGTAACCTGTACTATATACTATATACTATAGCCTTGCAAGGGAATTTAGATCTTTCTCTTAAGGGAATTTCTTTAAATACCGACAAGTCGGCTTATTCCTTGTCAAATATGTAAGTTAAATAAATCTTGCGCTTTAAGTTAAAAATGAGTTTTAAACACCACCTGTTTGATTGAACCCATGTGAGCTAGAAGCCTTGGTTCTTTCATTTTCTAAAAGAATAAATCACAAGCTGAGCTCTCCCGTCAAAAGCTAGTTAAAGCAGCCTTTGCCCGTGTTTGCTCCGGCTGCCATGTGATTAATGAAGCGTACACGGATTCAGCCCTGATTAATTTAATATGCAGAAAACTAAGAAAAGCATTGTTGCCCCGTATCATTGTTGCCGCTGTGAGAGCTTCAATGGGTCAGCGTTCAAAGAAGCTCTTTCATGCTGTCAGGCACTGTGATACCTTCTACTCCTGCAACAAGTGGGTAATGTATCCCTCAGGGCGGCCAGGCTGCAGGAAGCAGGGCTCTGGGTTTGGCGCTTAATTGGACCCTGACATTGTTGGGGTCTTGCTAAACTGGCAGGAAATCTGAGGGTGTGAAAAAGCCCTGTCTGTGATGGCATTAAGCCAGAATTCTCCCACGGAAACTAGGCTGAGTAAACTACTTGACTGCAAAACCACACAGAAACCATTTTTTATATGTGAAAAATGAATTTTAATTGCAGACAGATGTCCAATAGCAGACAGTATGCCCAAAATCTGGGGTTGTATTGACAGCAAAATCTCTTACATTTGCAGCTTTTCCTTTAATTAGTGGTAAAACATATTTTGGTCAAAATCAGCGACAAGCTATTAAGTAATTAAATACTGTAGTGGATGTTATAGGGCACTCGTTTTTTGAGCGTGTGTGGAAACATGCGGACCTAATAAAACAGCAAAATGCTAAATAAGCTTATTAATTTGCATCTTTAATATTAATATTGTATCTTTTAAATTAATAAGAAAATGTATATAAATTTGGTATTTCTACCTGTATTTTAGCTAGAGTTCAAATACATGGAAAGGACAGCAGTTTGATTTATTCTGCTTTCTTCCTGTCTTTTTTTTCTTGAACCAATGTGGTAATTGCTTTTTATTTTTTATGTAGTCATTTTTCAAATATTTTTCCACAGATGTTTTCCATTTCCATTGGTTAGTGAAAATACATTACACATGCCTTGTGCCCTACCTACCAAGTGTAGTAATAATTATAAAATATACTAATTTACTCAGCCAACATTATAATGTAACACTTTAAGAGAAAAATAAATAAATATAGATTAAATACACATTTTTGCTGAATTCAGTACGTCTTCTACCTGCTCTGCTTAATAGCAGCACATTCTGCCAATCACTGGCAAAAAGCAGAGCTGGTGATGAGGAACGGTGCTGTGCTTTCTACGGACAGCTTTTGTAAAATGTCTTTCAGTGTGATCAGCCAGACTGAAAATCTTTGCCTGTGAAATGCTGTGGGTTGCCAATAATCTTCTTATTTGTAACCAAAGCCAGCTCATCTGGGGATCTGGTATCTACTATGTCATCTTTGACCCTGGGTTAAACAGTATCTTCCTTTTACAGTCAAATCTTTTGTGTTTTCTCATTGATTGTGTTATTTACACATGCTTCCAAAGGATTGTTTTCAAAAGCCTGGTTTGAGCTGTCCCAATCCTATACAACCAGGTCTGCCATGTGGAAACGGTCAGATTCCACTCATTGAACTGATGATGCCCTTGAGCCAGGATGGCAGAGGATAATAGAGTGCCTCCCACCCTTGCAAGAAATACAGAAAACACAACCACTGGGTGAGAAAGGGGCCCCAAATCTGTTTCCAGGGCTTAAAACTCACACTTACCACATCAACACCACCAATGCTATACAACTCATAAAAGAGTTTTTAATTTAATTTAATTACTTTTTGGAAAAGAAATTGCATGAATTGGATTAACAAGATTCAGCACATTGTTTGACTGTGTGTACAGTAAAATAAAAAATGTTGCTAAATAAGCTTCCTAAACAACATTACAGGTGCCGGTTAATTGAAATTATGCAACGTACATTAAGCACAACAGTCACAACAGTGCCGAATAACTCCAGTCATAATTAATCATGTAAATTGACATTCTGTATTTTTTTGTGTGAATGTTATTATTATTGTTTTTTACTATTATTATTATTATTATTTATTTTTTATTTCATTTATTTTTGTTTTTTATTTTTCATTATACTTTATAATTTATTTCATAAAATTTTGTTTTTTATTTTTCATTTTATTTCATAAAATTTTATTTTGCCCTGCCCTCTTAGTAAATCTGGAGGAGGCAGTAAATAACATCTTGCACATTTATTAAACATGTTAAAAAAAATTAAAACCACTCAGCAATAAATAATGTTAAGACACACATAAAATAAAGAGCAAATATTAAAAACAAAAGCTTGTAAAAGGTGCTCAGAAATACTTTAGTTTTTTATTGTAAATTGTACATATAGATTTTTTAATTTTATACATTTTTACTTCATTTTTACTACATTTTTGCTTCATCACAGTTTGCCAAGTGCTATTATTGAACACTGGGACCTTTTGCATGTTTCTGAAGGGGGAAATTGAACCAAAATACAAAAATCTGAACCTGCTAAACTCACTACAGATAGTGATTGTTGATGGGTATTTAGCCCAGTTTTTTAGAACCAAAGTTGATGTATGGCACCCACTCGACCAGCTTTGCCACTGTGCCACCCAGATATACAAGTTGCTAGAGGGAATGTACAGGGGTTGGACAAAATAACTGAAACACCTGTCATTTTAGTGTGGGAGGTTTCATGGCTAAATTGGACCAGTCTGGTGGCCAATCTTCATTAATTGCACATTGCACCAGTAAGAGCAGAGTGTGAAGGTTCAATTAGCAGGGTAAGAGCACAGTTTTGCTCAAAATATTGCAATGCACACAACATTATGGGTGACATACCAGAGTTCAAAAGAGGACAAACTGTTGGTGCACGTCTTGCTGGCGCATCTGTGACCAAGACAGCAAGTCTTTGTGATGTATCAAGAGCCACGGTATCCAGGGTAATGTCAGCATACCACCAAGAAGGACAAACCACATCCAACAGGATTAACTGTGGACGCAAGAGGAAGCTGTCTGAAAGGGATGTTCGGGTGCTAACCCGGATTGTATCCAAAAAACATAAAACCACGGCTGCCCAAATCAAGGCAGAATTAAATGTGCACCTCGACTCTCCTGTTTCCACCAGAACTGTCCGTCGGGAACTCCACAGGGTCAATATACACGGCCGGGCTGCTATAGCCAAACCTTTGGTCACTCGTGCCAATGCCAAACGTCGGTTTCAATGGTGCAAGGAGCGCAAATCTTGGGCTGTGGACAATGTGAAACATGTATTGTTCTCTGATGAGTCCACCTTTACTGTTTTCCCCACATCCGGGAGAGTTACGGTGTGGAGAAGCCCCAAAGAAGCGTACCACCCAGACTGTTGCATGCCCAGAGTGAAGCATGGGGGTGGATCAGTGATGGTTTGGGCTGCCATATCATGGCATTCCCTTGGCCCAATACTTGTGCTAGATGGGCGCGTCACTGCCAAGGACTACCGAACCATTCTGGAGGACCATGTGCATCCAATGGCGGTGCCGTGTATCAGGATGACAATGCACCAATACACACAGCAAGACTGGTGAAAGATTGGTTTGATGAACATGAAAGTGAAGTTGAACATCTCCCATGGCCTGCACAGTCACCAGATCTAAATATTATTGAGCCACTTTGGGGTGTTTTGGAGAAGCGAGTCAGGAAACGTTTTCCTCCACCAGCATCACGTAGTGACCTGGCTACTATCCTGCAAGAAGAATGGCTTAAAATCCCTCTGACCACTGTGCAGGACTTGTATATGTCATTTCCAAGACGAATTGACGCTGTATTGGCCGCAAAAGGAGGCCCTACACCATACTAATAAATTATTGTGGTCTAAAACCAGGTGTTTCAGTTATTTTGTCCAACCCCTGTATGTTTACATTCAGTAAGGAAGATGCGAACTTTGAATTAACATCATTATGATTTCTTTGGTACTAGCATACACTGTTTAATCAATTTTTTTTATTTGTGATGTTGACAAAACTTAAGTGAAAATGAACACAATGAATGCCTAGTTAGTTTAAATCACATGACTTGGATTGGAATTTTGTCGTAGGCCTTTGAAACTTTAACCTTATCTGTATGTAAAATGCTATGATGGCTCTGGATGTGTGTCTAATTATAAAGGCTCCAGCTAAACATTTAGTGTAACTTGAGAATTTAGAGTAATGAATGTAATGTAATAAAACTGCAGATCTCTCTGACAAAAATATGATTTTGCATGCAGTTTACATTTAAATTTTTTTTTGATAAGTTTAAAGAAGAATCCAAATCTGAGTTGACTGGTTTCAACTCTGAATGAATGCTTGAAGTCTATTTTCTATTGAATAAAAGCAGAATAAAATACATGAAAATATTAAATAAGTAACAAATAAACTAAAAACGTGTGCTGCAAAAGCTAAAAAACTGTTCTTTCTAGACTTTTTAGTCTCTCCTGGGCTTTTTATTGCACTAAATGTAAGCAAGGGTGGAGGAAATACACATTTGTGATTATGTTTCTGCTCTATCACGTTGATCTAGGACTGTATGAAACAAAGTTTGCTCCAATTTGGCAGTGTTTATTTTATCAAGCTTGTAGAGAAGGAATGCGCGTTGAAGTAAATTTTATATTTACACAATTTCTCTGAGGCAGTGTGTTCAGATTGGAGTGTTTAGATGGTCAGAGCAGAACATGACAAGCATATTAAATTTCACCAATAACCAACACACTGAAACTAGCAATTGCATGCCTTATCATGATGAGCGTCTGGAAGTGGCAGACAATCAGCCTGGACATATGGTAAGAATACTTCCAGCCGAAAGAGTTTAAACACACCTGTGTGTGATTTCCAGTGGATTGGGTGGTGTCATGAGTAGTGTACAGTGACAACCTGTGAAAAGATTTATGACTTAAATGAGGACACGGACAAAGCGATGCAGGGTATTGGTTTCATTTTCCCAGACTTTTAGAGTGAGTTTATTTTGAAGTGTCCTCTGAATCATAAAACCTCTTGCATTCCATTTACAGGTTAGGATTGTTTTTTTTTTAGATGTTTAAAATAAAAAGCCTGGAGAGGTCAAATGTGTCCTGCTTGTTAAGATGAGGGATTGGGAAGAGGTTGAATATCGGATCATGCTGTTTGGTTTAGTCTCAGACCTTTGTTAAGTAATGCTTTGTATGACTGTAGTCCACTCACTGCCAAAAAAATACACATATACTTACACATTGAAATACTTTTTAAAATACATTCTGGGTGCTCAGGTGGCGCAGCGGTAAAATACGCTAGCACGCCAGAGCTGAGATTTCGAACACATCGTTTCAAATCTCAGCTCTGCCATCTGGCAGGCTGGGCGCCTACATGAATAACGACTGGCTGTTGTTCATACAGGGTGGGAGCCGGATAGGGACCTCGTAACTGAAGAAACTACGACCTCTGCTGGCTGATTGATGGCGCCTGCATAAAGTTGAGGAATAAAGCTCCGTACACAAAGCTGATCCGCATATGAATTTGTCTCATGCAGGCGAAAAGATGCAGTCAACTGCACACATGTCGGAGGGGGCGTGTGTCAGTTGCGGTGCTCCTCAGTCAGCAGTGGAGGGTTGTATCAGTAGAGGGGAAGCGGCTAGATTAGGGATAGAAAACAGTATCAGAATTGTACTTTGAGCTGTGTGGCACTCACACTACCTGCTGTGCTGCCATGCTATCCATCAGTAAATCATTTTTGTTTGAAAGTTTGTGTATGTTTGGCATATTTTTGCTTGCTGGTAGTTAATGTCCTTTAGCATGGACGTTAATATAACTACAATTGTGACTGCAGTTGAGCTAGTTTTAAATCTAGCACAAAAAAAATACACAACATACACAAAAGTAAATTGGAATGCACTTGAAGGCTGATATAGTATAGTATATAAAGAAAACCCAAAACTTTGACCAGTTCTGCCATCCTACCAAGAAAAACCCACCAGCAAATGGATTAAAACTCCACACCACGTTCATTCCACTGGTCCAACTATACCTCATCAGAGGCACATCTGGAAACAATGGGTGGAAAGCAAAGACACCCAATAAATCCATTGTACCCTGGTGGAGAAAAATACTGCACCTTATAGATTTTTTTTTAAAAAGCCATAAAAATAAAGGTGGCAGTTTATCAAGTCTGGAACGTACCTGATTATGAACACATTTTGGGGCGACAGCGAAATTACCTAACATGGTGTTAACATCTCCACGTCCAGTAACTGCTGTTTTATGCAAAACTTGGCATACCACTCATGGCATATTTTGTTGATTTATAAAGTAAAAAGTACAATATTTTTATTATTATTTCTGTGTATTAACAAGATGTAGACATGTTAATGGTTTGCTGCAGAGGTTGTGCTTTTTGCTTTACACTTTAAAATTAACAAGGTGTGTAATCTGACCAGGGTGCTGAAACTTTTGCATGTAACTGTACATAGTCTGATAATTAGGGCTTCTGCCCTAATATGACTAGGTCAGCCTAACTTTTAGGAAAGAAGTATTTTAGTTTTGCTTAACTATCTTAACTATCTGCATCACTATCTTGGAGTTAACACGACTCTATTTCATTTTTTTTTGTTTACTGTAGCAGGAACAGGAGACCAGCTATACAATCCTGAGATCCAAGGGCACCAATGTGACTCTGAATGGACTGAAACCAGATACCAGATACCTCCTGCAGATTAGAGCCCGAACTGCTGCGGGATATGGTGGAACCAGTCGCAAGTTCGAATTTGAGACCAGTCCTGACTGTAAGCATACGCTTGATCTCCGGATCTGTCCCGCTATAAGAAATTGTACCAATTAGGCATTTAAATGGCTGTATTTAGAGCGTAGTTTTACAAACATAATAGGGAACAATACACCATACATTGTCATATTTCCTGTACAATATTTACCTCAGTGTTGAGGAGTAGCTCCAGAGTTAAATAATTTAAATAATTAAATAATATGTGGTGTTCGCAATATATTACAATAAGAGTTGTGTATAATGTAATGTAAATTTAGCACAAAAACCTGTAGAGCCTAGTAAATCTAATAATCAAGTGACATACCAGTTCTATTAATTTTCAGTGATAGAAATATATATTCATAATATATACACACTGATCAGCCATAACATTAAAACCACCTCCTTGTTTCTACACTCACTGTCCATTTTATCAGCTCCACTTACCATATAGAAGCACTTTGTAGTTCTACAATTACTGACTGTAGTCCATCTGTTTCTCTGCATGCTTTGTTAGCCCCCTCTCATGCTGCTCTTCAATGGTCAGGACCCCCACAGGACCACTACAGAGTAGGTATTATTTGGGTGGTGGATCATTCTCAGCACTGCAGTGACACTGACATGGTGGTGGTGTGTTAGTGTGTGTTGTGCTGGTATGAGTGGATCAGACACAGCAGCGCTGCTGGAGTTTTTAAATACCGTGTCCACTCACTGTCCACTCTATTAGACACCCCTACCTAGTTGGTCCACCTTGTAGATGTGAAGTCAGAGACGATCGCTCATCTATTGCTACTGTTCGAGTTGGTCATCTTCTAGACCTTCATCAGTGGTTACAGGACGCTGCCCACTGTTGTTGGCTGGATATATTTTTGGTTGGTAGACTATTCTCAGTCCAGCAGTGACAGTGAGGTGTTTAAATACTCCATCAGCGCTGCTGTGTCTGATCCACTCATACCAGCACTAAACACACTAACACACCACCACCATGTCAGTGTCACTGCAGTGCTGAGAATGATAGAGAATATATGCTCTGTGGTGGTCCTGGGAGAGTCCTGACCATTGAAGAACAGCATGAAAGGGGGCTAACAAAGCATACAGATGGAGTACAGTCAGTAATTGTAGAACTACAAAGTGCTTCTATATGATAAGTGGAGCCGATAAAATGGACAGTGAGTGTAGAAACAAGAAGGTGGTTTTAATGTTATGGCTGATGACTTTTTATACTTTTTACACTATTTAATCATATAAATTGCACTCAGTTCTACAACAGTATTTCATTCTTAATAAATATATCCCATAACTTGCCTGTAAAATGAGATCTGAGAAAGTGTAGAAAGTTAAGGTTTCCATTTTATTTGCTTGCCCTGTCATCCAGAAGTGGCTAGATTTATTTATTTTGCCAGGAATATTATCTGGGTAGAAAACGGCAAGTTTAATTTGTGGACAAAATGAGATTAAAAACAACCTCATGGCCTGAGAGCTCTACAGAGGAAAAACTGGTAACCTTACAGGTGTAAACATCAGGCAGATCATTTTCATAATCTCAATAAGATTATAGGCTTGCAATCTGTGAGGTGCACAATTTGAGCCTTGTCCACGCTGATGATCTGTTGATGTACATTGACATAGAATGTACATAGAATTCTGCACCCTCGGTCAAATTAAATCAAATTAAGGTTAAAGGTTAAAAGAAATCACAGGTGCAATTTAAGGGTAATTTTCTTTCAAGACTGAAGAGCCTTAATCTGCTGCTCCTTTTGTAACTCTTCATACGCTTGTAATGTGTATTCCATTTCCCCAGACTTGGCCATGTCCTTACCAATGACAGGAAGGTCTCATCAATATTACAGTAAATCATCTGCACTTAGACCAGCGTGTACATTTGATTCACGGTATATTCGATTTTCAGAGCAGAACCACTCCTTTCTCTGTGCCGACTTACTAATGAAACATTTATAGGAAATCAATGCACATTCAGAAAATGATATAGTGCAGGGCAACAGGCATTTTCTTCTCTTTACGTTACTAAACTGGCCATGCCTCCAGAGCTTCACATGCATAGCAAATATAAAATGTGAAATAATGGCATAATTCCTCTGAGATGATAGTTCCCATTATTCATCTGTTAATCTGGGCAGAAAGTGCTCCACATTTGGGGTTTAAAGAATCAGTCACCAGAGCTTTTTTCCTTATTAGTTCACACTCTGGAGGTTTTCCAAGAGTCATGGCTTATTTAAAGAAATTATTGCATCTCTGTAGTCAATATCTTGTGATAATTATGTAAAATGATCATCATCTTTAGGGGAAAAGATAAATGGAGTGATAAATTATGGTTAAAAAATCTCTTTTATATTCATTTATTCATTCATTGTGTGTTTTACCACCGCTTTATTCTGGTTGGGGTTGCGGTGGATCAGATTCACTGGGCAAAAGGCAGGAAACACACACACATTCACACATACACACACACACCTTTACACTTAGGGCAATTAATATATATATTTTTTATTTTGCCTTTATTATGTTTGTTGTAACAGCAGTAGTTGTCCACCTGTTGCTTAGAAGATTAAAACCACAATTTTATTAATGCACAATTTGGAAACACCTGCTGATATTAGGCTAAATTTTGTTCCCCTTTATTATTAATGTCAAAGTTAATGATTAGTCTTTTTAAATGGAAAAAATGGACCTCAGAGACTTAAAATGAATCCATAACAAAATCAGAATTAAAGTCATGTTTTTTTGTTAATGAGAATGTTAAGAATCTCTATGTTGCAGGACTCCTTAAGTCTTTACAAACTACCTCCCAAAATGTGTTAAAATTCTTGTTCTCTTTAATATATGCTGATCTAATTCTTAGTCTTTGTTCTTTCCAGCTTTCTCAATATCCAGTGAGAACAGTCAGGTAGTACTAATAGCCATCGCTTGCGCTGTGGCCATCATCCTCCTCACCATTGTGCTCTACATTGTGATTAGCAGGTAGGTCTTTCACACAGACATATGTTTACATAAGCTTACACATAACCATTGTGAACGTGTCATTTTTTCCTCCTTTTTACACCACCACACCATATCTGCTAGATGAAGAAGTACATGGTGAAGATCCTGCTATACCCTTTGCGTGCCAACTTTTTTTTATATAGTTTTGGATAACTTACTTGGCAAAAGTTCTATTATTTTTTCTGCCCTTGCTTTACTTGATCTAAAAGAGCACTGCGCCAACCAGAGTGTTATGTAAGACAGCGGGGATGGTGTTGGCAAACAGCACTGTAGAAAGATGGCATAAATATCTGACTCACCATAATACCCTAAATACTGTTCGGCATCATAGCTAAACATTCAGGTTCTGCCTGGCTCAGATTTTTGTCTGTTAAGTTGTATGTTCTCTAGCTCACCAGCACTGGAATTTTTAACTCTCAGAGTTTGAATCTCAACTCTGCTACTGGTCATCTGAGCACAGGCACAACTGGAAGTGCCTGCAGCAGACTAAATTGGCCACTAGTCTGCTGGGTGGGAAATAGCGAACTTAAAAAGGAAGGGGGGATGGGATCTTATACACCTTATACACTAAGGACTACTAGGGTTATTAGCCCGTGGTGTCTATACAGAAGTGGAGGAATGTGGAGATCAGTGCGTGACTCTCCAGGTGCGAGACTGGCCTCATGTGCGAATCCACCGAAGTATAGGTGAATAAGAAGGTGTTGGTGGATTGTGCATGTGTCGGAGGGAGCGTGTGTCAGGCAAATATACCCTCCTCTGATGCGATTAGGGTCCCCAATTTGGCTATAAAAAAAAAGAGAAAATGCATAAATATAAATATAAATAGTATAAATCTCACTGAAATGTTATTAATGTGTTATTAATGATTAAGTTTCATCACTTTGATTAACAGGTGTTGTTGTGGCTATAGCAAATCTAAACATCCAGACAAGAAGCGACTTCACTTTGGCAATGGCCACTGTAAGTACAATGTCTTTATTTTCTGTACCTGGAACCTTGTTTAGAAAGGTTGTTTGCACTAGTAAAGTAAGCTCTCTAGATCAGTGGTCCCCAACCACCGGGCCACGGACCAGTACCTGTCCATGGGCTATTTATTACCGGCCACACAGAAAGAATGAATAATTAGAGATTGCTAGAAAAGCAGTTTTCACCGTTTCTATTTCAGGTGTTATTGTCACCCCTAGGTGGGAGCAGCGGCTTGTTGCAGCGAAAAAAGCTTTTACATAATTTGTGAGCAATATTATTAAATCCTCCCTTCCCCGCCGGTCCGTGAAATGATATCTTATATGAAACCGGTCCGTGGTGCAAAAAAGGTTGGGAAACGCTGCTCTAGATACGAACCAGTTCCAAAGCGGTGGGTTTTTTATCGTTTTTTAAAGACAGCGAGAGACTCAGAAGTACGGACAGACAAGGGAAGTTTGTTCCACCATTTGTGCAAGTTTTTAATTTTTTAATTTAGTTTTTTAAGTTTTTAAGTTTGCACTTATTTAAATATTTAAATATTTTTAATATATTGCACATGCACATCCGCACTTTTGAAAGTTCACAGGTTGAAGGTTTAATTCTAGAGGACTTACTTCATTGCGGTAGCCAATACTTTCAATTCAAATTTTACACTTGCTTAATTGTTCAACACATCACAGTTTTGGTTATCAATATTTGTCCACCTCGGCCGCTCAGGTGGCGCAGCGGTAAAAGACACGCGCTGCAACCAGAGCTGGATTTCGAAGGAGCGTTGTTTCGAATCCAGCTCTGCCTTCACGGTCGAGGCTGGGCGGCTATGGACAACGATTGGCCTGTTGTCCGGGTGGGGGGCGGGACTTGAGACCGTAGGGGATGCTCTCTCTGGAACGGGGCGGTTGCGCCCTCTGCTGGCTGGTTGGTGGCGCCTGTATGGAGACGGAAGGGGGTGTGGCGGAGTGTGTGATCCTCCGTGCACAGTACTCTGCCACGCTACACTCGTCAAGTGTGGGTGATAAGACGGTCGATTGGCTGTGCACGTTTCGGAGGAGGCGTGGAACGGCCTCGTCAGCCCCAATCAGGAGCAGGAATCCGCACTAATGAGAGGATGATAGATGGGATGAAATTGGACGTGCTAAATTTATATTTAAAAAAAAAAAAAAAAAAAAAATATTTGTCCACCTCTTCTTTTGTGTTCAGTGCGTCTGCCTGGAATCAGGACTTACGTGGACCCCCACACTTACGAAGACCCAAGTCAAGCGGTCCATGAATTTGCCAAGGAGTTAGATGCGTCTTGCATCGCGATCGACAAAGTAGTGGGTGCAGGTATGCAGAGTCATCCCTCCACCTCCAAACTGTAATGCACCGTTACCTGCAAGAGCACAGGACACATTTGTAACAGATGTAGCAGGTGATGTAAATGAGAATCATTTAGCACCTCAGCTGGAAGTGAGCGTTTTTGATTGTGAGCGGTGAAATGGCGAGCGCGTCCCTCCCAGTGCTCATCTTCATTGCCTCACTGCCTTTAATAGAGTGCCTGCTGATGGGGCTCAGGAGTGTGGGTAAGTGGAGCGAACCTCCAGCTGGGATATTATTTTTCACCCCCCCCCGTAGCTTGTTCTCTCCCAGGCACTCTGTGTTCTTGATGTCTTAAACACTAGAGCACAAATCAAGATAATGCCTCATGATTTATTGCTGCACAGGCTAATGTAAGAGAACCCAGCAAATAAAGGAACAAAACTCTGTAGACTTTCTCTACAGACGTTATATAGACAATAAAATTTATATGAGATATTTAATTTCCTTGTACTTTTGTACTTCTGAACTTTTAACAAGAAGGTACATATCCTTCTTCCACAACTGCATTTTTGAACTTATATTCTACTGTATATGTATATATTTTTTAGTTTGTTAAAATTGTATAAAAGAATGGTTTATGGATTGATTGTATGCACAAAATAATGCCCCAAATTTGTAAAAAAAAAATAATAATAATGAAAAAAAATTAAATCAAGGTCAAACAACTAATTATACAATACGTAATTACAATTACAATTTGAATTATAATTACACATATGTACCAAATTCTCCATTATAAATAGACATTAAATGTATCCAGATCCATTATGGCATCTTATTCTTGCCACCAAATAAAAAATGAATCAGTTTGGTCATACCCAGTAATCATACAATAAATTCACAGCATTAAAATAAACAATATCTAAAATTCATTAACATAGCAGCAATTTTTTGACCAATATCAGACAGATACAGGCACTTAAAATTGATATGTTGCCTCCCCTAATCTATTTTACTTTTACTGCATGTTTGCAGGTGAATTCGGAGAGGTGTGCAGCGGTCGTCTGAAATTGCCTTCTAAAAAGGAGATCGGTGTGGCCATTAAGACACTGAAAGCCGGATATACAGAGACGCAGAGGCGAGATTTCCTAAGTGAGGCCAGCATAATGGGACAATTCGACCACCCAAACATTATTAGACTGGAAGGCGTGGTCACACGCAGTAAGTACCTCTGAACACATTTCACTGTTTGGTACGGATGCTAAACCCTGTGTTAGCTTAGTGGTAGTCAATAACTTTTACTAAGCCTAAGGGCAAAGCTTAAATGTGTATGCGGTTGCCTTAGTGCATTCTACATTAAAATACTTCAAAAATGTATTATCGGTTTTGGTTTTTTAGCAACTGGCTCCTGTCTGATGGCCTCCTGTTAAAGAAAAACAACCATGTTTTCCTTTTGTTAAGACTAAAAACACTGTATAATGCCAGAGCTTTAAAAACTTCTAGGATTTACAGTGCTACAGGAAATAGGAGACACGTGGTTTATCAGTGCAAAGGCAGCCTGAAACGTGGAAAAAATACCAGTATACTAGTACAGTATTTCTAAAACCACCACCAAATGTTATATTTCTTTTTCTTTTATATTTTGTTTTCATTTCATATTAGTACATTCAGTAAAGAGAGTTTTATGTATGTGTGTTTTATATTTTTTGACAACTGCATTGACTGCTTTGAGTTGATGGTGGAGTACATTTTAGTGTCTTTAATATGTACAGGTATGTAAAGGTCAGTTACGGTTAAGGACATGGCAAACCATTCATAGACCTTTAAAAGAGCTAACAGATGTGTTTTTACAGTTTAGGTTTTTGTGTCAAATGGAAAAAATTATATAGTCCTGTAGATAGGCTATACAGTGTATCACAAAAGTGAGTACACCCCTCACATTTCTGCAGATATTTAAGTATATCTTTTCATGGGACAACACTGACAAAATGACACTTTGACACAATGAAAAGTAGTCTGTGTGCAGCTTATATAACAGTGTAAATTTATTCTTCCCTCAAAATAACTCAATATACAGCCATTAATGTCTAAACCACCGGCAACAAAAGTGAGTACACCCCTAAGAGACTACACCCCTAAATGTCCAAATTGAGCACTGCTTGTCATTTTCCCTCCAAAATGTCATGTGACTCGTTAGTGTTACTAGGTCTCAGGTGTGCATAGGGAGCAGGTGTGTTCAATTTAGTAGTACAGCTCTCACACTCTCTCATACTGGTCACTGAAAGTTCCAACATGGCACCTCATGGCAAAGAACTCTCTGAGGATCTTAAAAGACGAATTGTTGCGCTACATGAAGATGGCCAAGGCTACAAGAAGATTGCCAACACCCTGAAACTGAGCTGCAGCACAGTGGCCAAGATCATCCAGCGTTTTAAAAGAGCAGGGTCCACTCAGAACAGACCTCGCGTTGGTCGTCCAAAGAAGCTGAGTGCACGTGCTCAGCGTCACATCCAACTGCTGTCTTTGAAAGATAGGCGCAGGAGTGCTGTCAGCATTGCTGCAGAGATTGAAAAGGTGGGGGGTCAGCCTGTCAGTGCTCAGACCATACGCCGCACACTACATCAAATTGGTCTGATTGGCTGTCACCCCAGAAGGAAGCCTCTTCTGAAGTCTCTACACAAGAAAGCCCGCAAACAGTTTGCTGAAGACATGTCAACAAAGGACATGGATTACTGGAACCATGTCCTATGGTCTGATGAGACCAAGATTAATTTGTTTGGTTCAGATGGTCTCAAGCATGTGTGGCGGCAATCAGATGAGGAGTACAAAGATAAGTGTGTCATGCCTACAGTCAAGCATGGTGGTGGGAATGCCATGGTCTGGGGCTGCATGAGTGCAGCAGGTGTTGGGCAGTTACATTTCATTGAGGGACACATGAACTCCAATATGTACTGTGAAATACTGAAGCAGAGCATGATCCCCTCCCTCCGGAAACTGGGTCGCAGGGCAGTGTTCCAGCATGATAATGACCCAAAACACACCTCTAAGACGACCACTGCTTTATTGAAGAGGCTGAGGGTAAAGGTGATGGACTGGCCAAGCATGTCTCCAGACCTAAACCCAATAGAACATCTTTGGGGCATCCTCAAGTGGAAGGTGGAGGAGCGCAAAGTCTCGAATATCCGCCAGCTCCGTGATGTCGTCATGGAGGAGTGAAAAAGCATTCCAGTGGCAACCTGTGAAGCTCTGGTAAACTCCATGCCCAGGAGAGTTAAGGCAGTTCTGGGAAATAATGGTGGCCACACAAAATATTGACACTTCAGGAACTTTCACTAAGGGGTGTACTCACTTTTGTTGCCGGTGGTTTAGACATTAATGGCTGTATATTGAGTTATTTTGAGGGAAGAATAAATTTACACTGTTATATAAGCTGCACACAGACTACTTTTCATTGTGTCAAAGTGTCATTTTGTCAGTGTTGTCCCATGAAAAGATATACTTAAATATCTGCAGAAATGTGAGGGGTGTACTCACTTTTGTGATACACTGTATATATATATATATATATACAGTATAGTATATAACCTTGTGGGTAGAGCTTTGGGCTTGGTTGAGAGTTCGAGTCCCAGTTCTGCCATGCAGCCACTGTTGGGCCCTTGAGCAAGGCCCTTAACCCTCTCTGCTCCAGGGGGGCTGTACAATGGCAGACCCTGCACTCTGACCCCAGCCTCCAAAAAACAAGCTGGGATACATGAAGAAAGAATTTCATTGTACTGTCCATCTGTATATGTATAAATAACAAATAAATTATTATATCATTTTTGTATCTAAGAATTTAGAAATCCCTTTAATTAAATTGATGCTAACCATATATTGTTTTTGCTTGTTAAATATCCTTCCTGTGTTTAAAATTATGTTTGCATAGCTGGTGATGTGACATGATTTACTAAGTCAGCCCTGTTAATTCACAATAACCTAGAGTCTTTCACACCCCATTTAACCTTGTGTATTTGGCCTACCATTTGGCAAAATATTTCAGCAAGTACGATTGGCATTTTCCAGAGCCGGACAGGCTGAAATTCTAATTACTAGCTCACAGCAAGGCAGATTAAAGAGTTCCTATTAATACTAGTATTATTGTTGTATGGTGGCTGAGGTATTGATGGTCTGCCTGATTGTAGTTCAGTATAATGTCAGTGAGTTTAATATTATTCACGACTGGTTGTAAGAATAGCCTTCATGTTTGGATAAAGTGGCACAGCACTGTCTTTTTTATGTAACAGTTTAGACTATTAGTGTAACAGTTTAGACTGTTACTCGATAAAATAAACTATACAATGTAAGCAGCTCCTGCTTAGATAGCAAGAGACTTTTGATTTAACATTTTTAATTTGTCACAGTTTGGTCCACTTTGCTGGGACTATATTCTAAACATCTCAGATTTATCTTGAGTGGTATGTAACACAGTAGTTTAAGTGCCACACAGATAAACGGTACCAAATCCCATTGCCTGTTAGTGTTAGTGTACTCATGTCAAGCTAAAAATATTCAACTACGCTAGTGTGCTGGTCTAATGAGAGTGTATGTGATGAACTGTAATAGACCTGTCTAGGTTGTATACATGCATACCTATACTGTCCTACCCCAAGTGTTCCTGGGATAGGCTCTGGACCCTCCATAGTGAATAAAAGAAAAATGTTAGGTTGTAGATATTGTTCATGCCTCATAAATCCAGGCTTTTGGGATTAATTCCAGTTCCAGTTACTGGCTGTGTGGACATTAGTATGTCTCCCCAGTGTTCATGTGGGTTTTCTCTAAGCACTTCAGTTTCCTCACACTTACCAAAACCATGCTGGTAGGTGGACTGGCTACAATAAATTGTCTCTGGAATAAATGTCAGTAAATAAGTGAGTAAGTGATGCCATGTGATGGACTATTGACCTGTCCAGGGTGTTCTAAACAAGATAAAGCAGAATATATAAATTAATACAGATTAATTTCCTGGGTCTTTTACAGTCAGCTGTGTGATATTCACATATTCTTTTGGAAAGTGTGCAAATATAAAGCAACTTTTAAATATTCATCATGTACTTATCAATCTGTTTAGCCAGCTAAGCCAGATTTTATTTTGTACTTGAACCTATGTGCTTCTATAGGGGCTGTAATAAGGCGCATTTGATAAAAGCAGTAATTTATGGCTAGCGAGGAAGATGAATAAAGCTGTCAGGTAGTGACAGCTGACCTTGTGGGACCTCTAAATCTGTCCAGAGGCTCGTTTTATCCTGCAGGAAGCGTTCTTGAACCCAAGGCCTGAGACTGACCCCACCGTATCAGGAGTGTCATGTGAAGGAGTGCACCCAAGCACTCGGAGCTTTGTTGTCTGGGGAGCTCAGATATGGTGTCTTGTACGTAATGAAAGCCCCAGGGCTGGTCCAGTTTGTTGCCTTTGTACACTGCATTTGCTCCTCAAACTTGTAAAACCGTCATCTGTTAAACTGGGGCTTTTTTATAATATCCATATGCATTCAAGGTGAAAGCAGTAAATTTAATTCTAACTGAAAGCGTAACTGAAGGTTATGACTGCATGTATATTTAGAAAAAGGTCATATAGATGGCTAAGAAAATAAAGAATAAAAAAATAACAAAAAAGTAGAGTAGAATGCTGTGCCACTACACGTAATGGACACTATACTGAAAAGATATAATACAATTCTTTTAATACACATTCCCTCAGCTTGTGTTTTAATTATGATTGTGGAAACATTTGGTCCAAAATCTTACTGTGTTTGAGTTAGGATCAGGTAAATGCAAAGCCTTTACCATATAATTCAAATGATTATCATACAGTGACCTCTCATTAGGATAATAAAAATAAGGTTAATCAAGGGCAAATAATAATAATAATAAGTTAGATTTATATATTTATATTGAGACAACAGGTATGTTTTATGTTGAGTTTTAAAGAATGAAAGTGAGGAGATTGTGGTAAAGAGTTCAATAGTTTAGGGGCCATGATACTGAAAGATCTGCCCCTGCCGAGACCAGTCTATAGTTATGGAGGACCAGCATCAGAGGACCTGGGTGTACAGGCAAGGCAGTATAAGTGTATAAGTTCTGCTAAATAAGGGGGTGATGATGGCAGTTGTTACTTGGGATAGTAACTGTTTTCCAAGTAACACAATGGAATTCCTATATACAAAAAGTCCTCTAGATACGAACCAGTTCCGTTTTGAGAGTGGGTTCGCATGTGTAAACAGTTCACAAGTCCAGCAAAGTTAGCCGAAGCATCCAGCTTATGAGCCTCCAACACCTGTCTAGATTACCGCCAGTGAGCTAGGCTGTATCAAGTCGTACAGCTATTTGTACATGATAAAATACATATAAAACTTAACAAAAATGCTACTTCTAATTAAAAAAATAGATATCTTACCCTATACAACGTAGAACAGCTGGCATACGGAGGCAGACTTTGAATGGCGAGCCAGGTCAACATCCTTTGTGCCTTGTTCCACTCTTTCTATTATTTTAATTTCCATTGTTATTGCTTATCACTTCTTAGCATTACAAGCGAGATTATTCCTATTTTTATGCTTAATACCAGGCATCATGGGTTTAAAATAGTGCAATATTAAAAAGGAGGTAACAACCACTTGTTCAAAGCCTGCATGTGACTGAGACCGACTAAAAAATAACAAAGCTCTGCTTACTACCAAGCGCCAGAGATGCTAAATAACCTAAAGCCAGTTAATTTTTTTAATTTTGCACTTATTTAAATATTTTCATAGATTGCTAATGCATGTTTGCATCTTTAAAAGTTAATTATTTGAAGTTTTGCATTTAGAGGACTTACTGTATACATGTACAGTACAATGTACAGTACAATGGAATTGTACAGTACAATGAAATTCAAACCCACAACCTTTTAGCTGGTAACCCACAGCTCTACCCACTAGGCCACCACTATCCCTAAAAGTCACTGCCATCCACTTATGTATTGTGGATGGATGCATTGTTATCCTGAAAGAGACCAGACCTCTATCATCAGGATTTAATTGTTCTAACATACTGATCAGTCAGAATAACTTTGCTGTCACCCCTTACTGGATATGTGAACCTTCAATATGCAGCAAAATGCTCCTGTTAGCATAACAGAGCTGCTGAATCTCTCACTTCAGTGTTTTATATGATGATGTTGAACTCACCTTACCGTATCACTTTTTCCACATCTTCTTTTTTAGCCATTCTAATAAAAAATCAGAGTCAACTAACCTCGGTCTGCATTTTTATGCATTATTTGGAGCATAGTAGGATATTAATTGCATTTTTTATGCAGTAAAAGTCAGGAAGTATCTGCATTAGTAATGTTTCATATTCCTGTGAGTTCCCCTATAAATGTGAGTGTACTTATACACCGATTAGGCATAACATTATGACCACCTCCTTGTTTCTACACTCACCGTCCATTTTATCAGCTCCACTTACCATATAGAAGCACTTTGAAGTTCTACAATTACTGACTGTAGTCCATCTGTTTCTCTGCATACTTTTTTAGCCTGCTTTCACCCTGTTCTTTAATGGTCAGGACCCCCACAGGACCACTACAGAGTAGGTATTACTTAGGTGGTGGATCATTCTCAGCACTGCAGTGACAATGGTGGTGATTTGTTAGTGTGTGTTGTGCTGGTATGAGTGGATAAGACACAGCAGCACTGATGGAGTTTTTGAACACCTCACTGTCACTGCTGTCACAGCGCCCTGTGGGCAGCATCCTGTGACCACTGATGAAGATCTAGAAGATGACCAACTCAAACAGCAGCGATCGTCTCTGACTTTACATGTACAAGATCGACCAACTAGGTAGGAGTGCCTAATAGAGTGGACAGTGAGTGGACACGGTATTTAAAAACTCCAGCAGCGCTGCTGTGTCTGATCCACTCATACCAGCACAACACACACTAACACACCACCACCATGTCATTGTCACTGCAGTGCTGGGAATGACCCACCACCTAAATAATACCTGCTTAGTGGTGGTCCTGTGGGGGTCCTGACCATTGAAGAACAGGGTGAAGGCAGGCTAAAAAAGTATATTGAGAAACAGATGGACTACAGTCAGTAATTTCAGAACTACAAAGTGCTTCTATATGGTAAGTGGAGCTGATAAAATGGACAGTGTGTGTAGAAACAAGGAGGTGGTTTTAATTTTATGGCTGATCGGTGTAATTCAACAGAGTAAATAGCAAGAGATGTAGATCATCTCTGTTTCATATGATCTCTCTTTTTAGGTAAGCCGGTAATGATAGTGACAGAGTACATGGAGAACGGCTCCTTGGACAGCTTCCTGCGAGTAAGTATGACACACCGAGAGCAGATAATGAGCATTCATTATGTATGACCAGAAAAATCGTGCAGAGGTTTCATCCTAAACTGATTTAAATACCTGTCTTTTTCCTACTTCCTCGAATCTTCATTTATCCTGTACCTGCAGAGTGTATTTTACTTTTACAACCCCAAATCAGAAAAAGTTGGGACAGCATGGAAAATGCAAATAATAAAAAAACACAGAGTTTCTTACATTTACTTTGACTTTTATTTCATTGCAGACAGAATGAACCTGAGATATTTCATGTCTTGTCTGTCAACTTCATTTCATTTATTAATAAACATCCATTCCTGCATTTCAGGCCTGCAACACATTCCAAAAAAAGTTGGGACAGTAAAGCATTTACCACTTTGTAATGTTGCTATTCCTTTTCACCACACTTAAAAGACGTTTTGGCACTGAGAAAACCAAGTGATTTACTGTTTCAGCTTTTATTTTGTCCCATTCTTTCTACAAACACGTCTTAAGTCGTTGTCGCATTTTTCGTTTTTAAGCTTCCTTAAATTGTTTAATGATATTATGCACTGTAGAGGGAGAAATATGCAAATCCCTTCTGATCATTCTTTAAGGTACATTCTTTTTTAAGCATTTCAATCATTTTCTCACACATTTGTTGACAAACTGGAGATCCTCTGATCATCTTTGCTCATCAAAGATTCAGCCTTTCCTGGATGCTGCTTTTGTACCAAACTATGATTACAATCACCTGTTGACATCACCTGTTTAAAATCGCATCATTATTTAGTTTTTTCAGCTCATTACTAGCCCTAAATTACCCCCGTCCCAACCTTTTTTGGAATGTGTTGCAGGCCTGAAATGCAGGAATGTTTACTAACAAATGAAATGAAGTTGAGCAGATAAAACATGAAATATCTCAGGTTCATCCTGTCTGCAATCAAATAAAGTCAAAATAAATGTAAGGAACACTGCATTTTTATTTTATCTGCATTTTCCAAACTGTCACAACTTTTTCTAATTTGGGGTTGTACTTACACCGACACAAATCTGCCCTGATAACTCAGACTCTGTAGAATACTGATTGTGGGACAGATCGTTTTTGTGGTGATTACTATGGAAAATGATCAGGCATTGTGTTTTATTTTGTAGCTTAAAGGAAACCATATTTAAATAGAGCCTGATGTTCCAAAAGCCTTCAAGTGTCAGTGGTTTACATGAACCCGTCTGCACAATGGCCTCATTCTTTCACAAAGAACAAACTTGGCTGCTATTTGGGGGAAAAAAAGAAACAGATAAGTGGCGTGGATTTGCACAATGCAGGAGCACTGGCCTTCTGCCTGCCAGCTCATCCATGCCAATTAAACAAACTGGGCATGCGCTGTCCTTCAAATGACTTTTCCTTACAGCTACATAAGCAGAAAAAAACAAACAAACAATCACATGTACTGTGTCTACCGTGCCTAGAGATGGCCTTTCTGTAAAGTGCTGATAAAGCATTAATAAGCTCTGAGCTAACAGAGTCAGAATCACAATATAGCCTTGGCATTGTTACATCTGGCATTAATTTGCCAGCCATTCTGTCAATTTCCAACCAGTTACCACCACCAGAGGCTGTGCTAGTCATGTTTCTGTTCGAAAGGGGTAGTAATGCACTAAGTATATTTCACTATATAAGAACGCTCTACTTATCATTTAGTTTTGCCGCAATTGCTCTGGACCAGCGATGGCGATACCTAATGCAGTTTGAGCTGGTGGCCGTCTTAGCTGGCTGGGACAACCAGGTCAAGACAGTGCAGCTGGCCGCCAATCTGGCAGGAGCATTGTTACATGGGAAAAGCTCACTGAAAACCTGAGCTGGCACTTTAGGGACCGTCATGCCTCCTCCAAAAGTTGCAACTAGGAGAGAAGCTGGCAGAGAAAGATGCTGAAGCCACTGATAGCCAAAAATAGTGGTTTGTGGAGAATTTCCCGCCACTGTAAAAGAATGCCCTTACGTTTGACACTCCCTAAGGGCAGTAACAGCCAATCCGCTTACAGTAACAGCTGTACTCCAGGAAGCGCTCCTGTCAGAGGAGATTGAAGCGACCCTGGGATAACTAGACAGCTAAGAAGTGGTACGCACTGTGATGGAGGATTTTATACTTTTTTTTTCAATATAGAGACTCAGTTGCATCTTAACTCAGTTGCCATCTGCGACACTCGTAAGCTTTAGTTTGCTTCAGGTGGAAGGTTTTTTATACAGTGTATCACAAAAGTGAGTACACCCCTCACATTTCTGCAAATATTTTATTATATCTTTTCATGGGACAACACTATAGACATGAAACTTGGATATAACTTAGAGTAGTCAGTGTACAACTTGTATAGCAGTGTAGATTTACTGTCTTCTGAAAATAACTCAACACACAGCCATTAATGTCTAAATAGCTGGCAACATAAGTGAGTACACCCCACAGTGAACATGTCCAAATTGTGCCCAAAGTGTCAATATTTTGTGTGACCACCATTATTATCCAGCACTGCCTTAACCCTCCTGGGCATGGAATTCACCAGAGCTGCACAGGTTGCTACTGGAATCCTCTTCCACTCCTCCATGATGACATCACGGAGCTGGTGGATGTTAGACACCTTGAACTCCACCACCTTCCACTTGAGGATGCACCACAGGTGCTCAATTGGGTTTAGTCCATCACCTTTACCTTCAGCTTCCTCAGCAAGGCAGTTGTCATCTTGGAGGTTGTGTTTGGGGTCGTTATCCTGTTGGAAAACTGCCATGAGGCCCAGTTTTCGAAGGGAGGGGATCATGCTCTGTTTCAGAATGTCACAGTACATGTTGGAATTCATGTTTCCCTCAATGAACTGCAGCTCCCCAGTGCCAGCAACACTCATGCAGCCCAAGACCATGATGCTACCACCACCATGCTTGACTGTAGGCAAGATACAGTTGTCTTGGTACTTCTCACCAGGGCGCCGCCACACATGCTGGACACCATCTGAGCCAAACAAGTTTATCTTGGTCTCGTCAGACCACAGGGCATTCCAGTAATCCATGTTCTTGGACTGCTTGTCTTCAGCAAACTGTTTGCGGGCTTTCTTGTGCGTCAGCTTCCTTCTGGGATGACGACCATGCAGACCGAGTTGATGCAGTGTGCGGCGTATGGTCTGAGCACTGACAGGCTGACCTCCCACGTCTTCAACCTCTGCAGCAATGCTGGCAGCACTCATGTGTCTATTTTTTAAAGCCAACCTCTGGATATGACGCCGAACACGTGGACTCAACTTCTTTGGTCGACCCTGGCGAAGCCTGTTCCGAGTGGAACCTGTCCTGGAAAACCGCTGTATGACCTTGGCCACCATGCTGTAGCTCAGTTTCAGGGTGTTAGCAATCTTCTTATAGCCCAGGCCATCTTTGTGGAGAGCAACAATTCTATTTCTCACATCCTCAGAGAGTTCTTTGCCATGAGGTGCCATGTTGAATATCCAGTGGCCAGTATGAGAGAATTGTACCCAAAACACCAAATTTAACAGCCCTGCTCCCTATTTACACCTGGGACCTTGACACATGACACCAGGGAGGGACAACGACACATTTGGGCACAATTTGGACATGTTCACTGTGGGGTGTACTCACTTATGTTGCCAGCTATTTAGACATTAATGGCTGTGTGTTGAGTTATTTTCAGAAGACAGTAAATCTACACTGCTATACAAGCTGTACACTGACTACTCTAAGTTATATCCAAGTTTCATGTCTATAGTGTTGTCCCATGAAAAGATATAATGAAATATTTGCAGAAATGTGAGGGGTGTACTCACTTTTGTGATACACTGTATATACGGCTTCTCTCTACCCTCTTTTCCAGCTCCTTGGTTAACACACCGGAAATCCGGTCCAGTTTTCTGCTAATGAGTTTGTCAGAATTCTGTTCTGGAATTCATATTTCTGGTAACTCGCCCCGTTGTTGCAACTTGTTGGGCTTCACGACAGAGACACCCTGGGAGAGCGAATTGCCCCAGAGGTGGTGTGACGTCCCTTTTCCTAAATTGGATTCACCCATACCACAGCTATGGACAGGAGAAATGCGAACTGGTGTGGTCTGGGTTCCGCTGGTTGGTTTGGACAGTTCCTTGTCTTTCCTGTGTTCCGGTCACTCGTTAATAATAATTTGGCTGCTTATTTATTTGCAATTGTCCCAACGTTTTTGTTAATAGCTAATTAGCCACAGTATCATACTACCTTGATTGGCGGCACGGTGGCTTAGTGGGTAGCACTGTCGCCTCACAACAAGAAGGTCCTGGGTTCAATCCCCAGGTGGGGCGGTCCGGGTCCTTTCTGTGCGGAGTTTGCATGTTCTCCCCGTGTCCGCGTGGGTTTTCTCCGGGTACTCCGGTTTCCTCCCACAGTCCAAAAACATGCCACCAGGTTAATTGGAAACACTGAATTGTCCTTTAGATACCTAGCCGCTAGATGCACTAGTGCATTGTAGTGCCAGTCCCAAGCCCGGATAAATTAGGGAGGGTTGTGTCAGGAAGGGCATCCGGCGTAAAAATTGTGCCAAATCAATGAGCGATCATGAGGATGACTCGCTGTGGCGACCCCTGAAAAAAGGAAAAAAGCCGAAAGAAGAAGAAGAAGATCATACTACCTTGATTAAAGATCTGAAAATGTGTTGTTTCCTTTCTTGCAGGTGTGTGGGGATCGTTTGAGTTTATAATCATTAATGTCCACAATGTTAAGTTTGCTTAGTCTAAAACTGTAAGATTGTTGACATTCAAGTGCATTTTAATAATAAAAGCTTTTAAGTAGGTGAAATTTAAATTTAAACATCAGGTGTCCAGGTGGCGCAGCGGGATATTCTGCTAGCACACTAGCACCGAGAAACTCCTCGGTTCGAAACTCGGCATTGCCCCCGGTCGGCTGGGCATCTTCTAGCGGGCATTATTGGCAGTGCCTGCAAGGAGGGGAGACCGGAACATGTGGGCAGGGTCTTCAAACGCTGTGTAAGGACCCTGAGCGGCACCTGTGCAAAGTGCATAGGTGGAAAAGGGCTCCGTTAAGGGCTGCGCGTGGGTCGGAGAAGGTGTGAGCAGCAATATACCCTCCTCAACTGCAACAAATCAGGGATTCCCAGCAGGGGAAGACAAATTAACTACACTAAATTGGGAGAAAAACACATAAAATAAGTAATTAAATACATTTAAACATCAAGTATATGATAATTCTAGGTTGTATATGCTCATCAGGATAAGTTTTCAGATGAAAGTACATCCTGCATGATATAATACTTGATAAAGTATGAGTTTACCTTTAATGTTGGCTCCTACATAACAAAAATGTGCAATTTAAGACCTTTCTATTTCTTATTATTAAGTTATTTTCTTAATTAAGTAGGCCTACTTTTACCATAGTAATTTTTTACTTGAGTAACATGTTATTTTGAGAAGGATCTGGGTTTGATCCCCAGGTGGGGTGGTCTGGGTCCTTTCTATGTGGAGTTTGCATGTTCTCCCCGTGTCTGCGTGGGTTTGCTCCGGGAGCTCCGGTTTCTTCCCACACTCCAAAGACATGCAAGTGAGGTGAATTGGAGATACTAAATTGTCCATGACTGTGTTTCATATTAAACTTGATCTGACGAATATCTACTGTTTCTGTCATTAATATAACTAAAGTGTGTAAAACATGACGTTAAAATCCTAATAAACAAACAAACATGTTATTTTGCTGTACCAACTAGTAATTATTGATTGCACAAAATGAATCAAACAACAAATCAAGTTTTACTTCTATTTCAGCATTAAAAATGACAGATGTTTAACATCAAAAATGTATGCATCTGGTAAAGCAGCTGTAAACACTGATGTTGCACAGCACTGCGCAGTTCTGCTAAAATACAGACTCAGGTTGACTGGAATTAGCATAGTGTGAAAACCAAGTAAAGACCAACTGACCAAATTTGCCGGGACCGAAATGAACTGTATTCCATATGTGCCTGCACAGCCTCATACTTCCAAAAAAAGAAAAAACAGTTGCAGTTTCTGCAGCAATTTCCTGTGCATTTTACTATAGCCTGCAGTTTATCAAGGAACACTGGCGTTTTCATCTGGATACCTTTCCTCCCCGGCGCTCATGTCACTGTTATTATGCAAGCTTTTGAACCTCTCCGAACTGAAGTCGGTTCCAGGTGGTCCTGGGTTTTATTTTCATCCAAACTTCATATGTATGCAGCACACAAATGCACTTCCATGCCATGCCTGCTTTTGTGCACATGAAAAGACAGAAATAAATAAAGAAGTTAAACATGCAAGAGGAGGAAAAAGAACAATAAAAGATACAGAGAAAGACAGTTCTCACGGCGGCCATCTGTGAATGGTGCGGTTTGTCTGTTTTTAGTAAAGAAGGCTCTGTCTCTAAAGCTTGCTGACAAATCAATGCTATCTTATTCATATGGCCGGTCTCTCCTCTTGTACTGAAGAGCTTCCTCCCTGGTGTTTATCTTTGCACTCAGCACTGTGTATATCTCTCCATGTAAACCCTTTTCATACATGCCAATATAAACAGCAGCTGCCTGCCAGCGTGCCTCTGAAAAACAGATAGGCTGCGTCTGATGTTATTTTTTGTACATTTTTTATATGTGTTGTCAAATTATAACAACCTGCTATCATTTCCTGAATAGAACCACTCTGAATCATGTAGAACCAAGTTAATAATAAGTTTTATTAGCTTTCTTAGCTGCTGGGACTAGCTGCTGTAAACCTGTATTACATGTCATAAAAATGTTTTGATGTATTAAAAACATCTGTTTTACAGCATTTTTTCCACAATAGTTTTATAGAATAGTCTGTTCCATCTCTCTGTAGCTATTTATCTCTTTTTTTTTTTCTGTATCAGAAACACGACGCTCAGTTCACAGTCATTCAGCTGGTGGGAATGCTGCGTGGGATAGCATCAGGTATGAAATACCTCTCAGACATGGGCTATGTACACAGAGACCTGGCGGCTCGCAACATCTTGGTTAACAGCAACCTGGTGTGCAAAGTGTCTGACTTTGGCCTGTCCAGAGTTCTAGAGGATGATCCCGAGGCCGCATACACAACCAGGGTAAGTGGTAGTTTTTCATAAAATAACTGAACTAACATTATTAGAAGCTAATACTTTTGTTTAATTCATGAGCTCTTATTGTAGGAATAAAGAATGTGCTTAAGACTTAAATTCATAGATAAATAGAAGCTTTTCTTTACATACTTCATTTAAAACAGACTGATATTTTTGCCCATTGATGTTCTATTGCTTTTGTAGTAGTTACCTAGCAAGCAAACCAAAAATTGCTGAAATTGTCCGAAGTCTAGTTCCACCACAAGTGGCTTGTTCTACTAATAAAATAAAAAATGTAAATGCTGTATTAACTAATGAACAAATTAGGTAATAGTTAATATGTGGGTGCATTAAGCTGCTAGATTATTGTCTTTAGGGCAGTGTTTGTTCGGAATTTATCCTACCAATGTCAAATTTTTATTTAGAGTCTGACCAAAGTACTGTACATCCCCAATTAAAAAAAATGTTAGGTAAGTACAGTAGGTAAAATCCAAGTACAAGCAGAAATCAGTGATTTAAAAACTGTCCTTTACAGGTTTTTAATTAAAAACCGCATAGAGGGCGCCCAGGTGGCGCAGCAGGATATTCCACTAGCACACCAGCGCCGAGATTCTGAACTCCTCGGTTCAAAACTTGGCGTTGCCATCTAGCGGGCATAATTGGCAGTGCCTGCAGCAGACACGGTTCTGCTAGGGCGGGATGATCGGACTATTTGGGTGGGGTCTTCATACGCAGAGTGCATAGGTGAAAAAGGGTCCTGCAAAGGGCTGCACGCAGGTCGGAGGAGGCGTGAGCAGCAATATACCCACCTCGACTGCAATCAGGGATCCCCCAGCAGCAGAAGACAAATTGACTACGCTAAATTGGGAGAAAATGGGAGAAATGCATAAATAAAACCGAAAAAAATGCACAATTAATAGATATTTACAAGCAAAAAATGTTCACTATTTTTTTATAAGTACCATTCAGAGTATTATCAATAAGTGAAAAGTGCATGGCACCATCAACACCTTGCCGCAAACAGGCCATCCCAGGCCATCCGTTCAAGTTGGATGACCGAGCAGAAGGATACTGATTTGGGAAGCTACCAAGAGGCCAATGGCAACTTTGAAGACAAGTCTGTACTGCTGAAATTTGTTAGTCTGTGCACATGACAACAATCTCACAAGCTTTACACAAAGCTGGTCTGTTTGGAAGGTTGGCAAGAAAGGACTTGCTCCTAAATAAAGTGCCATGCTGAAAGACTTGGAAAATTTTAATGCCATGTGGCAAAAGGTTTTATGGTCAGATGAGACCAAGATTGAACATTTTGGACTGAACTCTAAGCGGTATGTTTGGAGGAAACCAAACACAGCACACCACTGAAAATATATCATACATACCGTGAAGCAGGGTGATGCCAACATTATGGTATGGGGTTTATGGCAGTGGCAATTTGTCTAAGACTGCAAGGGAAGCTCAGCTTCCCCTAAAATGTCAAAAATTAAATGGTCAAATATGTACAGTTGTGTTAACATTTCATTGACTACAAATGTGTTAGAACACGTTCATCTCAAAGACGAGTTCGTTCAGAATCAGCTACTTATCGACTGACTCGATTTTGTTAACTCCCGTAGCGTCAGTGCATTTGCCCATAGAAGCTGAGTGTCTATTCACTTCAATGGGGCTGCATGGAAAGGTTTTTTTCATTGCTTTGAAACTCGCCGGTCATTGAATAAATGCCACGATTTTGTCTGGA